>NW_027526445.1:50029046-50376546 GCF_048455015.1 Haemaphysalis longicornis
CGTGGCACCCGCTGCGGAAGCGAAATAAGCTGTCGCAGCAGCATAGCGCGTGCGCTACGCTGTTGTTTTTTCTGTTTTGTTGTTTTTCAGCTCTGCTAAATTTGGTTTGTTTTGGATTTGCAACACATTGTAATCCCTCTGGGCCGACTTCTTCTGCGAGGAGCGATGGAAACCAGGGGATCCCAGTTCGAATTAACCGTTCTGGGTACCGACGCGTTTGAATCAAGAGTTTTCCCCCCATTGAAATATACAGGGGGGCTGTGCCGGGACCGGGGCGTCAGTTCGAATTAACTGAATTCGAATTAACGAGCTTTTACTGTACGTATCAATGTTCAGAAAGGCCCAGTTTGCTTATTTTAGAGATACGTCACTTTCGTACTGAAATACGAAATAGGACTCTTGCTTGCTAAACAGCTAGTGTCATCTAGCAATAACTGGATAAATCAAAATGCACTGCTTGTTTATTTTCTATCTCGGTAAAGAAGTGATAAATTTCTAGAAGAAATAAACTAGGCCGTTAAGAACATTTCGGTGAATTTGTAAAACCTTTTGTGTAGGTACACAATGCTTTTTAAGCCCGGGGGTCACGAATTAGTAAATGTGGTGGTAATGGGATCAGGTGGGTCCCCTTTAACCCTGTGAAGGAACTGGACTTTGCACCAAAGGAGGATTTGATGCCGACAAACGTGGGGCACGGGACTAGACAGGCATTTAATTTTGTATTTTTGTTAAAAAAAGACTGCAAAAGCCAGTAACGATGCATTTTAAGCTATTGTTAACCTCGTCTGTCAAAATTTTTTTTGTTTCTCTGGCTGTTTAGTAAATGATTGTCAGCAGTTTTGGGGCTGGGGGGGGAGGGGGGAAGAGAGAATTAATGGGAAGTCCCGTAGTAATCTTTGCCGCCTACCAAATTGATACAGTAACATTAAAAGCAAAAGCTAGGGTGGCTGTCTGATTTGGAACATGTTTGTATTTGTGCTAATTTTCAATATGGTAACTTCAGTGCCAGTTGTCGGTAGTATTCTTATCAATTTTTTTTTTTTTTTTTTGTAGCAGTCACCGGTAATACTATAATAATAGTGGGCAGTAGTTGGCTATCAATGCCGTCCGACAGAAAGCTCCTATATTTTCTTTGATTTATTTTATTTTAGCTTAAATGCATGGGCAACGGGCATTGCCTGATGTGTGAGGTTTTTTTCATCATCATCAGTTGGAACACACTTTGCTCTCCTCAGTGATGTTCATCAGTTTGAGTGAACATCAGCTAATTTAAATTACAATCACTTTCCCCTTGTTCTCTGTGTGGCGTGACTTTTGTTTCGTTCTGTTCCGATTGCGTGTGCAGGTACCTGCACCTTGACAAAGAGGAGCAAGAGAGGCTCAAACAGGCCAGGGAGCTTGAAGAGGAGAAAGCCATGTACTCGGTAAGGGCACCATCATTATCGTCAACAGCCTATTCAGGCCTAGTGCCTCTCTCGTCGACCTCCAACCGCCCCTGTCTCGCGCGGCTCGAGTCCACAGTTTACCCCCGAATTTAGGTTCTCTACAGAGTTGAGTTGGTCAGTCGTGGGGGGAGGTGGCCATCCAGTACACCAGGGTGGCCAGATCCTTCTCTGGTGAGGGAGTGCTGTTTGTGTCCCCAAGAGCCTTCCCAGCATGGTTGAACCTATCTGGTTTAGCCTGTTAGGTGTTCAGGAAGGTGGTTCCTTCTGGAGCAGGCCGCACTCTGAGGTTGCACCTTTGATTTCTTGGGGCAGAAGTACTGTATCTTCCAGTGTATGAGGGGCACTGCTGTTTCGATTGTACAGCCCCAGAGCAGTCCTTTTTCTGAAAAATTCTGTTGCCAGATTATGTTGACCCCTCCCCCTTTTATTTTATTTTTTCCTCAAAGAGCCCATTTGTAAAAAATTGTAGACATAAGTTGTGTCACATTACTGCACGGTGTGGTTTGTTTCTCTGCTAAATATGATTCTGCTAGAATATTCTAGCCCAAGAGCAGTTGTAAACATGAGGTTGTGCAGAACGGGATGTGAATATGCAGCCATGTGTTTAAATCGCAATTAACTTCACAGTAATTAGAGTGTACATTGCATAATTACTGTGCGCTTGAGAAGCAAAAGTTGAGAAGAGTGTTAGTACGAAAGCATTGAATGGCCCATTGAGAGATAGATCTGTCTTTGTCCAGTGTCTGTAGCATCAATACTGGCTCCTAAATCCAAGTAACTGCAAAGTGTTTTGTAGTGCATGCTTTACACTAATAAGTTAAAGAACATGCACAGCAAGGCAACAGACACCTGGGCCAGGACAGCGCATACCGTACAAGGGTGGAGTCTAAAGAATCTAAGCTGTCAGGAGTGGCAACCTTGGCTCCAGTGAACAGTAGCTGGCCACGCAAGTACACCACGGACACCCCCGCAGCAAAAATAACACATTACTCCCAGCATAGAACTTTTAAAAAGTCTGTGTAATATTTTGGAGATTTCGAGACGCAGCTCGGGCAGTGTGGGGGTCGTTCTTACATGACAGTATGTGTGCGTCGGTTGTTTGGAGACGTTTTTGACGCTGTGCGCTTGCACTTTGCCACAGGGGAGGAAGTCGAGGCGGGAGCGGCGAGCACTTCGGGAGAAGAAGCTCAAGAACCGCAAGGTCACCAGCCCGCCAAGGTCAGTGCACTGATAAGTAGTAATCTGCGCCTTGTCTCGTGAGCTAAATTTTTCAGTGTGGTTGCCATGGCTAGAACACAGAGGAGTCCCGTAAACAAGCATTGTTGTGCATTCATTTAACGTGCTTTGAATGTTGCGCACGAATCTCGCACCTGCCAGCCTATGTGAACTGCAGGTTTCGTTCGCATATGGCCTTTGCACGTGATATTTGCCAAATCTTGACACAAAATTTCCGAAATTTTGACTGACGTGATTTTTTTGACTGCTTGGGTGCCTATCAACCCACTAAGCATAGTCTGCCACATTAAACGGTCAGAAGCAACATAAATAATTATTTACAGTCTGGTTTCCTCGTGTTCATTTTAGTTTCTACAAAACAACCCCAAGGCAACCGGGATTTAAAATGTTATAGTGAACAGTTACTGTTGAAACTTGCTGGGAGAAATCTCCATATACAGAGGAATACCTTTACATAGTTATCTCAACTTTGAAATTTGGCGCCAGTACTCCTGGGAGCCATGAACTCAAAATACGTGTTTGTTCAATTTTAAAGAACTAGCCTTGGTAACTCACTCAGCTCCATTCCAGCAACAAAAGATGGTGTCTTAACCAAAACAAATGCAAGGAATATTGAAAAACATTCAAATTTTGTGCTGCAGTCACGTAATACAGTCTACACCCATTACAACGACCCTCTTAATCCGGGAAAAAATGTCCGCTGTATCTAATGGGGGGAGGAGGGGATATATGAATGTAAAGTGAGAACTTGGACCAGTATTGCATATAAATGCTACAGACAATTTGTTTCTACACGCCTGCAGCATCTCTGTGCACCGTTGAAGTGCGAAAAAGAATCGCCGAACGCTGTTTTTGAAGCTTCACACCGGCACTTGGAAAAGGCCTAGCACATGTGGTCGAGTGCATAGCGACGCACACTAAGCTGAGCTAAGGCAAGAATATGACTAGGACCAATTACTAACCAGCTATAATAATCAGTCAAGGCCAGCAGAATTAGCCAGGCGCTTTTCGAACCCATCGTTGCAAGGCAGGGGTACCTGAAACCGTTCGTCAAACATTCGGATCGTTGCTTGAAGGCAGCTTCCGCATTTCTAATCATCTTAGTCTGATCAGTAAAACAGCTGATGTGAAATAGTCTGATGGAGGGCAGCTATGAAATTGAAAGTTAGACCAGTTGGACTGCGCGTGGCCAACGGCAGATTGCACACAATGGATGGGAACCGTCTCCCTGCTTGAGGCACTTTTTAGCTTTTTCATCAAACGGAACAGGAATGATGCATGTGTGGGAATAATAAATGCAAAAATTCACTGAACCTGAGTTCTTCATTGCATTAAAAAAAAAAACTGTGACAAGGGCAGACTCGACCTCTGGGTGCGCAACTGCTCGTATTCGAAAGCGCGGTTCTTCAATCTCGCTGGAGTTGTATTTTCGGCAGTGGCCTTGTTCTTGATGGGCTGAGCAGGCCGTCTGACGAGACAGGCCCGTACTTCTGGTGATTTCGACCTGTTTTTGCCATGTTCGGCAGCGTTAATTATGTTTAGCTTAATCGACAGTAGACTCAACTACCTTCTTGCTTGTGTGGCTGGTTGCACAAAAAAACAAATGGCCACCGGTACTGTCTTGGCTTGGCTGCACCAATGACCCGTTCTATGCCAACAATATTGCCAGACATACTGTACTTACCCGATTCTAACGCGCACTTTTTTTCCGGAAAAATAGGCCGAAAAATCGCATGCGCGTTAGAATCAGATACGAAACTGAAACTGCCGAAACAGCGGAAATTTCATCCCACCCATTGCTATCGCCATCTCAAGATGGCGCCAAAGCTTTTAGCAACGATTTTTCAGACGCAGGAAGCATAGGCGCCGAGGCTTTTCTATTGGCGTTCACACAAATCGTCAAATTGTTCCACTTGTGTGCTTGATAACAGCATTGGCAGCAGCAGCTCTCGCGTGTTCAAAACGAGCAGTCGGCTGAAGCGTGCGCCTCTGGAGAAGCGAGGCGTGGGCCACTATCCCATTGACCATGGTTGAACGTTCGTTCAGAAGTGTGGCATCGCGAACGCACTTGAGGGCACTGAGGACGAGATGTTGTGGTCAGCGGAGAGCGACGCGGAGTGAGATGAGTGAGATTACTTCGGGAAAGAAATCGCCCGTTTCTATCGCATTAGTTTGCCTGGGTCACAAAGTTCCGTGCACGTTACAATCAGAGCTGCAAGTTTTTTCGTTTCTTTTTTTTGCCCGGAAATTCGAGTGCACATTAGAATCAGGGGCGCATTAGAATCGGGTAAGTACGGTAGTAGTTTCCTCGCCAAAATAAAAAAGAAAAAGCATATCATGTGCCGACACCACCGCTGTTAACATTCAGTCATGATAATTTTCGCTTGAAATTCAGTCTGTGTTAGCCGATAGTCTGCTCTAGCCGGGTCCGTTATGAGCGGAGTGGACTCCATTTAGAATGCATGGGGACCAAACAAACCAACAGAAATGGTCTGTTGTAACTGGAAGTCCGTTGTTGCCAGATTCGCTGTAATGAGCATAGACTGTATAGGCAGGAGTGACGCAAAATGTGCCAGCTCTAAAAACGCATTTAAGCGTGTTAACGATACATTAGCACTTAATTGATAAAATAAAACGGAACTTTAGGCCCCACTAAATCAGCCGGTCACGTTTTCTTGGCCGTCGTTTAGGTCAGTGGCCACCAATTGTGCAAACAAGATTTTGTGATGTCATAGAGACGTCGCTGTGAAGTCGCCACTGCTTCATTCATTTCCCTTAATATCTCGATTATTTTTTTAATTGCGATAAAATTGGGGTCACCGTTATTGGGTCGAAGTGGTCTTTTTAAAGGGACCCTGCAACACTTTTTCAGCAGTGCAAGCAAACCTGCGCAACATTTAGATTACACTGCCGGGAATACCCGAGCCAAATATTACGCATGCTTGTAATGCGGTGAGCACGCAAATCGTTGTGAAAGACGCGGGAAAACCAACCACGCTGTCTCCAGTTTTCTTCCTTATGCACCCCTGGCATGGCCTAAACGATGTCATTGTAGCCATGGCTGACCTATTGGCTGTGGCTGATCAACCTCGTGGCTTATTTCTCGCATTTTCTGCGACGATCCGCTGTCGTCGGCGCTGTGTACACCAACCTCTATGCCTTAATGTGTACGCATAGTTCTGACTTTCTTTTTTTTTTTTTTTTTTTTTTTTCCGTGTGTGTTGTGAGTGTGCGCGGAGTTTGAGTGACAAACTCAGTACTCCCCTTTCAACAAGACCTCTCGAAAACGAATGTTTGTTGCTTCAAAAACGCCCTACCAGCCTAAGCGCACCCTTGCGTGCAGACAGCCATGCCTGCTTTTTTTGTGGCTCCAAACCAGAAATAGACCCCTTCATGTTGCGGAGAAAAAGAGAAAACTCCTCAGTCTGTGATGTATCGAAGGCCGCCGAAGAAAAGGCCGCTAGCCACCCCCCTCTCCGGCAGAGAGCACGCAGCTTTCATCGCGTTGTCCACGGTTGAGTTCAGGGGAACGATTATGCGCGATTAGTCATCGCACGTAGTTTTGGTGAGGGAACGGATTTTCATAATTCTTGTGGGAGGAGATTTCTGGGACAATAGACTTTACCCCAGAATACATTCCGAGTGGTCGAGGTAAGTGCTGCAGGGTTTCTTAATTGAACAAAAATTGTATTTTGTCATAATGGCCCCTTTAAAAAACTCCAGGTGGCCTAAGTTAATCCACAGCCCTTCGTTATGGTATGAATAGGGTATCGAAGGAGTTTTAAAAGTCAGGTGTTTTTATGTTTTATCTCCATGGTGGGAGTTCCAATGACCACTTGATTGCTGTTTTTTGGTGTGTGCGCATTTCTGTGCTGTTATACTCATTCCGCTCATTTCCCTCTCCGATTGCAGCTATGCAGCCAGGGCCAGCCCAACGTACAAGGCATTCAGGTAGGGCACTCTCAGTTGATTTTTTGTGGCGGGTGGGCTTACAGTGTGTGGTCGCTCATTGCTGTTCTCTGTACTACCAGGTTCCTAACAAAGTAAGTACTAACTCCAAGAGATTGACAGTCGTGAGGCCTTCCTTGATTGCTCACATCCAAATGGCAGTGGCATTTTAACGTAGCATCTATATTTTCTCTTGTTGAATAACTATTTGGACAAATGCAAACGTGCAAGCAAACAGCATCACTTTCTGGCCATGGCGGCCGCTTTTCCGATGGAGGCAAAAAGCGAAAACACCTGTGTTTTCAAGATTTTGGTGCACATTAAAGATCCCCAGATGGTCAAAATTAATCCGGAGCCCTTCATTACGGCACGCCTCATCGCCTGTGTAGCGGCGGCGCATTAAACCCCACAATCAATCAATCAAATCAAACAGCATCACTTCCTAGGCAAGAGCTGCCATTCAAGCATCTAAAATGCTTGTTTCTGCATGTTATGCTGTTGCAAAGCTGCATGTGCATTCAACAAATGCCCAACCCAGCAGGTGGTGGCTAGCAGAAAAGGAAAATACCTGCAAAACTGCTTTTAGAATCTAATGATTGAATTCTGTTTTCCTTTCCTTAACAAAAAAGAAAAATTTACAAAAGCATTTTGAAGCTGTGAAGGGCAAGGCTTTCGAAAAGTTCTTGCTCAGAGGCTGTGCTTGTGGAAACTGCGAAACCTTATTCAATTTCTGACTGGAGGGGTTTGGGCTACGGGGCAAGAATTTATGTAGGAAGCAAAGCGGCCCATTACAGTGGGCAAGCAACCGTATAATGTCGCAATGAAAACCAATGTGAGCTACGAAGCTTCGTGTCTGCGACGGCAAAGGGGAGGGTAGCGGTACCTGACGGACAGATGATGGCGGCCACTGTTCATTCCTGCGCTGCGCAGTGAAATGCCGATCGCGGCAGCCGCGCCGTTTATTCTCTCGCTACAGATGCCGCTAGCTCAACCTGGGCCAAACTCTGACATTATCTGCCCCTCTAGGAAGCGAAGTTGCCCCTCCTGTTTTTGTTCCTACTCTAGGACGCTACCGAGTCGAAGCACTCGTGATTTGACGAGAGTTTTTATCTTGAACAGTTTCGGCACCAGCTTAGCAGTCAGTGGTCGTGACTTTCCTTCCAGGGCACAGTCGAGTTCTCGGTCACGCTCAAGGTCACCGCAGAACGCAGGCGAGATAACCTTCATCACCAGCTTCGGGGACGACGCCTCAGAGGACGAGGACCACGCCTCCAAGAAGGCGCTTTCGAAGGCAACACCGTCGACGTCTGGCCCCGCATCCGGTGGGGGGTCGTCGTCGGGGGGCAAGGCGTCGTCCTCTCGAACGAGCGGCAGCCGACAGGACGGAAACTCGAGGCGAAAGTCGCGGGACCGCTCAAGGTTAGCGAGTGTGCTCTCAAGGAGTGGTAATGATGTTCTTATTGTGTTTGCGAAGGTAGTGTTATTGTGGTCTTTGCAGGGTACGGTATGTTCTTTGCTAATCCTCAGATGTGTGAGCATTTCTATCTACTAAGTCTCAAGGAGGAAACTGACCTTTCAATCTGTAATGTGTCACACTTCTGCCGCATAAGAGAATTATATTTAGAAAAGGCGCTAGGGTCTTGATGTCTTCATGCTAAGACCGCTGTGTTGCTTCTGAAAAAATATTTTCCAAGCAATGCATTTTTATATGATCGCACTCTGTAGCAGTACATGGTGTCTTATGGAGGTATTTAATTAAAGGCCTACTTTGATGTCAGACTGCTTATATTACCCTTGAAAACATGTCCTGGCAGCAGGGACTCTGTTTGTAGTAGTGCAGTCTACTTTGAAGGGGTCGGTGTAAGGCAGCAGAGCGACTTAGGCATGGTGGTTGGACCTGCGGACCTTTGTGGGGTTGAGTGTGGATGTCAAAAAGGTGCCTCAAAGCATGCGGCGGTCACATGCACACTATTGGAAAATCTGCATGTACAGTTAAACCTCGTTATAGCGAGATGGGCTATAACGAAATAATGGATATAACGAGCAAATCGTAATTCCCCTTGAACGACCCCATAGAAACCAGTGTATTTAAAACCTCGTTTTAACGAGGTAAAATTTTTCCGTTACGGGATATAACGAACAAATTTCGTTGAGAAATCGAATGTTGAACTAATTTTGCAACAGTGCACATCGCGGATTTGAGACAGTGCGCGACGCGGCAACTGTATTAGCAGTTCAAAACTCCCGCCACGCGCGCGAAGCTGGATGGCGCGCCATGCGGACGCTGCGCCCGCGAAGCCCCCACCCGCCCCACCCTCCTCTCGCTGCGCGCAGCATGCAGACAATGGGGCCCTTCGATTTACAGTCTCGGACTCACCGCGGCCTCCCCGAGAAGCAGTCCGACGTTCGATTTTCCCACGTATTCCTATGGCTTTGGGGAATCCGCGGACTATCCGCGGAAGAACCCCAATCATGGAGGAAAGAAAATGCACACGGCGGGTGCGGTTGCGTCGCCTTCCCCCCCCCCCCTGTTCGTATCGCCGACGTCGCTGCGTAGTTTATCGTACTGCCCGTGTGATTCCAACAACGCGAGTGCGACAGGCAGTAACCGAGAGCGAGAGACAATCACGCTTGAACAAAAGACGGCTCCGATAAAAGCCGTCGCATCGGGCGCGAAGGAAGGTAAGGTGCACTCCGTGGTAAGGTGGCAAGAGACTTTGACGTGTGGACGAGTACGCTGTCCACCATCGGGAGAAACCGAGAGTCCATCGTCAGCGCTGTTGCACGTGGCGTGAAAGGAAGCGCTAAGGACGGCGTTGGAGGCACTAGATGCGGTGGACGTGCTGCGCCGCTACTTCAGTGCGCACGAGGGCGGCGAAGATGGCGTGAACGTTGCGGCCGCAGTTGAGGGAGCCATCGCTCGCATCAGGAAGGTGCATCAACGTCCAATTACGGACTTCTTCGTAGCAAGTCTGTTTGAAATACGAGTTTTGAACTGCAATAAACTAGGTTCATGACTTTTCTTTTTTACCTCCAGAATGTGTTTATTTTACTGACTACCGCCATGCAGCAAGATGCTATTTCGCCCACTTTTTGTTTTAGGTCACTACAATGCATAATATTTGCAGTAAATGTCGGCTACGGCTATAACGAAATATTGGCTATAACGAGCAAATCGCGGCGCCCCTTCAATTTCGTTATAACGAGGTTTAGCTGTATGTTTTTTTAGGTGTTGCAAAAAGCAGGGCTCTTTCAATCGACCGGCTGCAGTTACATTGTAAAGTTTCTCTCTTCCTTACAGCTGCGCATCTTGCGCAGTTTTGATACAAATTTGTTTTCCTGCGCCAGGCTGCTCCAAAAGCTTGAAAATTGCAGAAATTGCGCCGAACTGCTCCAAAGCAGTCCGAGAGCCAAGGATTTTAACGCTTCCGCCAGTTTCAGTGGGGAAGAATGCCTACTGACGGCATAATTTACCAGCACCCCCAAGGTGATGCTGTTTGTAAGGTCTAATTTATTGATCATTCCATAAAAAAAAAATGCATAAAATTGCCCCAGAGATAGTTTTTTCGAAAGTCACAATGTCGGGTTGCACATGTAATATTCTGTGCGTTTTTGAAGTTTCCCCATCTAAAACCATTGCGAAGTCCTGGGGAAAAAATACTTATGTGTACTGAGGTGACGAACTACTTGTGCAAGTTGAACAAGAAACTGCAATTTTCGGAGCGCCGTATCTCCGGAACGACATTACTGTGCGCCGCCATCTTGGTGTGGTGAAGATTGGAAAACATGGCCGCCGGGTGAAGCAGTTGCTCGTGTTTGAGGCAGAGTGCTGTTTGCTGATTTCTACCGTTGGTTTGATTATGGGGGTGGCTGTGTTTACATGTAGTCGTTTGATCTGTTGCGGGAAGTTGCGCGGATCGAAAGATGGGAGTTCATCAAAAACAACGAAGTGCCGGCGAATTCTCCGTGTTTCAAACTTGAGTGTGACGTGTGGGGCGTGCTTGAAGTGAAATTTCGGACTCATTTTAGATGTTATAAAACGCTGAGTTATTGCTGCCTTTGACAGCGAGCTTGCGAGCAGCGGGAATGGTACGATAGACACTGCACAAGTGGTGGTGCAGGCTACGTCGCCGCAAAATGTTCAAGCAGTGTTCGATAGCGGAACGGGCTATTATTGCACGCTAGTAATAATGGTTCATCTACCTGAAGTGAAATTTAATAACAAAAGAGAGGTTGCTAAACGTACAATCAAATTACGATCGTAGTGAACGTGCACCTTGGACATTATATGGGAGCTGGGGTGCGATGACTGTCACCTCGCTACGCGCAACTTTTGCCGTGGCTCTACACTTGTGCGTAAAGCCCAGTCTGGGATTATGAAAATAATCATTTCAGCATCACATGATAATAAAAAATGCCTCTTTGTTTTTCAATTCGAAATTTTCAAGTGCACTCCACGCTATCTATGCATATAGTATAGCCTAAGAAATTAGAAATGGTTTGTTAAAATGCAGCGCAGTTTGTACCTTGTGATACTCTGGCAGAAAAAACTCTATTGAAAGGCTTTTATTTTAGTGTTATGTGCGTTCAAAACTGATTAAAAAGTGCGCTCCCCCTCCCCCCCCACCCCCCGCCCTCTCGAGTTGGAAAACATTTGTTTTTTAGGCTCTAAGGTGACATACTAAATGTCGTTCTTCTGCTCCAAATCAAGGTTCTTCCGCTCCAAAATCGAGATTTCGCTGCTCCAAAAACTGCTCCCAAATCTGATTCAGCTGTTTCACCCGTTACAGGGACCGGCGCGCCGGTTCGTCGCACGGTTCAGGCCGAGGCGGTCGTCAGTTGCGTAGACGGTCCTCCACTTCACGTTCCAGGTAAGGTGTTGGGGGAGTCAAAGCAGTTGCTCGTTTAAAGCCAAGCTTTCAGCCTTGGGAACGCACCGCAGAAAAGCCAAATCTGAGAATGATGATTATCGTGGGTGAAGGGAAAGATGGTTGGAACGCTTCCCGTGGTCGGAATCGAACCTGGGTCCCTGGTGTTATGAAGCCGGCGTCTATTCGATTGCGCCATTCTGACACTACAGAAGCAGTTTGGGTTTAGAGAGGGATGCCTGGACGTGCAAAATTAGACAGAACATGGAGCCCTTTATCCAACAACAATTACAGTTGAATACTAGGGGAAGCCGCCATGGAATGCCCATATCAGTGAAGAGCTAGAGAGCACAATTGCAGTGCAGTAAACCATCCCGACAAGAAACAGGTGCTCGCCTCTGAGTTCGTTTGGTGTTGGACTTGACTTGATTTTGTGAAGCTTTGCGTTCTCCCATCGTTGTCGTTTCCACAGAGGGGTAGTTCGTTTTCGTTTTTTTTTTTTTTTCACATGCTTCATTGTTTTCCCACATTGCTTGTGGTTTTACTTTGTTACCCAACTTCCCCCCTCTAAATCCTGACCTGGCTACAAGAGGCAAGGACAGATGAGTGGATTACAGAACTGCTGGGTGGATTACAGAACTGCTGGTAGTAGTGGTAGTTTGGTAGCGTTGTGAGTATTGTTTGGCCTAAGGACAAGAATATGTTGTTTGAAGGTTGGAATTGGGCAAAATAGGTGTATCCAGCTTCCCAGCAGCTCATTTTGTGCTTGTGATGCACGGTATATGATGCGCTGTGATGCCCTTTCGCGATTGAACGGCGACGTGCACTCAAGTCGTTTCACTGAGGTCATAAGACTCGGGATTAGCTCGAAGTCTGTTGTTAAAGAAATGTTGGGTAGACAATGGCTTACCCTTCACTATGGGGATAGCTGTGAATTGGGCATCTTTCAATTAAAATATAGGTATTCTGGGAGCCTGCCTGCAGAGATAGTGGTACACTGGGTATTGGACCTGATGCCTCCGCCGTCAAACAGCCTGCACACAAGAACCTCCGTTTATCCAGAGAGATGTTGAATCAAAGGGCAGAGAAAGGTCTGCAGCGATTCAAAGATAATGGAATCTGTTAAACAGTGTCTGGTTCCCACCAAATCTGCTTGTATCTTCCACAAAGTGGGAAGTGACTTTTTTTTTTTGTAGTTTTTCATATCTCCACCACGCTCCCATCAGCAACTTCCGAGCTGTGTTTTTTCGCCCCCATACTTAGGTGTGGTTTGTCATTTCGCCCCGTGGCGTCTCCATTTGTTTCTCCGAAGGTCATCGTCGGCAGGTAGGGGTCGCCGCCGCAGCCGTAGTCGTAGCCGCAGCCGAAACCGGTCGTCGTACCGAGCTCAGCGCGGTCCCAGGCGGCGGTCTCGGTCACTGCGATTGCGCTCGCCGCGTCACCGAGGAGGCCGACGCAGTGCTTCGCGGAGTCGCTCAAGGTAGGGGAGTGTTTAACCTGACAAGCACCGCGCTATGCATGTGTAATTAGAAACCGAAATATTGGCGCTGAGCCAGTTGGGGTTTCGATTGTATGGCAGTGCACTTCGTGTAAAAATTGATTTGCATTGTGCATATACTTTGACTTGGAAAAGTTCTGAAGTTTTGTGGTATCAGAAGAACCTTCAATTGCTTTGTGATAGCTTTAAACTGAAGGGTTAACAACTTTTGCGGTCTAGAATGGTGGTTCAGGATTTTGGAAGACCAGAAACTTTAGTTTCTCCAACCTAGGTTTAAAGAAAAAATTGCGCCCACCTCCTTGCGAGGGGAACCCTGTGTAGATGCGACGCATCGTGGGGTTCACTTGGTGTTTCCATTGGATTGATACTGAAATCGCATGAAACGTGTCGGGAACGCGTATGATTATTATGTTTTATGATTATTATTATGTTTTATTGGCCAATTATGTTTTATTGGCCAATCTTGGTCAATCTCTCTAAGTGGTATGCTTGGGGCTTCGCTGTCGCAATGACCTTTACTCCATCATTGTTGCTGTAAGTGGGAGCGTCTTTTCTTTTATTGCAAGCGTTAATCATTGCCCCATCATGCGTTGTATCAGTAGCATCTTGACGTAGTTTGAATGGGTCAAGGATATAAGGCGCGTTCGTAGCATTTGATTCTGTCTCAGTTTTGTGGCGCAGTGGGAAGAGCACCATGTACCTCGCGTTCCGCCCACAGGGTCGTGGGATCCAAACCGGGCGCCGCTAACTACTATTTTTTTTTATAGTGTAGGGGGAGGGGTGTGGACAGACAATGCCGAATGGAGGGACAAGGCGAGTGAATGAGATGCAGTCGCATCTAAAACAAGTAATGCATAGACGAGAAAACTTCAGCATCAGCTTAGATATTAGCATGCACTTCTGTTGCAACGCTAGGTTGTGGCCAGAGCTTCTGGAGCTGATGAAACGTGGCACTATCTAGCCAAAATGCATTGAGCTGGTGTAGGCTGGCGTAGAATGCATCTGCTGTTTGTAGCACAGTGACAGCCTTCAAACCATTATACTGGAGTTGAATTCAGATTTATCAAATTCAATAGGGATCACAAAATGGTGAAATTCAGATGCCGTACTTACTCGATTCGAAAGGGCACCTTTTTTTCTTGCAGATTACAATTGAGTACTTGGCAAAACAGTACCAGTAATTGCGTATCATTTTCAGCATAATAGGGCCAGCATAATAGCACACTCGCGCGAGCAAAGCATCAAAGATTGCACAACTACTGTTGCGAGAACTTCCAAAGAGATAGCGCAGCACCGCACCGCTACCATTTGTAACGCTGCTTGTGGCCTTTGCCTCCAATACCTCCAGTGCATGTTTATTTCCCCTACGTTATTTAAATGTAGCTGTTTGTTTTATCCCCTTATTGCCGCAACTTGGTGCTCTTTTGAAGCTCTGTAAGGTCCAGCTGTGGTGCCGTGAAGTCTATCAGCATCAGCCAATCGCTCAAGTTGACGTATTAATTAGGAAGTAGAATGCATGAACATAGCTCATGGGTTGTGACCCTCTCTGCTGTTTTCCTCAGTATAAAACTTATATTTGACCAAAGTTTTCTTTGAAACTGGCATAAATTGCAATTTCTCGATTGGAGGAAAGTTGTGTGTTGTTTTCATGGCCGCGTTAATTGGACCACAAGGACAGCTGACATCGGTGTGATGGGTTACCGTACTTACTCGATTCTAACGCGCACCCGATTTTCTGGCAAAAAAACCGAAAAACCTTGCATCTCCGATTATAATGCGCACGGAACTTTGTGACCCAGGCAAACTAATGCGAGAGAAATCGTCGATTTATTTCCCGAAGTAATCTCACTCATGTCACTCGTCGTCGCTTTCCGCTGACCACATGTCGTCCTCGGTGCCGCCAAGAGCGTTCGCGATGCCACACTTCTGAACGAACGTTCAACCATGGTCGATGGGATCGTGGCCCACGCCTCGCACACCCATCCCGCGAGCTTCTCCAGAGGCGCACGCTTCAGGCGACAGCTCGTTGTTAACGCGTGAAAGCCGCTGCTGCCATTGCTGTTATCAAGCGCGCAAGTGGAACGATTTGACGATTTCTGTGAACGCCGATAGAAAAGCCTAGGCGCCTATGCTTCCTGTGTTCGAAACATTGTTGCTAAAGGCTTTGGCGCCATCTTGAGATGGCGATGGCGATGGGTGGGACGAAATTTTCGCTGTTTCGGCAGCTTCGGTTTCGTATCCGATTCTAACGCGCATGCGATTTTTCGGCCTATTTTTCCGGAAAAAAGGTGCGCGTTAGAATCGGGTAATTACGGTAAGCTGTGTACATATTTTTTTCTTCCCTTGCCTTGTGCTTTCCAGATATCCCAAGATTGATGCTGGCTGGGGTAATACATGTTGCCCAGCTTAAGTGGCCACCATTTAAATTTATACAGAGCAGTTTTAAAGTGAAGCTTTCTGTGTCTCGCTGATGGGGTTCAATGTCGCTCCAAAACGCACTTCAGGAAAGCCATCTTTGCACGATGTGTTTCACAAAATGATGATGGTGATGATGATAAGCGAAGGTAAGGTGGCTAGGATGGGGAGGTGTGAGCACCGCGGCGCCTTTCTTCGGCTGCGCGTGACTCCCTTGCGCACCGATGACGCCAGGGAAAATGTGGCACTGCCCATCGAGGCGCGGTAGCTGCAGCTGGCCGCGTCGTCCTGCCGGTGCTCGCCCTACGCTCGCCACGGTCAGCTTCGTCGTGCGTTGTGGACTGTCTCACGTCATTCTCCCATTCAGGGCACGACGCAGTCGACAGCAAACAAGGCAACGGAGAAAACGTAGGAAAGATAACTCGCACATTCAGCGTGACACTTCAAGACGCCTCCAGTTAATGACAGTTTGCAGGCTCTACGGTAGTGCCAATCTTAAGGATGGCGGCCATACTTCGAGGGAGGCGAAATGCATGGCGTATGTGTTCCGGGCGGTGTCAGTGCACACTATACAACTCCAAGTTTTTTTTTAATGCATCCCGGAGCCACTTCACGCAATGTGAAAACGCTTTTGAAACTGAAATGTGAACTGGGCCCGTGAAACTAAATTTCACGGGTGTAATGAAATGGGCTGATAAAATTTTTTTAGTGGTAAATATTCCTTCTTTTACCCTTACAGAAAGGTTGCGATACTGCAAGGATTTCGTTTTCACCTTGATGGTAGAAATGCAGCCGACGCAATGCTGGCAATGCACTCATTTCAGCTGCGTGCCTTACCGCTCCTTAGTCAACAGTGCCGCCCATGGCATCAGCGTGCTGTGGAGTCATGTTTCCACCGCCATTGCTCACACCTCCCCATTCTAACCACCTTAGCGAAGGCACATTAAGCACCTCAAGAAAAGAAACACTTCCCGTGGTCGGGATCGAACTTGGGTCCCTTGTGTTATGAAGCTGGCGTCTTTTCTCTTGAGCCATTTGGACATGGTCGAAGCAGTTTGAAATTGGCGCATTACTCAGGCTACGTGGGAGGAAGCTTCAAGTTTTAACATCTGTCTCTTTTAAGAAAGGGGCTTTGATTTTTTGAAAAGAACAAATAAGGTGCAGACGTGATCAGTAGAAACCAAACAGTGAAAGCAGGAAAGACGAGAGCTTAAGTTGGAATGGGGAAACGTGCAGGTCTCGGTCAAGGCACCGGGGGGGCTACAGGCGGCGTTCGTCTTCGTCTCCGAGGTCGCCGCCACGAGGAGCTCGTGACCGGAGGTCCAAGTCCCGGTCTCGGTCCCGGTCCCGTTCATCACCGCCGCGCAAGCTTCCCAGCCCGCCTCGGAAGTCGTACTACCGTCACAGCCTGTCCAAGTCGCGGTCCAAGTCGCTGAGCAGCGATGATGACACTGGCAACGGCGGTGGTGACGAGAGCAAGATGACGGCGACGACGACGCGTTCGCGCAGCGACAGCAGCAGTGACGAGTCGCGGGGTCAGAGTTCAACGGGCACGGCCAATGGCAACCGCCGCAACTGGCCGTCAGCGGACGCGCTGAGGTGAGCCCACTGTCATTCTCTCTCTTTCTCCCCCTCTCTCTCTCTTTTATCTCTCTCATTTTCCTAATAAAATCCCCGCCCTAGCACTTCTTGTGCCTTTTAATAAAAAGAGGGGACGTATACAAACATTTAGAGCCCTTCCGCTGCTGTGAAGACCAGCGAAGCTGTTTTGGCCATAATTATATAGTCGAACATCGTTATAATGAAGTAGTATTGGTACAGTAATTTAGTTCATTATATCTGATATTCGTTATAACAGTAGAGCTAAAAACTGGTTCAAAGCAATCAGTAATCTGGCCCCTGCAAAAATCCTTCATAGAAAAACGCATTATTTTAATCTTTGGACCTACTATATACAAGGTAACCCTTATCTTTCTCCTTGTGGCATTTCGAGCTCAATGAACCATCAAACGGGAAATTACAGCAGAACCAGGTTCTATGAAGGAAAGTTTGACATCCACCTAAATGCAGCCATATGGCTACAAAGGAAAGCTATACAGCTTCCTCAGAAACTTCGCAGTTGAAGAAAAATTCGTCCTGGTCCAGGATTCGAACCCTGGACCACTGCTTAACTGGAGCAGTCGCTCTACCAACTGAGCTAACCAGGAGGATAGTCGTTAGTAGCGCGAAAACGAATTGATCAACAACTCCAAGTGAAGGACAGGTGTTAATTGACCAGATTTAGGGGAAATCCCCAAGGTGGAGTAAGTTTCTATGAAGGAAAGTTTGACATCCACCTAAATGCAGCCACCTAAATGGCTGCATTTAGGTGGATGTCAAACTTTCCTTCATAGAAACTTACTCCACCTTGGGGATTTCCCCTAAATCTGGTCGGAGAACCAGGTTCATTTGACAAAGCAGGCCTGCATTCCTATTTTTTCGAGGAAGGATGTGATCTTTGTCTGGTGGCTGTTCACAGCACGGAGAGGGATGAAGTTTCCCACAGTGTCCATGAACATGAAACATAAACACAATGCCCCATGAAAGGGGCCTTTCTACTTCTTGCAGTTTCGGACGCCGGGAGTTTTTTCAACTAGCTTCTCAACCTACCAGTCAAATATTTCTTTGTTGTATCCGATAGTGTGTGCGGCTCTCTCAGTTTCACTTTCGTTATAAAAGAACCAGTATCATTGAAATGAAGCGTGACCAACCAAAGTTTGTATTTTGTTCGCTGTACCTGATAAATCGCTATATCAGTTTCCGTTATAATGAGGCTCAACTGTATTGAGTTATGTACGGTGACTTACTGTATTGAGTGAATAAAGACACATACCCATAACTTCATTAGAACTAATTCGAGGTCAATTCCCATAGAATTTGTTTCGGTGTGGTGCCAATAGAACAAGAGTTCCAGCCATTTTCTGTAAGCATACTCCTGCAAACGACAATATTGGTAATGTTAACGTTTACAACTTCACCTTGTACAGACAAATTATGACGAGTAAATGAAATTTAAATAGGACATGCACCAGAATGCTCAAGCTAGCTATTGCAAATAAAACCAAATCATTTCTTTCAGGCAGGAACTGCAAAAGAAGGCTCACATCTTGTCTTTCTTCGGGACACCTCAGGCATTCCGGCTGCCCTAACTACTACTACTACTACTACTACTACTACTGGTGGCTGGCTTTGCTGATGGCGGTTTATAATTTACCGAATTTATTCAATTATAAGGCGGTCACGATTATAAAGCGAGGGTGCAGTTTGGAGAGTAAAAAAAATCGCCATGTGTGTACACACACGCACACGCGCACACACACACACACACACAGACACACACACTTAGCTTCGAATATAAAGTGGGGTATGACTTTGAGATTACGGATTTTGGGAAAAAAAACCTCGCCTTATATTCGAATAAATATGGTTACCTGCAGTAGCACTGGCCATGCGTTTGTCACCCTATGTGTTAATTTGTACTGCTTTAGCTCATGGGGTTGCATGTGCATGTTGTTAAAAATAGATCGAGTAGAGCTCTTTTTTTTTTTTTGAGCTATAAATTTTTACTTTGGCGAAAAACTGCATAATGAGGCAAACAATGAAGCTTCAGTTGCGTGGGAGCTTATGTGAATGTAAGCTTGTGATTGCCTTCTGTGGTGACCGTTAGGGAATAATTTAACTTAATCTAAGAAATCAAAATAAAAAAATCTTTGGAAGAGGGGTTGACAGCATCAAAATTTTAAAAACTTGTGACTTGCGCATTCACTGAAAAGATACTAGAGGAATGGGTACGGCAGGGAAATAATGTAGACCATTGAGAATGTGCAAGGGGTTATGCCTGGTTTCAGATAGCACCAAATACCCTTGCTGCACTAGTGTTTCGACTGCATTCAAAATGGACTCCATCTGACTCAAGTGACAGGCTTCGAATGGTGCTTAGTATCGTTCGTGCAACATTCAGATTTGGATGGCAGTTGAAAGATTCATCGTTCACTCGTTAAGTTCTGGTAACTCAAAAAGTATTTAAGATATTTTTAAACTGATTGAGGTTTTGTTATTAGGTTAGTTAACTACATAAATTCTCCGAATATGACTAAATTTGGTCGATAAATAACAAAAATAGTTTTACTTGCCACTTCCCGCCTTAAGTTGCTGTGGCAGTGCTGCCGTAAAGTTTAATTTTCATACCATAGGAGTACACTCAAAATTGCAGACAAAGTCTCACAGAATCAAAGAATTGCCGCATATATTTAAAATTGGCTGTAAGCATAATTTGGCAGTTTTTTTTTTCTTTCACAAATTTCATATCATTTTCAAAATGTTTTCTGTCTGTATTCCTGGGGTATAGAGTATGTCAATAAAGTTAGCAATAGTATTTCACGTTCAGGAAAAATTGATTGCATAATGCACTGTGGAAAAAATTGTTTATGGTAACATAGTGTTGTTTTTCTGAGACAAGGGTACAAACATTTGTGTCTTGAATATCTTTCGCAACGGGCATTCAATTCAAAACACAGTTGAACTGAATGCTGTTGAACAGCCTGGGGGAGTACCATAACTTTCACATTTGAGTCAAATCGCATCCGATTCAACCGCATTCAAGACGCTAGGTTTTCAAGTTTCCCCGTTCAAGCCGGTTACGTGCTTGTGCTACGTGGCCCGATATTCTGAGCTGCGCTGGGCTGCGTCAGAGACAATGGCATCAAATTTAGGGCACCTGTTGGGGTGGGAGCTTGCAACCAGCTCAACCTGACTGCTTGATTGGCAGGATCTGTTTTAATCGAACACCCGCTCTTGCCTCGGAGTGGTGTGCAATTTCTCCTTCCTGCCCTGTTTCTCTTGCAGGCCGAACGTCTCTGTGGGTAAACCAGGTCCCGCCTCCAAAGTCAGTAAGATCTTGGTCTCACCACTTCTTCTACTTGCAAACAAACACACTGCTCGCCTCGTGTTTTGCTGTAAACAAAAACCCCTTCCCTTCCCACCTGGCGCCCCCCATTCCTTTCTTATAGCCGTGCTTTTCTTTTTTTTTTTTTTTTCTTGAAAGTTGTTAAACAAAGAGTCTCTGACTTGTTCAGCATTCTGGCGTTCGTTTTGTAAGTTTAACGTTTACTTTTTTTTTTTTATACCTCGTGCGGTTACTGGCCTTGAACTGCATTTCAACCAAACGGGCTGGTCTTAAACTAAAAGAATCTTGTTATTGCTGTTATCGCGATAAAAATTGGGGGACATTTATGGTTCTGATTGTAGATGTGGATATTGTTTCTGTGTGAAACAGCCACATGCGCATTTATTCAGATCTCTAGATTTAATTTTGCGACAGCTGCTGTAAAAAAACACTGGAGGGATGTAGCTAAACATGGTACGAGTGAACCGTGCACAAGTCAAGGAGTGCAATAACACCGATATCATCATCGTGTCTCTGTAGGAGTGGAAGTTATGTCCATTCGACATTTAAGCTAGAAAGACAATACCAGTTTTCCTGGTTTCCATTCTTAAAAAAAGGAAATTCAAATGAACATAGCCTCTGCCCCAAGCCAAGTAGAACAATGATGCTAGTCTTACTGCACTCCTTGACTTGTGCACAGTTCACCGGTACCATGGTTCAGCAGCATTCCTCTGGTGGTTTTTCTGCAGATGTGGTCACAAAATTACATCAGAATAACTGAATTAAGATAAATAACTGTTTTACACAGCGACAATATTCACATCTACAATGTTAACAATAAACTGTATATGCCCCCAGTTTCTATTTTCACAACTGTAAAGCTGTTTTATCTAATCTCGCATTAAAAGGCTAGTTTCTTTTCGCGAATTTCGTCCAGATTTCTTTGACGACAATTTTTTTTAATTGCCTGCTTAGGCTTGGCAATTTTGGTGTTTCTCTCTCCTTTTTCCCATTTTAATTAAGCGAAGTGAGTGGAAACCTGTTCTTTCTTTTGCCTGTTTATATTTTGAACATTTGCGCTTCTGACAGCGTCACTGCCAGCACTTCACTCAGAGGCACTACCGGTTATAGTTGTGGTGGCAGTCTGCTTGATGCGGTTTTTTCTTGTGCCGCACTTAACTATTATAAAACTCGGCTATCGGGAGGGGTGCATTTGTCTCCCAGAATGCACCTTCACAGTCCCACGTGCACGGACACGTGCGTTATTTTTCTTAAGTGAGTAAATATCTTGTGTCCTGTGCTGTCTGATGCTAGAGCAGTTGATCGTGTTTGTCATGTTGCCCTTTGAAAATACTTGCACCCTGTAAAAAAAAAAGAAGGAAAATATGTCAGTTAGTGCAAGCTGTGTACGTACTGGTGTCCTTGCCCTGTTTTGAGTAGGTAAATGTTGGGATAGCATTTGTGTCTTGCACTTAGCCCAGCAAGCTTTGCACTGATGGTTTTGTGTGTGCACTTACATGCTTTAATGTCACCTCGGGAGAAATGGACATGAGAGGAGGGTTGAACAATGCGGCCTTTATAACATTGCCTATCGTGTCAGCTGATAATGGCCAAACAGCCGTTGCTTTGCCGTTGTTCTCTCCTGCCCTTCCTTGCCCGCTAGCCTTTCTGCCGGCTACCGGCCTGAGTTTGGTCCGCTGAACTGCACCGCTTCACGGGCTTGTACAGCCATTGTAGTGTAGCGGTCCTACATCTCCATGCGTAGGGCCCCTAGGGTGCCTAGTTTCTTCGCTAGTCTGTGTTGTGGGGCGCACCAGTAGACATGCATCCAGCAAACCTACTTCTCTCATCGCAAAGAAACAGGCATGACAGGCAATCTTATACAGGTGGCATTGGTTAGAACATTTGTTTGTTCAGCAGCTCTTCTTAGGGGCGGAGCACCTCAGGGGCTTTGGCTGTCATCGTCTCAGGTCGTCACTGTAAATCAACTCGTCAAATGATGGTCAAAAAAAAAGTTTATAATGGATAAAATTGGTTAAAAAAAACATGATTTAAGCTGATGTAAAATACAGGAATAACCAGGATTTAATTGCATTCATAGCCGAAATTTGTTAAATGCTATCTCGAAAAGAGTTTCAAATGCCAGGTTTTCTCCTGTAAAGCATACTTCTTGGCATGCTGCAGTGTTTGACACGAAGACAACTTACGGCCAGTCTGTCTCTCATTCAATTGCTTAAATCCGGTTCAACGCAAGAGAGGGCGCCACTGCCTCAGCAAGTGCACGATTGCTCCTCCCACCGGCGCTTCTCCAGTGCCAAATCAGTGTGTGCCGTGTGGCAAGAGAGAGACTTAAGGGGGGACGCGGCTTTCAACTTCGGAAAAATGACCAAAACATCGTTTTTTTGAAACCCACATATTCGGCTTCTATGTTTCCTATTCTGTGCTCCTATTCTGTGCTCCTATTCCTATTCTGTGCTCCTATTCTGTGCTCCTCCCACCGGCGCTTCTCCAGTGCCAAATCAGTGTGTGCCGTGTGGCAAGAGAGAGACTTAAGGGGGGACGCGGCTTTCAACTTCGGAAAAATGACCAAAACATCGTTTTTTTGAAACCCACATATTCGGCTTCTATGTTTCCTATTCCGTGCGTCTGCAAAGTTTTTACGCTGAAAAGCGTCGCAAAGTGGCATAAAAAAATACTTTTGTCAGGCGCGGTGACAAACTATCAGCGCAAAAGGGCGAAAAAACGGCAATTTTCGGAGCGCTCTATCTCCGCAACGGTGCCACCGGGCGCGGCCATTTTGATATGGTTAGATCGGCCGAGCGATCGTCTTTCCCGTTCCGCTCGTCTCTTTTATCTTCGTTCATTCACAAACGCACAAACGGCAGAAAAGAAACGACGCACAAACGAAGCTAGATATAGATGCTGAAGCGCTATTGGTCCTCCGGTCGGGGCGCAGAACACCGACCCCCCTGATTGGATGTCGCGGGCGCAACGCAAGATGGCGGCCGCCTGAGCTGCGTAGCGAGCGGATTGAGTTCATTTTCGCCGCTTCGCTCAGCTGAGTTTCTGTTCAATCTGGGGTATTAAACACGGACGTTATCGCGATGGGAATGCCAGAGATAACGAGCCAGATTACGGGAAGTTGTGTGGCTCGAAAGGCGGAGGTCATCGAACGCTTCGTGGTGCGCGTGACTCTACCGTCGCCAGACCCCGGAGGGTGACGCGGTGTGCGCGCTTGCGATAGCGGTTCGTGAAGTGAACTTTTAGTCGGATTTGCGATGTTTACACGCTTAGTTATTGCTGTGTTTTGACTGTGCGCTCGCTAGACTTGAGAAAGAAACGGTCGACGCGTTAAACGCTGCGGCGCGCACGGCATAGCCGACGCGCATTGGAGCATCACATGACTGGGCAACCGGTTACGATTGAACGCCAGTAGTTGTAATTAATGCCTGCGACGTTAGTTTTAATCTTAAAAGCGACCTGACCAGCCATATCAGGTATAATCAAAGCTCGATATGTCGCGGTAAGCGTGCGCTGCGATGCGCGCGAGCCATATCGCCTTTCTTGCGCAACGTTTCCCGTGCACTTGTAATTTTCATGCAAACAGGTTTGAGTTAGTAATATAGGAATAAAAATATGCTCTCTGCGTTAAAAATGTACGTTACTGTGGCAGCATTTAACAGTGATTTTTTTAGGGAAATTATTGATACCATTGCTCAGGGCATACTAGCTGTGCTGCGAGAAATATTGGATGCCTTGAATGTCAAAAGTAGTAAAAAAAAAAAATATGCTCTTGCATTGAAGTTGGGAGTTATGCAGAATACTCTACCAAGCTTCAAAGTAGCTCATTTTCAACCTTGTGGTATGCAAACTTCTGGCAATGAACACCTGCACTATGAGTACTAAGTTGCTGTGCCAGGCAAGATAAAACATGAAAAAAAGCCAAAAATGTTCAAATTTAAGTTAAAAAAATGCTTAACTTGTTGCCATGGTGACAACACTGCAAAAGGAGGTTGTCCAGTGCGATACAGCCAACCAACTAACCTACTTTGCATTGAAAGCCCATTGAAACCCATCTCCCCTCCGTTTGGTTTGCAAAGGGGGGTATGTACTCTTCACGGAGGAGCTGAAAATGATGTTTTCTGGAAAGAGAAAGGCTGAAAAGGCACTCCAATTTCAAGACAAGGCCTTCCAGAAGCCCCATGTTCAAAAGGACATGAAAGGCTACAACCGTGACGACTTTTGATATGTGAAACCTATGTTGCAACTTCGGAAGCCGTTTTCTCAAAACAGTTTTTTTTGCCACCTGTGTCGCTTGTCCCAGGGATTTCTTCGTGACCGCTGGGTCTATTTTGATTCCGTTTCTTGCATTACATTCCTTGATGAACTGTTCAGGTCGTGACACTTTTAGTTTTCCAGATTTGTTTTTTGTGATTTTTTTATTCATATAATCGTTCACAGTTGACATGCCTGTTGCACATTAACCTCTAAAAAAATGAAAACTAAAAAACATTGTGTTGTAAAAAAAAAAATTCTAAAACTGTCACGACCTCGTCCATTTATTTGGGAATGCAAAGCACTTCGAACAAGTTTTCTATCGTGTTTTATAAGCCGCTCAAGCTCGGTACAAGCGGAACAGAAAGAAAATTTCATACATAAAAAAGTTATCAAAATATTAACTTCGAATTTTTATGGTGTTATCACAGAAGCATTTCCAGTTGCTGTGCCAATTTTCATCAAAATCCACAAAGAAATAAAAAGTTGATTTTGAAAGCCACGTCCCCCCTTAAAACCTTTCAATACACTTACACACTGCATGCTTCGCCCCTCCCCAGGTTTCAGGTTAGTGGAGATGGCCCGTGATTTTTTTAAACCTTCAGGGGCAAGTTGTAGTGAAACAGTCGCCATTTTTTGCTTCAAGAGTTAGGCCTCGAGGGAGATATTTGACTTGCTGTCCTTGTGAAATCGCTCTTGGCATTGTTTAATGTCAAACGTTAAGGTAGTATCTCCACGTGTGGCGCCGACGGGAGTAGGAATCTGCCTGTTAGAGGGTGCTGGGTGCTGGATGCGGAAACGGTTTTTCCACTGCATTTTAAGGAGAACAAATCACCTTTCGCCGGCCAGTTCACCTTTGCATGCACTACTAGGTGTTTTTTTTTGTTTTTTTTTTTTTCGTTTTTTTTTTTTTTCCCTTTTCATGAAGGCTATTTAGTTGAAAGTAGAAGCACCTGTTCTTCAAAAAAAATTCTATGTGGTAGACATTAGGCCCCTGAATGGGACACAAGCGGACTCCAGGAGATGGGTATGCTATTCTCGGTTGGCTTGTGGCAGTCTTTGGTGTGTCTCGGAAACCCCCTCCCACTCTGTGGTGATGTCGACCTAATTGGAGGCCGTTTTGGCCCCTTCCCCATTTCTAGGGCCCAGCAGGTGCGGCAGGTGGGGTGCTTTCGGTGAGGGAGAAGCTCAAGCGCAAGATGCAGGCCGCCCTCAACAAGCAGTGTGAGTCTCTCTCTCTCTCTCCCTCCCTCCCTCCCTCCCTCCCCCTGTTACAATACATGTTATCGCACTCACCCGTTGCCTTTGGAACCTTACAGCCAAAAATTATGTGTGTGGAAATTGGGCAGAACAAACACATTGCATATTCTGAAGGCGAGAATGAAAGCAGCGCTTCATTTGGTCTTACTCACAAGCTGTGTGGTGTAAGTTGAGGTTGACATGGCTTGAAAACAACAGCCTTATTACCTAAAACATCAAGTAAAAGGGGGGGGGGGGGGGGGGGGGGGGACTTTGAGGTTTGCAGCACCTCAAATCCAACCACTGTGTGTGTCAGGCCGTGGGGAAAGTAAGAAAATAAGAAACACAGTTCGTATGACTGTCGTAGGGGTTCTAGTTGTCGTGCGTGCAATTGGTGTGAGTAAATGGGCCGCTTTATAAAGGTTCTGAAAATAAATTGAACCCTGTCTGAAGCAGTGTTCTGTAGCACACACTGCTTCCTTAGTTTTTTCCTTACTTTTTTTCCAGATCGCAGTTTTTGTCAGTTGATGTGTGCACCTATGCTACTGCTGTTGGCTTTAGTGTTGTTTATTTTACTTACGTTCATGAGTGTGGTTGGCGCACTTTTGGTGTGTCAGTAAGGTGTCTCTCAATAACATCTTGCGTCTTCTCCTCATCCTTTGCAGACAAGGCCGACAAGCGGGCTGAGCGGGAGAAGCAGGACAAGCTCAATCAGGAACGCTGGGTGAGTGCAGCTCGGAAAGGTTAACCGGCTGAGAACGGGAGTGCTGCTTCGTTACACTCAGCTAACATCTTTGCGGCACATCGCACTGTGCCCTTTTTGCGTCGCTGTTGGCGTGGAATTTCAAGCTTTGCTTGGTCCGAGTGAAACTTAGGAAGGGTGCGGGGCCATCCAGAATGTTGTGGATGCCTTAGGAGAGGCCTGTAGTGTACGAAATGAACAAGCTGATCAACATGCACTTTATAGCCTTGTGAGAAAAGTGTAGCCCCGGGGTAAAAGAGTTTTGATTTAACGAAGTCACTGGAACCCGCAAATTATTTTATTGTGAAGTTTGGAACTTTGTAAAATCTAGAAAGCACTGAGCCTGTGGGTACTTGCGGGGAGTCTCAATTTGATCAATTGCTCATGCACACAGCTACAGTTGCATGCATCGGCAGCCAGTGCGTTTGCTGCGGCACTGTCTTTCGGTACAGATTGCAGCACAGAATTTGCACGGGCCACTCAACCTCTCGATATTTATTATTGTTATCTTTTCACCAGTGCATGCGGGCTGGCTGGCGTGCCAAGGAGAATGATGTGTAGAATTTTTATTTGAATGCTTAGTATGCTGATGCAATAATTTTCTATTGATCACTGCTTCTTGAATCATTGTTCAAGTTTCTTGGAATGGTGGGAAATTTTGGCGATGAAGGCAAAGCCTGTGTCGATTGATCTTAGTAGCAAATGTCATGAGCATGCAAAAAAGGCACCGTTGTCGCACATGCTTGCTTTTGAAGCAGGCTTTTGGTTTCACCATTCGAGTTTGTGATTGATTTGGCCGTGACTGCTTGAGTGACTTGGCAGCTGCACTGGGTACAGTTCTTTGAGAGAGGCGCGAGATAAGGACAAACACAGCTAGTTATATGTTCTGCTGTGCATATGGGAAACTGTAGTTGTCAACAGATGCAAAAACCCCTCTGAGCAGCATTATAAGCAGACCTCAATATTTCAGCTGAGTTTTGCCAAGTGCAAAGTTGTACGTTCGATTCCTAACCACCACCACCCCTGTACTTTTGGCGAAGGCAAAATGCAGGAGTGAACTTCTTGATTGAGGTTAAGAACGCCAGTATCAAGTGTAAGTTTAAACTAGAGCTCTCTCTTCTACGGCACGGGGCATAGCTCGTCCCTTGTTTCGGCGAGTAGTTTCTAGGTTTGTTGTTTTCTGGTTTTCTGGAAAGTTGAGCGTAATCTATGTTTACACGCAGTAACAGGATTTGTTGCCACGATGAATTGCAACACAATCTCACCCGTTCTAACAAATGAACAACTATCTGCCGCTAGCATTGTAAACTGAGATGATGTTGGCTGGTGATATTTCCAGGTCTGAGATGGTCTTGGATTAACCTTACACCAGGGGATGAGACCTTTTAAGGCAAAAGCCTTTAAGTCTCCATTGTGCAAAAGACTGGCATTGTCGCCAGGTGCCAAAAATGGCCGCTGCTGTAAACAGTAAACGAAAAAAATATTGGAGTTTGCCCAGGTATTGAAGCCAGGTTGCCAGAGTAGGAGCCGCGTGTGTTACCATCGCGCTGACTCAGCACGTTGCAAGCAGCGTAACAAGAGTTCATAGTGCATGCAGCACTGACGTGATATTGCAATAAGTGAAATGAACATGACGGCACATGAGTAGAACAGGTGCGCCCAAGCCACGGAGAACCCTGATTCTGAGGAAGGTGTTTTGTGAAGTGTCAGCAGTCCCTACAAACTAACTTCCGCCAAAAGATGATTAAACGAAAGTGAAGAAAGAGATGCAAACATGACATTGCAGTAATGCAGTCTTTTGATTGATTGATTGATTGATTGTAGGGTTTAACGCGCCAACGCAACGCAGGCGATGAGGCGCGCCGTAGTGGAAGGCTCCGGATTAATTTTGACCACCTGGGGATCTTTAACGTGCGCCGAAATCTCGTACACACGGGCGTTTTTGCTTTTCGCCTCAATCAGAAAAGTGGCCGCCGCGGCCGGGAATCGAACCCGCGACCTCGTGCTCAGCAGCGCAACGCCTTAGCCACTGAGCCACCGCGGCAGGTAATGCAGTCTTTTTTTTTTTTTTTTTTTTTTAAGTCAATGCATTCAAAGCACGTACTATTTTATTCAAATCGAACGTGGCCTTGATTCTAACGCACACCTGGCTTTTGAAACTGGGAAATAGAAAAATCGTAAAAGTTCTGCACAGGGCAGGCCATTTATGTGTGCAAGAACTTCCATTTATTGTTAAGCTACGACAACCTTCGTCACCTTTCCAGTTGCACCGTACTCTATGGCAAACCACCTATAGGCTGCCCTTTCAAGTCATGTAAGCTGGGGAAGAAAAAACTTAAAAAATGTTCAGTGAAAGACTGCCATGGAGCGGCGAAATCCTGTAGAGGGACGCACATTGCACCATAGGTACTATTTATGCCTGCTTCAGGATTAAAGCCTCTCCATATCCTGTGCAATCTGCATCCGTACTTTGCCACCGAATTACCTTATCTTATCTGCAGGCCTGTTATCTATAAAGGGGCTCTTGCTATTGGCTACAGCTTCTTGTACACTCTTATCGACACAAGAATCACTGGTAAAGCTATGTAGAGCCCCTTACACAGGCTGCCCACCGCCTGCCCACCACCCACTGGAAGGATACAATTGTCTCCCTGTGTGCACATTTTTTTAGTGTGTGTGTGTGTGTGTGTGTGTGTGTGTGTGTGTGTGTGGATGCATGCATGCTTGCATTGCTGTAGTGTGTAACACCTGCAGGAACCGCAGGAACGGATAAACCTCAGTTGGATTGTTTTATTTTTTTGGCATTGCCGCCTACAGCGAAATCTTGAAGATTTGCTCCCAATGTGCGTTTATCGTTGCCTGGCTACGTCGATAATGATAGGAAACTGCTACAGCTTTTTCGGCTGGTACTCGATTCTAGCGTCCATGCGATTTTGGGGGCTCATTTTCTGGGAAAAAAGGTGCGCATTAGAACTGAGTAAATACGGCAAGCAGGCTTGAGTGCCCTGAAAAATTTTTGGAGAGAATGTACTCATCTCCAACAGAATTTACATCTGGATTGCCTTTTCTGTATGAACCACATGCCTGACAGGATAAGTCTGCTCAAATCGTGCTGCGTGTGTGGCTTCCCCTTTTTTGGTACAGCAACAAAGTGTTGTCATGTGCTGACGTTCAGATCATATTTAATCGGGGAAAGCTTTGTGCCCGACTGTGACAACAGTCTCCCCGGCTCAACTGTTGACTGTTCTCCCCCCTTGCTGGTGCTTGTTCCATCGACACAGGATCGGGCCGAGGAGCTGCGCGGAATGGCCCTCCGTCTGCGCCAGAGGTAGGTCCGGCGTCTTTTCGAACCGCGCCGCCGAAAATCTCCCCCATTGGACGGGCCAATGATGAGACTCGAGGAGATGGTAATTGTGCGTTCCCCCTCCCCTACCCACGCACCCCCTGTCTCTGGGACGCGGGGCAAGAGATGTTGACGGTGTGAGTGGAATGGGGGGGGTTTTTGAGTTTGTGGAGCCGGTACTCCGCAAGTACTGCCTTTGGTTACAATGCTTTTCTTTTTTTAATGGCATTTTCTGCCTGCGGCAGTGTTTGCTCGAGAGAAAGACTTTTGATCCTGACAGTCCGCCTTGCTACGGTCGATAACAGATAGTTGTTTGCTGATCTGAAATTTTGGCTGCATGTTTTTGTGTTGCGTCTTAATTAAGCACTGTTTTAATCATGCGCGTTATCTAGAAGAAGAAAAAAACAAAAATTGGGCCTCTCTGGGAGTGAGTGTTTTTGGGTTTCCAGATCTGAAAATTGCCGGCAATTGAATCTTGTTACTGTGTTTGTGAATCTTGCTATAAAGTGTGGTGTGTTGTGTGCTGCTGGTGTCTTGCCAGTTGTAGTGAATTACATTATGTTAAACATTAATTGGCTACTGAGAGTTTGTTTTATTAGACCAGCAAAGCCTCGTATAGAAGTCTGACAAAAGACTGTGCATATATCCAATACAATGCCAACCGCAGAACCTTTAGAACATGCATTCATTGCAATATTACGTGTGTGCATATTAAGACATTCTAGTCGGAATGCACAACAAATTGTGCAAGTCAGCAATGTGTCATGTAGAAGTTAAAATTACTTTCACGGCTATACCATTACTTGAAAAGTGGTAAGGATGACCGATTATTTCATGTAGACAGCAAGGGTTCCAGTTTAGTTGTAATTGTAATTATAGTTCTAAGCTGAGAACTTCATGGCTAGAATGCAAAAAATCAGTGAAAGCATCACTCTTTTTAATATTGTCATGTAGATTTAAACATTGGATGCAAGAATACTCAATTCTTTGCTATGGTTGCTGTAAGCCAGGCCCCCCCCCCCCCCTTTTTTTCTCCCACAAGCAGCTTTTTCAGCTTCTCTAATAATGATAAGCTTAAAGTTTGAGTGTTTTTTTTTTTTTTCTTTTTGTGGTAGACTTTAAACTGCAGAGTTGTCATAAGCATAGCTGTTGATTGTGTGCATGCCATGTATTAACAGTCGATTGCACTACACGGTCCCACACTGTAACCAAATGGTGATGGAATCGAAAATTTTTTATAAGAAGGACATCTATGCTAGTGGATTCACCACTGAGAACACCGACATTAAGCTGTTTTTGTGTTGTCACTCTTTTAGCAGTTGTGTTCTTGCTCTCCTCTGTGTGTGTGTGTGTGTGTGTGTATGTGTGTATGTAGTCACTACACACATGCACATCTTAGGTAACTACTGCGGCAGCTGCAAACTAGAAATTTAACAAGATACTTGGGTGTCACTTATCGCTTGTAAGCCAGCCACATTGTAATTGAGGCAGTTTTCACATTACATTGCGTATCTACCTAACCACTGTTCACAGCTAAAGTCATTGCTCATAAAGGTATCCCTTTGACTCGGTGACCTTTGCCTCACTTGTAGAGGACAGCATATTGGCTATCGTCAAAAAACCGTCCCAGAGCTGTTGTGTAGGGGGCTTTCCATGCATTCTTCTTAAGAAATGTCCCTTGAAAATCGAGAAAGATTGGCTGTTTCTTCAAGTTGCAGTCAGGATGCACACTCGATTAACGTTTACTTGAACTGGTGCTCTGTAGGGAACGAGAGAAGAGACATAAGGAGAGGGATGAATACGGCTATGACCCGGACGAGAGCAGAGATGGCCACGATGGCTATTCTAGCCGCTCGGGTAGCCGCTCACGAAGCCGAAGCCGGAGTCCCGAACCAAGGCCCCCGGGAGAGTCGCCGTACTCTGGGCCACCACCGGACTACCCAAGGAATTCTTCCTACAGCTCTCGACGAAGGTGAGTTCTACCTCCTAAAACTGGAGAGGTTCAAGCAATGTAATGTCTGTTTTTGAGAGTTCTAGTCTTTAGAAAGCAACCCCTAGATAATTTCCCAGAAGTGTTTTAATTGAAAATACCACAGTTGCAAGATTCTAATGCACACCTGTTTTTGCTAAAAGTAGCCTTCGTAATTGTGTGTGCATTACATTGGGGCTCAAAAGCGAAACTGGCTGCAAAGCAGCTATCACCATTGCCATGTACACCAACTCCTTCCAAAATCCAATCCACTCCAATCCAAAACAATCAGTCTACATCACAGGTGTAAATTTTGGTGCGCCCATTCCTCCATGGGTGCACCTTAGCCAACTGCTATGTTGCACAAGTTGCTGCTGTTGCAATTAGCACCTCATTTCAGTTGTTGTGGCTCCGAAGAGGTACCACTATGAAACATGGTGGCAGGCATGTACCATTTGCGTAGGGTTTCATTGTATGACCGACATTAGCTAAGTACTTGTTGAATACCTCAGTAGCTCTTGGGAGTATAGGTAGAGAAATGAGGGATTCGGAAGGGATGAGATTTTTTAGATATTCCCCCCCCCCCCTTTAACAGTGTCTTTGCACCACTCACGAAGTTGAGGGGTCAGAATAATGTGCTTATGTGCAGGAAACAGCGGGGATATGTCTTCGCAAACTCCTCTGCAAAGAAGTCAAATGGAGCTAAACATCCTTGTAACGCTGCCACTTTTGTTGGTGACCAGATATGGATTTGTTGTGTATTCATCTTGTCTTGTGATGTCTACTTGTGTCACCCAGCTAATTGACACTGTTTTTTTTTTACATAAAACGAAGCTGATCTGTTTTGTTTAAAAAAGATTGAAGGGTACAGCAACATTAGGGACATTTTTAGCTGTCGTGCAATTCTGCGGGTTTGCCAATCGTCACTGATATCATTACCAAATGACATTTGTTTCACCATGCAGACCTGCGCAACTGAGCCGAACATCATTAACAGCTAATCTAACTTGCCTTGGATGATGTTAGGTTTGCCATCTGGCAAAGGTGTGAGGTGCATCGCGTGTGTTCAAGTGCGGCCTTGTTTATGCTCAGGCGTGATGTGGTAGATGATGGTTTTGAGTACTTTGAGGCAGTGGCTGAAGTAAAATGGGGTGCTGGGTTTGTTCTTCCTCTTTCAAATTAGGAGCCGGTCGCGGTCACGTTCCCCCCCACAAGACTACTACCGGTCACGACCGCCGCCATCTTCTTCGTGGTCTTCGTCGAGGGGCTTGGTCGACTACTGATTTAGCCTGGCTTGGCTTGATTGGGCTTGGAGTGAGGAGCCTGGCTTCCCAACCCCAGCAGCGGACACCTTCACAGGCCAGCACAAGAAGAAGTGTACTGGTGCTGTTTTTTTGTGTGTGTGTGCGCAAGAGTGGTAGCAGTTGAAGTGTTGCACAACGTAGTCACGGCCATCGTCGAAGATCATGGCCAACTTTATGTTGTGACGTCACCTTGGACGAAGCTTTGAAGGTCTCTGCAATGGACACAGGCCAAGATAAACTCTGCAGGAGGTTGGGGGGGGGGGTCATGTGTATTACTGGACAAGCAAACTTTGTCCCTGAGTTTTGTTTTACGCCACCACAGACATTTTGCCCATGCCCGTCAGCGTACACTCTTTGTCATGAATGCTCAGAACTGAGTGAACTCCCCGTGGTTCCTGCTCACGTGTTGGTGTGGAGAATCACTTTGCAATGTGTGGTCAAGAGTGATCTTGTTGAAGGTTTGTGGTTGTCGTTTATGGTAAGTAATGTGAGTGTTTTAGCTGAGTTACCTCGGGCATCGAGAGGAAAGGCAGCTGTGCGTGGTTGGGACACTAGTGAGAGTGTATGGCAACTCTGTTCGGCAGAGCAAAGTGAATGCAAATCTTTTTTAGTGAGTCAGCATGGTATTGCATTCTCGATCTGTCATACTTTGAGGTGCTGCTGGTTTACTATCTTGCTGGTTGCAGAAGTGAACTGCGGATGAACTTGGAGACAAATGTCCCAGGTTGGGCCATGTGTGAGTTACCCGTTGCAGTTGGTCTTCGAACTTCTCTGTAAAAAACAATGGGTTGAGATTAGATAGCTTTTGCTTGTGAAGGAAATTTTGCTCTTGGTTCAATGAAATCTGCTCTGCCTTGTCTTGCCCTCGCCAAAAACTGTTTGTGAAAGAGAGTGGGTTTTGCAAGTTCTGCTTGCTGAACAATGTCTTGCTAAATCTGGATAAGTGTGGCAAGTGGTTTTCCTGGTTTTTTGTTAAATTGTTTCATTCCTCGGTTTGCGTGGTAACGAAGTGATCCTGCTTTTGTCTTTTTTGCGTCTCCTTTTTTATTTTTTGCAAGCTGGTAATAAAATACCCACTGCTTCAGCCCTCCTGTAAACTGGTGGCATGTCACGCCTGTCGGTGTGAAACTAGGTGTGTTATCTTTGGTGAAATTTTTGTTGAAATTTTTTAGTATTCGTGGTAAGAGTGAGTGGCGACACCGTGGACCCCGAGCTCCCGAACATAAGCTGTGATCAACCGTGGTGGTGAGTATAGAGGCAGAAGGAATAAGCTTTAAACAGTGGCTGTTACAGCCCTGGTCAAGCTCCAGCTGATAAGCTCCCTGTCTGTCCAGTGTCTACAAGGCAGGGGCTCTCTGACCAGCTTGTGACCTCGAGATTGCCGGCAAAAAGAGGAGCTGAAGGGTAATACCCGGGACTTTGGGTATTACCCTTTGGCTCCCTGCAACCTGTTTGGCCTAGTCTCCCAAAGTCCAATTATTTCTTACTCAAATTTTGTCTCCATATTGTTCTCTTAGCAAAAACTCAAAGCGTTCAGTCCAGCCACAACGCCAGAGAACAAACAGCTAGAAGCACTGACCCTGTCACCCTGTAATTAAAACTGACCAACACCTCGCCGTAGCCACCACATTTCACGGTCGTTTTAAGCTGCACGGGTATTGATGGCCTCTGTCTTTCCTGTGCTGGGCCGACTAAAAATTGCTGCGGCTAGTGTCGCTCTCTTCACTCAGCTTCAGTGCTTCAGTGTTCGGAAAGCATAAATGGTAAATGCAGAAACTCTGTTCCAAAACGCTCCCTCGACGTCGAAGTAACACTCGTATTTTACATCGTAAGATCAAAACGTTGATGTCATCTGCCTTAGGTGCCGACTACGAGGGGGGATAGGGGCCCTCCCCCCCTCCGAAATCCCCCCTCCCCCAGTAATGATGACTCCAAGAAAAAGAAGCTGTTGTAATAATTTACATCACTTAGGGTGGAAGACATCATCAGGTGCATGCTGAGGTCGTAAATTTAAATAACTCATTCAGTACTGAAAATGAGGCTAAGCTGCATTCACTCGAAAGTAGATTCAGATTATGGTGTCTAATGCACCAAATTTAATCCGAGGCTTGAGGAATGGCTCCAGCTGAGGGCTCCAGATTAATTTTGACCACATGGGGATCGTTTATGTGCGCTGAAATCTTACCATATAAATATCCTATCCATCTTCCTTTTAAGTGCGAATGCACTTTATAAGCGATCCTGAATTCCGTTGACCGCCGTCCGTCCACATAGCAACAGCTGCGGGTGCGCACGCTCCTCGTCTTCCTTGGCAACGGGGGGAGATGGGCGCGCGCTGCCTGGCCGCTGACATGGCACATACCCACGTGGGGGATTGGCCAGGAATCTCCTCGCAAGGAATCTCCTTTGAAGGGATTCCTCGCGGCCTGGCCTTTGCGAGGAACTGCAAAGGCCAGGAATACCCACGTGGGGGGGGGGGGGCATACCCACGTGGGGGATTGGCCAGGAATCTCCTCGCAAGGAATCTCCTTTGAAGGGATTCCTCGCGGCCTGGCCTTTGCGAGGAACTGTCAGATACGCGCCGTCATAGAACAACCTCTAACGGTTCATTTCAGCGACCATAAAGCACTGATCGTGGCGGTCGAGTACATCGATAACACGGGCAGGTGCTGATGTGTAAATAAATACTGTGGCACTTTACTTGCGTGTTTGTGTGTGTGTGTGTGATTTCATTCCCTCTTGAACATACACTTTAAATCACCAAGATTTCCAGAGAGGGACTAACGGGGTGTGTGAATCCCCACTTGATCACGCGGGGTGTTACATGCAACTAACGGGCGAATGCCAACACAGTTCAACATAACTCCCCCTCATAGCATCACCCGTGCATTCGCACTTCCCCATGCTCCCCTTCGGGGAAATGCGGGTGAATTTTTTTTGTCCTAAGGTGAGCCTTCGCTGTCGTTCAGCCATACTCCTAAATATTTACACTCTTTCACCCGTGGTATTTCTAATTGTTGCACTGATACTGTTTTGTGATCCGTGCAGTTGTAAAGACCATGATCCCCGATTTTCCTCTGCTAAAGGCTAGCCTACATGCGCCGCTTCTTCACCACATATATCCATCAAGCCCTGCATACTTATCTGGTTGTCCGCCATAAACAATATGTCGTCTGCATACATTTGTCCCGGAACCTGTTGTTCCACCACCTGCCCGTTTTTCATGTATGATAAGTCGAACCCCAGCGTACAGTCCTATAACCCCACCATGTAGATCATGAGCAGCTGTGGAGAGAAAGGGCATCGTTCCAAACCCTTCTAGGTGTACACAGGCCTATTGTATGTTATCCCCCTCCCACACTATTTGCACTCGGTTCTTCCGGTATAGGAGTAAGCTAATGAATTCTGCCCCCACTCCCTCATCTTCCAGGATACTCCATAGCCGCTCCCTGTCTGCATTATCATACGCTGCTTTAATGTCCAGAAAGGCTAACCACAGATGTCGGTTTTGCATGTTCGCCACCTCTGCGCATTGGCTTACTACAAATAAGTTGTCGTCTAGTCTTCTGTCCTTTCAAAACCCATTTTTAAGTTCCCCTAATATCCTATTTTCTTCTACCCACTGCTTTAGTTCGAACTTCACTGCCTGCATTGCTAACCTGTACAGCACTGACGTGATGGTTACTAGCCTGTACGAGCTCAAATTTGTCTTGTCTCCTTTGCCCTTGTACACTAAGTTCATCCTGCTCATTTGCCACGCGGTCAGTATTGCCTTTTTTTCTATCCTTGTTCTGATTGCCTGTAGTAGCTTTTTTTTGCTCTTTGTTCGCGCCATCTATTATCGTTGCGAGAAAGCAACTGCCGGGCCAGGTGGGGCTAATTTTCCAAATTCCTCCAGCGCCTCCTGTCGTGTGAGCAGACAGTCCTAGTCAGGAGAGCCGGATCTTCTGTACCGCCCTTTTTTGAGACCCGCTCTTCTCGGAGCCGCATCTTCTGAGCCGCAATTACCATCCGCACGGATAGTCAAGGCACCCTCAGAGAATTCGCAACTAACTCCTTACCTGCGCACATTCATCACGAGCTGATATGCTACATTTTTAGAGTGGGTCCCCAGACACCAGGGAATTGTAGGGAATGAAAGGGCTCGTGCCCTTGCTCGTGCGAATCGGAACCCAAGCAACCCTCAATCCTTGCCCCAGAACTACAGCCCTAAGGAAGAACGCGCCGCCCATCGCAAGGCCCAGAGGCAACAGCTGAAGGACCGGCACAGTTCCCGTCGCAATCTTCCTCCTCCTCACTTCTGACCTCACATGCCACGAAGGCACTTACATCCGCCAGGCTCAGACTCTCTCCCTCCCTTGGGACCTAGTTCTTCACTATATAACGACCCGAGATAGCACGCCCCACTGTCAGGTGTGTGGTGCCTACACCGACGTTAAACACACCTACTGGACTTGTCCTCGCGCCAGGCGATCACCTCACTTTCTTCATCCACACCTTTTACCATCCCACATTCTACACTCATGGGAAAGCTGGGCCACTCCTCCGCCAGATCTTCGCCCAATCCTTTGCCCTCGCCTCGCCCGGCACTTTGCCCATGTACGAGACCCTGACACCAGCGGAACACCTGCCTGAACGCATTGCAGGCCCACCAGAACCCTATTTTCGGCAGCCTGGACATGGGCCGCTTTAATTAAAGTTTGATCTCTCTCTCTCTCTCTCTCTCTCTCTCTCTCTCTCTCTCTCTCTCTCTCTCTCTCTCTCTCTCTCTCTCTCTCTCTCTCTCTCTCTCTCTCTCTCTCTCTCTCTCTTTTTGGGAACGGCGGTTAAGAGACTGCGGCTACGGTGGCTAGAAGGGGTGGCTCCGTGCAGTCAAGTTTGCCGAGCGAGCGCAGCGCCATCTACCGCGCCTCCGCACATCACTGGGTAGGCCGAGCCGCGCCGTCCTGGCCGGCCGCCTGCTTCAGGCACCGTGCACGCGCCCTTCCAAAGGCGCCTATTAAGTGGTTAGGTGCGATTAAGTGGCTTAAGTTTGCGGAATACGCTGCAACGGCGACAGGATGGAGTGTTATCGACCGGGAGGCTTTAAAAGAAACAAAGCGCAGAAGGAAAGCTACCGCCTTCGCCGCCCTGAATCGTCCGAGTTGGGAAGGCTGGTCACAGCCTAACAGCTAGGCGGCACATGTTTCCGTGAAATTTTTAGAAAATACAATGGCGATGACTACCAAGCAGATTAAATGCTGCTGTCAAAATATATCGGTTTGCCAGCTGTTAATACTCGTGAGCTTACAATAAATTGGTTGGTTTCTCTGCTTTGTACATGTGTCTTCCGCGGCGTTTATAATGAAAATTCATGCGGCACGTAACACAGACGTATTTTATTGTACGAGAACTAATGGAGGGCTGCAACATCTCGCCCCTTTTTTGGAAAAAAATATGATTGTTTTTAAACAAAGTAGGGCAATTTGTTTCAAAAAGAACTGTCAAAAAGTAGAAATACCTACGTCAGTACAAGGTATAACAGCAAGGCATGTGGAATTTTTGCGCTGCAAATAAATGCTGTTCAATAAAACAAAGTCATTTTAACGGGGCTCACAACAGCAACTTCAGAGAACAATAAAAAATAAACGGATCCGTTTATGATGATTCTAATATTTGGAGGCCCTGTGTACCCCCTAAAAAGTAAGAGGTAGTCTTAAATCGTTCACGGGCATTTCCTGGCGGGCTTGCAGCGAAACCTGTGTACGTTGTGAGTGTATTCACGGAAAAGGAGACGGAAGGCACAGAGGTTGAGTCTTCCTTTCGCTCATGAGGCGATACTGCTTCACCTCGTACGCGGAGCAAGAAAACGTGCTCGCTACGTGATCTCGGGGTGGGACGAACTGGCACCAGCGGAAACGAACTGTCAGGGGCGAGGAGCAGGACGCATTATGGGAATTGGCGTTAATTCAAGCCGTGAAATTGAAAATCGTCGTCAGGTTCGTTTCCCGCGCCGCAGCGGCCGTATTCCGATAGAGGCGAAAAGCGAAAACGCCCGTGTGTTCGAGATTCCGGCCACGTGAAAGATCCCCAGGTGGTCAAAATTAATCCCAATCCCCCCATTACGGCGCGCCTCATGGCCTGTCTGGCGTCGGTGGGTTGAACCGCACAATCAATCAATCGAAAATCGCCGCCAGTTGGTTTACAGTTCTCGATGCTTCCGACCCGCCTGAATGCACATTGGAGCCCGCGTATTTAAGGTAATTATACTTGCTTTGAAGTCAATGCTACTGTAGCGCAGCGTACAGACCGCACTACACCCAGACAACCGATCCTGTGAGACGGAGCACCGTACTCGCAAAACCACGGCGGTCCGATTTCAAGTATGCGAACAAAACGGCTTATTCCCAATGCTGTGAACAGCTAATTAATTTGTGCTTTCTAGCGGAAACACAAATTCGCTGAAAAAAAAATGTGCTGTTATTTTAGGGCGCAGCCCTTTGGCGGCCGTTTCTGGCCTCAGCAGCGTCACCGTCCTAACTGAGTGAATGATGACAAGACGATGGATGGAAGAAATGCTGTGCCCGAGGACGCGGGTTCGATTCCCGCCAGCGGTAGCCGTTTTCCTGATGGAAGAAACATCCCCCTCGCGAGGGGCACGATCAAATGCAGAGCATTTCCGGGGGCGCACGACGTTAAGTAGTTTGCGTTACGTTAATGTTGTTGCACTTGTGGCAACTGCTGACGAGAGAGCGCGGCGATGAGTGCGTTCCAGCCTCGCCGACAGCCGCCTTTATCACGCCACGATCGTGCCACGCGCGCGCGATGCTGACGTCACGATCACGCCACAGATGTTGATCCCGCGACGCGCGCGCCCCCACCTGTTGGGCGCGAACCGACCGCGGAGAGAGCGCGCGATGCGAGCGGAGAGTAGGCGAGGAGGAGCGGGGCTGACGAGATACCGCGGCGATGAGCGCGTTGCAGCCTCGCCGACAACCGCCTTTATCACGCCACGATCGCGCCGACAGGGCGCACCTGCGAGCGATGCGGACAACTACGGACGCCAAGAACGGGTGACATCGTGAGTTAAAGAAATGCTCTGCATTTAAAAAAAAACTGTGGAAACGTGAAAACGTCCGCACGAAATGCTCCACCTGCGTTCTGGCTATGCGTGGCACTGGGACGTCAATATCGCTTGCCCCTCTCCTCCGTAAGCGTAGTCAACAGTTCAGTCCTACAGTCTATTCCTAGCCCGGTGCGGTAGAATTACTGCAGTATGTTTTAGTTAATACAAAAGTTAAAAATTGCGTATACTACATTTCACCCGGTGCCGCCAGTCAGGAGCGCAACCGAAACACGAATACGCTGGCGCACGGCCGACGCTGGCGAGCGGCGATTTATCTTATTCCCGGATGGCGGTGCTGGGTGTCGCGGCTCAGTGTCGCCCTCTGTTCACTGCATGGCTCGAGAAGCAGTGAACGAACCGCGTCTGCATTTCGAAACTAATAAGAAAATAAACTTCTGTGACCTACATGATTCACCACAGTTACATTTGTCCGAGTCAGGAACCAGCCGAATCTTCTGAGCTGCCCAATTCAGCGGCAGTTCTTGGCTCCTAGCGGTTCTTTGGCAGAGTGGCTCTCCCAAAGAACCACCCACTCAACGGCTGCTCACTCAATCACAGAACCGTTCTGACTGGCTGTGGGCAAATTGTGTAGGCACGTTCTGGTAGAGTCAGTAGAGGCGTATCGGCCGACAGAGCCGGGTCTTGTGTGCTACTTTTGCGTCATCTATTATCGGTGCCAAGAAGCGGACATGACATTTTACTTTTCCTATATTAAGATATCCTTGCATCGTGTTTTCCAGAATCATTTTTTCTGGCGTCACAGCTCACAAGTAGAGGGCGTGGCGTGTTTGCGAGCTAATAAAGTTGACAAAAACTTTCGTAATGATGGTGAAGCCAATTCTTTTATGGACAAGTACACTGGATGCTGTGACAGAATAAAGGTTTCATAAGTTCCTGCACTCTGATTTAAGCAATAAATTTAGGTTGTGCCTAACACTGGTTAATGAACCGCTAAGTCATTGAAATGAACCGGTTTACGTTAGTGAACGGAGCCACGGAGCCGTTATGAGCTACCTAGTGAAGTGAGCTGTTTTGCCCTATTCTAGGTGCAGGGATGCTACATTCTGATTTTGGAAGTTGCAATTGGAAGGGGGGAAAGCGCGCACGCAGTCCCCCCACTACCAAAAATTGCATGCCCCATCTGCCCCAGTTTGGGGTAGTGGCAGGGGTCAACGCGGGCGCAGTGCAATGCCCGCGCCTCGCCCTGGGAGGGGGGGGGGGGGAGGGTAAAGAGAATTTATTATAACCCACATGTCAAGGCGCAGCGACTAGTGATAACAGCGCTGCCCTAAGTACAGAAAATTATCCAATCATTTTTCATGTAACGTAGTCATTCTACACACTGCGCAAAAATGTTTGGCGTGGGCAACAAGCTACTGCAAATGAAGTCACATAAAGTCCACCAGAGTTCAAAGAAAGAGTTCATAAACTATACTGAACTCAGTACGGCACTAGGGAAACGCTCAGGATGTTGCTCCTGACCTCTATAAAGCGAGACCAACGCAAAAGGAAGGCTTCTTCCCCTAGAGCTGCCAACTCATGCTCCAAATGACTCATGAGAATCGACCGGACACGCCACAGCAGAGGGTACATTGCCCGTTGCGGCCGGGCTCGAAGACATGCAGCACCACCATCTTGACCAGCGACACTCCGACACCAGGTAAGTATGCCTAGAATTGGCCAGCTTTCCGAGGCCACGAGATACTGCCGGGTAGGTGCGCCGGTGACTTGAGTTGCATTAATTGAAATGAACGCACGTTGAAACGAATATCTGGCCTCCACATGACGTTACTCCAAAAATATGTGCATCTTTGCTCTATGTTATAATTCAATATTGTTTTTAACAAAAACAAGACATACTAAAAAATTGAACAAAAGCTTGCACAGGGAATAAATGGTGCGACAATGTTGCCGCGAGCGCGTGCCATTTTGGGCGGTGCCATTGTGCACGTGCCTTTTGCAGATAACAGTTCACAAAGTGGAATTGCTACCGGTCGAAGAGAAGCGGCAGGTTTCTCGTCGAACCTAACTAAGGCCGACCTTGATAAAATAGACGTGCTAATTAGGCGAACCTATAAATTGGCGCTTCGACTCATTCCCGGTACTTCCACTGCCCGATTGGACGGAATGGGTCTCCACAATACAGCTCAGGAGCTGATAGAAGCCCACTTAACGAGAGTCAGTATGAGCGACTGGCCCGAACAAGCACGGTGAGGCACATCCTTCAAGAACTGGGTATCGGTCACCATACAAACTTCGCGCAACTACATTCCATCCCCGCGTCAATACACTCCCAACTAATAATCAAACCGTTGCCCCGTAATATGCATCCTCAGCACTACGTCGCTAGGAGACTAAAGCGAGCGGAAGCACTCCACAAGATGTACGGCGACAATCCCCGAGTTGTATATGTCGACGCGGCAGAATACCGATTCCACGACGCATACACGATTGTAGCCATGAACAATGCCAAGGAACTTCTCAATTCGGCCACCGTTCGGTCCAACCGCCCAGAGACAGCAGAATAGGCGGCCATAGCCCTAGCTCAAACACTCGACCCCACTCCCAGCACGATCATTTCCGATTCTAAAACTGCAATTCAAAATTTTTCCACCGGTCGCATCCCAGAGCCGGCACTCAAAATTTTGACAGGAAACTCTGTCCGACCCCTAAAACAGCCAGTTCTTCTGGCCTGGACGCTCGCGCATTCGGGCCTCGAAGGGAACGAAGCGGCCCACGATCACGCCCGAGGACTCACGATCCGGGCTGGGCCCAGCCTCTATCCCTACCACGGGGCGCGATCTGCGCGGGATCGCCTGGTCTCTTTTCACGACATCACTATGCACTACCGCCTCTCCCGCTTGACCTATCCTCTGGCGGACAAAACTTTAGACAATTCTAAGGCTCACACGTGGCGACTTCTTCAGACATAAAGCTAAAGGGCTATAATATAAAATAAAAGCTCAACCCGTACCACATACATATCACGGGTGACGCCAATTAAAAATAAACAAACTGGACCGAGGTCAACTAGAGTTTTGAAGAGAAGGAAATACCCACCGAAGTGGAAAATAAAAGGGAAAAATGCTACACAGCGACACCACAGCCAGGAGAGCGGGCCCGGGGAGACTCCCCTGATCTCCCCTGGGACGGTAGCAGGAAAGGTTGGGATGAGGGATGCGGATGGTGGTAATAAGGAATAGGTTATGGGAAAGTGGGTGGGAATGGGGACAGCGAGGTTTTTGTTCTAATCCTTAGATGTCTGACTCCTAAAATAGGCCTGAAAACTCAGGATGGGCGTCAGACGGTTCCAATTGGAATTCAGCGGACCCCACTATAGGTTCCAACCATCTGAGCTCCGACATCGAAGAACAGGGAGAACCTGCGATGGAGTGACGACACCTAATCTCTGGACCCCTTTCACAACCAGCCCCCCGGCTAACACCCACCAGGTCCCCCGAGTACTCAAGAGACACCTTCCCAGCCTACATAGGTACTAAACCCCCTCGTCTCGACGGTTTCGGATACTGGTAAAGCTAACTGTCCGGCAGGCGGGGTAACTGTACCCTGTATACATCCGTCGATCCCTATGTGCATCTGAATCACCTATCTCCATAGGAAAGCCTATGTGACTTATAGGGTTTCGGTCGACCTCTAATGTGCTCCTATGCCAACCACTCACCCACCAGGGAACCCTCCCCGTACGGGCAGCAGTCATCAGGTGGAAGGAGTAATCCTTATAGAGTACGACAAGCCCTACTCCCGATACTGAGGACGAGAAGCTTCCCTAAGAAGTGAGCCAATCCCTCTTTCCTCGGTCCTGGCAAGTGCGCGCCTCCTAGACTGGTCGCTACTAAAGGCCAGAGACATTGGCCATCATGAGCACCTATCGAAGGCCTTGGATCCTGTTGTCCAGGAACCTTCGTGTCGGCAGCGAGCAGTCGTGCCCGCGTGGGGTGACTGCGGCCAGGCACCTTTCCTAATCCCGCCGTCCTGACGCACATCCACCCAGCTCTGTACCCCACTTCGGCCTGCTGCTTATGTGGCGGTCATGCCACACTATCCCACATCATCTGGGCTTGCCCGAAAAACCCCTTTCCCGAAATACCCTCCGAGGAACGGTGGGAGGCCGCGCTGCGCAGCTCGGACCCGGACCTAGAGGCCCGCTTGGTCGCCAGGGCTGCCGAGGTCGCTGATCAGTTCACGCTGACAGCCATCAACACGACCTAGCCACCAGCATCGCTTTCATGATGCATAATCACTGATAGTCCTCGAAATAAAGTTTATTCTCTCTCTCTCTCTCGTCGAACATTTGGTGATGAGGAAACGCCAACCCCTGCGGGAGTTCGAGCTGGGTACAATCATATCCACAGTGCAGCCTTTCCTTCCCATTTCTTTTTGAACCAATAAGCATACAACAGCAGGCAAAGCGGTGTTAGCGAGAGGAGGAACCTGAAGAAAGGGAGGAGTACCAGAGCCATACCGCTCGAGCAAAATAACGGCACACCATAGGCGGAGAGAGAGAAGAGAAATAACTTTTATTTTCACCCGTCTAAAATGACGAGGGAGAGGGCATTAGCCTAGACCCCCGTTCACCCCCAACAGTCGGCCGGAATCCCTGGGGATTCGGCGGCGGTCAGGGCGAGACCGATGACTTTGCGTTGATCTTCTGCTTTATGGTTGAGTAATAAGATCACCCAAGATTCCACATTTCTGTTCGGGTCGTTATATAAAGGGCATGTCCAGACCATGTGAACTATAGGTCCGCAATGCTATTGCAGTGAGTGCATTTAGGAGTAAAGACTTCGGGATGCCATTTGCTGTACAGTTGAGGGTTCGGAAACACCCCAATTTATCCTATATATATATATATATATATATATATATATATATATATATATATATATATATATATATATATATGATATATAGGAAACTATATATATATATATATATATATATATATGAGGGGCTCGTTGAAAATAAGGCAGAAATAAGGACTGGCAGTCAAGAAAACCTCGGAAAGCAAAGGGGAGGATACGGTAGGTCATAGAAACAGATAAAGAATTTAGAAAGAAAGTGGAGAAAAAAAATGCCCGCCAGGTGGGATCCAAACCCACGACCTCCAGAATGCCGGTCTGGTGCGATAACCACTACGCTACCGGCGGGGCTATTTTTCCCCTCCACTTTCTGGGGAATTTATGTCAATGTAATTTTTTCGTGTGCTTGGAGGTGGTAGCCAGCGCCACTCCGACTTCTCGGGGTGAAGGGGACCTTCTTTTTAACCCCCGGGCCGTGACTCGAGTGTCTACGACATGTCGAGAGTGGTCGACCAGCGTTGAACCCTCTTAAGCTCCCTATGGCACCAAGACTGCCAGAACAGAGGCCCTCGCTACGCATGTAGCGAATCAGAATAGGAAATGAGGGGCTCGTTGAAAATAAGACAGAAATAAGGACTGACAGTCAAGAAAACCTCGGAAAGCAAAGGGGAGGATATGGTAGGTCATAGAAACAGATAAAGAATTTAGAAAGAAAGAAAGTAGAGACAAAAAAGGGCCGCCAGGTGGGATCCGAACCCACGACCTCCAGAATACCGGTCTGGTGCGATAACCACTATGTATACGCTACCGGCGGGGCTATTTTTCCCCTCCACTTTCTGGGGTATTTATGTCAATGTAATTTTTTCGTGTGCTTGGGGGTGGTAGCCAGCGCCACTCCGACTTCTCGGGGTGAAGGGGACCTTCTTTTTAACCCCCGGGCCGTGACTCGAGTGTCTACGACATGTCGAGAGTGGTCGACCAGCGTTGAACCTTCTTAAGCTCCCTATGGCACCAAGACTGCCAGAACAGAGGCCCTCGCTACGCATGTAGCGAATCAGAATAGGAAATGAGGGGCTCGTTGAAAATAAGACAGAAATAAGGACTGACAGTCAAGAAAACCTCGGAAAGCAAAGGGGAGGATATGGTAGGTCATAGAAACAGATAAAGAATTTAGAAAGAAAGAAAGTAGAGACAAAAAAGGGCCGCCAGGTGGGATCCGAACCCACGACCTCCAGAATACCGGTCTGGTGCGATAACCACTATGTATACGCTACCGGCGGGGCTATTTTTCCCCTCCACTTTCTGGGGTATTTATGTCAATGTAATTTTTTCGTGTGCTTGGGGGTGGTAGCCAGCGCCACTCCGACTTCTCGGGGTGAAGGGGACCTTCTTTTTAACCCCCGGGCCGTGACTCGAGTGTCTACGACATGTCGAGAGTGGTCGACCAGCGTTGAACCCTCTTAAGCTCCCTATGGCACCAAGACTGCCAGAACAGAGGCCTTCGCTATGCATGTAGCGAATCATAACAGGAAATGAGGGGCTCGTTGAAAATAAGACAATAATAATTTTTTTCTCCACTTTCTTTCTAAATTATTTATCTGTTTCTATGACCTACCATCCCAGGCAGCACAAGCATTTGCGGCCAATCTTTGCCCAAAGAACATTGGCCAGCCCTTTTCCTCCTGGCCAATCTTCGGCCAAAGTGTTTGGCCCTTAGTCCAAAATGCTCCTTGGCCGTGTAAGGCTGAAGCTTGGCTGTCATTCATTGGCCAATCTACTATGGCCGCTAATACCATTGGCTGACCGACCATTGGCCAAAGAAGTATGACCTACTATTGGCCAAGCATATATGGCCTACCACTGGCCGAGCATGTATGGCCTACCATTGGCCGAGCGTGTATGGCCTACCATTGGTAATTATGTATGGCCTACCATTGGCCTGATTCAGATTATTCTATGCAGGCCAGAGGAAGCCCGCCCAAGGCTGCTGCCATGCATGCCCTACAGCAGGCCGTTAACCTTGGATTAACATTGAAAATATATATTTAATGAATTTTATTTGCATAAAATGCTCAGAAAATGTAATTTTAAATACGTGCAAAATGCATTAGTAATGCATTTTAAATGCACCGAAAATACTGCTTCAAATATACTCAAAATGTGTTACTAGCGTATACTAAATAAAACCATAAATAGATTGAGAGATGCCTTGCAATGTGTCTTAGGGGGAATTGTTAACGTTCAACTAGAAAATTTCATGTTGTGGTTTCGAAAAGTTTAATAGGCTCTAGCCTCAAGATATGCTCCATTGTGAAAATGTAAACCGGCCATGCTCGGATTGCGGGCCAGCAAATGACTGAAAAGAACAGCATGTATGTGCACAGATTGGCAGTTTGAAAGTTGTTTATTGTACACCTGAGCAAAGTGGCCAAATTCGCCATTACTAAGCAGCAGGAATGAATGCCTTTCAACCACCTCTGCAGCCAGCGCGCATGCAGCGTTGTGCATCAGAGTCCTCGTACTTCGGATTCTCCACGCGGGAAATTTCACCAGCACCTACAGTGAAAAGAAGAGAAAACAGGGGAAAATATTAGGGAAACACTTCTTTTTCAGAGGCAAATAAATGTCAAATCAATCAGGCCTTTTCTCTAGCCGTACCAACGTTCCTCGTGAGCAAGGATTTTTTAGTTTCTCCTTCAAAGAAAAAAAAAACTGTCATGAAAACAATGCCCCTTTGAAGGACGTAAGGCAACGTATGTAATGTGAAGCATAGTTTATATCGTCATGCGGCAGCGACATTGAATCTTCAATACCATTATAAAGAAAGAATGGTGGTTGGGGGGGTGGCTTATGTATGGAGATTGTGTAGGGATAAAAATTAGCGAAAATTAGTTCAAAAAAAGACACAGCTAACAACGTTACAAACATGCAACAGAGTTCTTAGCGTTACGCTGCTTCTCTTTCTTAGACGCTTGAGTTAACTTGAAATGGTGGCCATTCTAGTTTTTTTAACTAACTTGGACAAAAATGGTATGTGACCTCACAGGACGCTAATAAAATAAGATAAATAGTAATCTTATTAACTATAATTATTGTTATGTGTTCCGTATTTCGGCGTCAACTTCTTCGGAGATTACGTGTTAAAAAAATAGTGCGCAGCGAAACTGTTTAAAAATGCATGGGCAGGATTGTAGTAGAAAGCTTACATAAAAGCCATTAGATTGGCGTAAGCACTCAACAATGCCTTCAAAGGAACGGCAAAGTAAGTTTATTTCGAAAAAAAAAAAAACTTTCAAGCCGTCCTTAAAATTACAAGCTCTGATATGGTAGGCACCTAACCGAAGTGATTAAAACAAGCAAAGCAAAAAAAAAGTGTATTTTTGCCTACACACATATGTAATTTTCTTGCTCTCCGCCGCACATCACCGGTAATTTTATACTTTTTGCTGTACACAGACAACGTAATCATTTAATTAGGGAGCAACGCGGAAAATAATTGTAAATGCCCGTGTCGTTAGCATACAAAAAACAGATAAACACCTGTTAGCGTCAGGGACCATCAAGTAAAAAGTAGTGGCTTCATAAATACTCGAGACACCTAAAAAAACTCGTTTAAGTACACCCTTTAGACGCAAATGAGCAATTTAGGCTGTAAACACACACAACCGCCAAGCAGCCCACGCGCACCCCCTTTAGACTTGCTGTTTTCCGGTGCCTATGGGCACATTTTTGAAATTATCACTTGACCACGAGCGGCATAAGGGCCCCTCGGAACGCGCACACATGTTCGTAAATGCAGTACAAAATGAGTGCAGCAAGGAGAGGAAAATTTGCTAGGAAACACAAAAGAGGAGGGGTGGAACGTCCTGAAGTTCCACGAAGTTTTGGGGGAGCGATCCAAGGCACAAAAAGAGACGAATCCGGCCGGGGGACCCGTTCTGGGAACCGACGGCTCTCGTGCCAGTAACTGGTTGACCCCCCCCTCGCAGCCCCCCTTCCTTCTCCGTCCTTCCTTTGCTGGTTCTTTGTTTGCAGGGATTAATACACCCCCCCCCTAACACCCCCCCCCCCAGAAGGACTTCGACCCCCCCCCCCCAAAAAAAAAGATTCTACAACCACAAGCACCCTGCCTAGGGATTTATACAACACCCCCCCCCCCCAAACATCCCACTGACACCCCCCAAAAATCGAAATTCTGCATAAACCCCTGGTTCTTGGCTCTGGGTGGCCATAAGAACGGAAACTGATTGTAATTTACCGGCGACTCATACAGTTTGTCTTAGATGGACACATCATTTAAGTCCCTGGGCATGAAGCACTTAGTGTCGCTACAGCCAATTGCACCGAAGAATACCTGGGTGGCTTTTAACAAATTTGGTCACTTCCAAACATACGGCATAAACTCTTTCCTGGCTTTAGTTGACAGAATGGCGACATGCGACAGACAAAAATCGCGAAGGCTACTCGGCTTCTCGCCGCATGGCCCGGGCATGCGCATTAGTCGGATGCATGTATGCCACAAACTGGGTTCCTTCCCCGTACGGCGGCTGATGTGAACATGCGCAGCTGTGCTGTGAGCGGCTGCTGCGAACAGAAAAAATTCCCGCGCCTTCCCGCGAGGGGAACACGAGTAAATGCAGAGCATTGGGGGTCGTAAACGCCGCGTAAAGTCGCGTTAGGGTGGGTAGTTGGGTCGTAGTTGCGTTGGTGTTGTTTTGGGGTAGAGAGAGGAGAGTAAAGTCGCGTTAGGGTGGAGCGAGCGTCAACCAAGGAAGGAAGGAGCAACGCAGTGACGGAAGCACGAGCGACCGCTAGCCGCTTTATATTTGCAGCGCGCGAAGTAGAGAGAGAGCAGTACGGGGGGGAGAGCGTGCATGCGCAAGCAGCGCGCGCCCTTCCACGCCCCACCGCACTGCTATCACGCACCTGTTACGCGAGACCGCGACGGAGCAAACGGGCTGACTACGACGCATGCGCGCGCCAGCTGCTGTTGAGAGAGAGGAGGGAAGGAGGAGAGGCGCACCTTCTTCGGACGCGGAGCTGTGGACGCCGTCCGACGCAGGAAGAGGCGAGGCTAAGAAATGCTCTGCATTTAAAAAAAGAAAGGGCCCATCTCCCCGCGAGGGGGACTCGAGTAAATGCGTCGCATAGGGGGTGGGTGTATTGCGTTAACGTTTAGTGTTTGGGGAGTTGGTGGTAGTGAATGCGTTGTATCAGCAGCTCCTTGACGTAGTTTGAATGAGTCAAGGATATAAGGCGCGTTCGTAGCCTTTCATTGTGTGTCGGTTTTGTGGCGCAGTGGGAAGAGCACCATGTACCTCGCGTTCCGCCCACAGGTAGTGAATGCGTTGTATCAGCAGCTTCTTGACGTAGTTTGAATGAGTCAAGGATATAAGGCGCGTTCGTAGCCTTCCATTCTGTGTCGGCTTTGTGGCGCAGTGGGTAGAGCACCATGTACCTTGCATTCCGCCCGCAGGGTCGTGGGATCGAAACCAGGCGCCGGTAAGTATTATTTTTTTATATAGTGTAGGGGGAGGGGTGCGGACCTGTTGTTGAGAGCGAGGAGGGTAGCGTGATGCGGGAGAGGAGGAGTGGGGGAGAGGGCGCACCTGGAACGGCTGTTGCGGACGCCGAGGCACGCCAACGCCGACAACGCCGGGTGACATCGTGAGTTAAAGAAATGCTCTGCATTGAAAAACCTGCGTCCATGAATACACTGCTTTGATTGTTTGTAGGGTGCGATACTTATGTAGTGCAGGCAGGGAACCTTTTTCCCTCTCACACTCTGTAGGGTTTAACGCGCCGGCGCTACACAGGGGATGAGGCGCGCCGTAGTGGAAGGCTCCGGATTAATTTCGACCACCTGGGGGTCTTTAACGTGCGTCGAAATTTCACACACATGGGTGTTCTTGCTTTTCGCCTCTATCAGAAAAGCGGCCGCCGTGGTCCAGAATCGAACCCGCGACCTCGTGCTCAGCATGAATACACTTCGCAAATTTCTCAAGCGCGTAAACATGGACGGCGGACTTTCTGTGAACCGGCTGTGCTAAAAACATTCCTGGCTGTTATGTGTTTACTGCAGGTGTTAGTCCTCAATAAGCTCAGAACGGAATAACTCGATCTACAAGGAAACTCGTAGCAACAGTCCCCGGGCAACTCAGCAGGACCCGAGCTAAAAATTAGGCGCAAAAGGAAAGCACTAAAATCCGTTTTTTTACGTCTTCTTGCTGTCGTTGATTTGTGAATTCATTCCCTTGCACGGAGTAGGTACGGTAGGAAATCTTTCTCGCGGAGGAAGTAAGCTTAACAACCACGTGCGGATTTCATAAAAGGCGTTAACACTCTTTGATTGCAAGGCAAACATACATTCGACTAACTGTTGTGCGACATCGTACACGCAAATAGCTGGTAAATCGTGCTTACCTTGGCTAGACGGCAATCCTGATCAAAAACTCCCCCCAACTCCCCGAAGGGGATCGTGCGGAAATGCGAATGCATTGGGTGCACCGATGAGTGCGCTGCGGCAAGCAGTCAAGGAGAGAGGCGCGCGCTCCACTGCATTTATATATATTTTTCCGAGCGCAGCGAGCAGAGAGAGGGTACGCGGAGAGGAGAGAGAGACCCGCGCAACACGCCCGCCCCGCGCGCGAGCTCTCTCCGCCGAGCTCCGCGATGCGAGCGCCCTCACACGCTCAAGCGCGCTCCTCCTCTCCACTCACTCTCCGCTACTCCGCCCGAGCTCCGCGATGCGAGCGCCCTCACACGCCGACCGCGCTCCTCCTCTCCCCTTGCCCTCCGCTACTCCCGCCCGAGCTATCACGTGCTCCGGTTGCTAGGCGCGCCACCGCTGTTGCTAGGCGCACGCCGGCCAACGCACGACAACCCCCGACTAAGAAATGCATTCGCATTTAAAACGCCACTGCAACGCGACGTCCAAGCAGAGACTGCGTCCGCACGACGCCCGCGCATTGAGGAGTCCGAAAACGTGTAACACCACAAGGCAGGCAAAAGAAACGCAGCGAGGGCAGACAAAACGTGAAGGAGGGGTGCGCCGCTTACCGCAGGTACCGGGCACAGGGGAGGAGGTAGTGAGCGGCAGTGAGAGGCGCCGAGCTGCTCGGCCTCGCAAGCATAGCCAGCGTTGTCCATCTGAGGCCAATATATTTTTCAGAAAAAGAAAATTTTCAAAGCGTCCACAGCGATACCATCGTAACAACGCTGGCAAAGTGCAAGTGTTTTCATACATACTCGTTGAATTAGATGTTTTTGCTTTGCCGATTGCGTTGGTACACCGCCGCTTACATATTTGTACGCCGAGTTTCTCTCTAATACGGAGAGATTATATGTATGCCTGCCTTAGACAGCGCAGTAAGTGTTGTTGTTGTTGTTGTTGCGCCTTTAGCTATGGCACATACCCAATCAGGGGATCGGCCAATCAACAGAGGATGGTTAAAATGAATGGAATTATTTTCTAATCACGCGACTTTTAGGAAAGATAATTTAGACCGGTTTGAAAAATTTTTTGAGGGAAAAGGAAAAAGTGAAAGTATCTCCCTCAGCTTCTTTTATTATAAGTAAACATCGAGGAGAAATTCTCAGCACGTTTATTCATTTGAGATGTATTTTATCCGGCACTTAAGATATGCTTTACGTGAATCTTACGATGCAGCAACTGAAGCAGCCCCTGTAGTGTACTCGAAATGTATTTCGGCAAAGCTTTTTAATACCTTTAAAATGTATTTCCAATAAATATTTTTCCTGCATTGAGAATATATCTCTACCCTGTTTGTTCCACAAACGTAAAATGCATTATAAATATATTTCGAATATATTCGGAGTATATTTCTATGCTTCAGCACACTTTTAAAGTATACTCAGAGGGCTGCTCTAAATGTGGTTAGGTAAGCGTATTTTTATATTTACAGTGCATTTACACCGTGATCGTTTGGCGGGTAGAAATACATTTTCAATATATTCTGAATGCCTTAAAGGAGCCATGAAGAGAAAATGCAAGTTGGTTTTATTCGAAAGATTTCGTGTTTTATAGTGCCCCCAGCGCTTGTCCGGATACAAACGGTGCTTTATTCACTGAGAAATTAAACAATTTAGGTTAAAATTTTAATTTTCCCGCTCAATCGTGCGTTTTCGTGTGCCCAAATGACATCACAGGAACCGACCGCTCTGCAGCCTAGAATACCTTCATTCACGCATCCGCCGTACAGGGTAGAGACACGTATACGCTGGCGCCGCCATTTTCGGTTGCTCGCTCGCCGCAGAAGCAAGTCATTGTGTCAAAACCGCGCTAAAATTATCGCCGCAACGCGGTTTACTGAAGAAGTTTGAATCATATTGTCTGTTTCGCGTTGCTAGGTCTCGTGGGAAACGAAAAGAATAACGCGATGAGCCCGTTGGCCCAATTGCGGCGGCACGGGACCGTTCAAAGGTTGTCTCCACCCTGTACAGCGGTGTTGGTTTGTTCCCGCGTTTCTTTACGTTCCGTAACCTAGATGGCGCCACCATACCGTGGCAAGCGTTTGGTTTGTTTTTGCCCGCATTTAAACCTGGCTTGTTTTTGTTCTGGTAGAAAATATTCGTTCCCTGAAACAGTGCTCGCTCGACAAATGGGTTCACGTAAGACACTGCTGCTTGCGTCAATCGGCCAGTGTCGTCTGAGACAACCCCAAGCCCCGTAGTGCTGTGCAGCTAAACCAAGCATGCTGTGCGCAGTACGAACAGCAGAACGCATCAGTACTTCCATCTTTACATGTGCTTTCGTAACTTCCACTGTTTGTTCCATCATTCTTATTGCTTTGTAAAGAATGTGACCTAAATTTAAGCGCAAATCGCTCGTTCGTCTAGTTTGTAAGCTCTACCTAATTTGCGTCTGCTTCTGCCAGCCTCCGCCAATCGCAGAGCTTAGCTCATGTGACATCATAGGTTCCGTTGCCGGAAATGAGCTGATGGGTCGCATGACCATTCCCGTTTTTCCTAATTATGTAGCTTTTTTGAGCGAAGTTTAAGTTAAAAGTGGTGTCAGTATGATTCTAACGAGACAATCTTTTGAATGAACCAAACTTGTGTTTTCTCTTCATGGCTCCTTTAAGCACGCATTCGTGAGGTTCAGTACATTCTTCATCTGTTTGATGGGTACTTAAATGCACTGTATTTTTTCCGCATTTTTAATATTGTATTTTCAATATTTACTAAAAATTAAATGCAATTTTTAATGCACTTGAAATACATGTACAAATACAAAGCATATATGAAGTGCACTTCAAGCATACTCGTGGGTATTTCAAACGTATTACTTCTCGCTTATGGTCCTTATCCTCCCTCTCCTACCCCTCCACTTCCGTCAGTTACACTCAGCCCAACGTTTGAGCAGACATTAGATTGATTAATTCTAGGGTTTAACGCGCCGACGCAACGCAGGAGATGAGGCGCGCCGTAGTGGAGGGCTCCGGATTAATTTCGACCACCTGGGGATCATTAACGTGCGCCGAAATTTCGTACACACGGGCATTTTTTTCGCCCCCATCAGAAAAGCTGCCGCCGCGGCCGGGAATCGAACCCGCGACCTCGTGCTCAGCAGCGGAACGCCTTAGCCCCCAACCCATCGCGGCGGGTGACAGTATTCTTTCACTTCCTCCCCGAAGTTTTTAAACAAGCATATTATAGTACCGCACAGAACCGATGCTTCTTTTTTCTTTCGAGTGAGGAAAAATCCATATAAGTAGCTCAAAAGCGTTTTAGTAACCACAAAGGTCCGCTAGGCCGGAAATGTTCGTAAAAAGAGCGTACGTGGGAGAAACCGGATGGGGGTGACGGAGGCGTAGGGGCAAACATTTCTGTGTTTAGGCAAGACGCCACCTCATGCCGGATCTTCCTTCAGCAGTGTCACCAGTAACCTCCATTGGTGTGTCGTTCACTTTATAGATGGCTCGTCGCTGACGATATCGAATATACTACTGAAGTACTTGGCCAACTGATAGCCCCACAAGGAAATTGTACGGAAGTAACTATTCGTAATGCTCTCGTAATAATTAATTTTGGATACATATTCATCACCTCGGCTGCGTAAAAATGGCGGCAGTCAAAATCGTGAAGAACGCGTTCAAATGCGCTAGATTCGCCTTTGCGGCGTTAACTTAATATCCTCGTGTGGTGTCAATGTAGCATTTAGGTGTGCCTTTTTGTTTAAGCCAGATTCGGCGCGAAAAAAATGTTTGAAGTTGAATTTAGCATCCCACACACTACTATTTCAGTTAAAGCAAGTCTCATGTCAGCAGCCGTACTTGCTTTATCAGAGCTTATAAACTAAAGGAGAGATCTTTCCGCCTATAATGGCCATCATTAGCTGACTCACAGAAAGGGAGATTCGTGGTAGAGGTCACTGCCACCGCCAGGCACTCGCGGAGCTACATACCATGTCCCCGCGGACATGGTATGTAGCTCCGCGAGTGTCCCCGCGGACAGAGTCCCCGCGGACAAGTGGCTCGTTCCCCCGCACCATTGTATTTACCGCCCACCGCGACCCCTCCTTCTAGATGTCTTCACGTACACACGCGCAATTCTCTGTCTTGAGGTCTTTTCTACATGGGTGGCCGCAAAGAAAACGAGTAGTCCGGGGCCAGATGCTTTTTGTTTGTCTTCGGACGTTTGTTGGCCAAACAGGAAAGAAGTAATTCGTGGCCAGACTGTTGCCGTTCGTGTTCCTCCTTCCGCTGGCCAAATGGGAAACGATTACTGTGTGGCCAGACGCTCTTTGTTCGTTATCAGACGTATGGTGGCCATGGAGAAAGTGTGTACTCCGTGGGCCGATGCTTGCCGTTCATCTGGGGACCTAGACTGGCGAAACAGACAACGCGGCCCCCGTGGCCAGACGCTTGCAGTTCGTCTTCCGACCTCACCTGGCCAAAAAGGAAACATGTAATCTGTGGCCGGACGCGTGCTGTTCGTCGTCGGACGTATGGTGACCAATGAAAAAACATGTTCTCTGTGGCCAGATGATTGCCTTTGGTGTAAATACCTAAGCTGGCCGAACAGACAACAAGTATTCCGTGACCAAATGCATGCCAAAGAACATAAGTTCTCTGGCAGTCCAAGCTTTGCCAATGGCCAAACAGGCCAAGCATCAGCCAAAAATAAGCCAAAGGTTGGCCACGTTTTCTGTGCTGCCTGGGATATCCTCCCCTTTGCTTTCCGAGGTTTCCTTGACTGCCAGTCCTTATTTCTGTCTAATTTTCAACGAGCCCCTCATTTCCTATTCTGATTCGCTACATGCATAGCGAGGGCCTCTGTTCTGGCAGTCTTGGTGCCATAGGGAGCTTAAGAGGGTTCAACGCTGGTCGACCGCTCTCGACATGTCGTAGACACTCGAGTCACGGCCCGGGGGTTAAAAAGAAGGTCCCCTTCACCCCGAGAAGTCGGAGTGGTGCTGGCTACCACCCCCAAGCACAGGAAAAAAATTACATTGACATAAATACCCCAGAAAGTGGAGGGGAAAAATAGCCCCGCCGGTAGCGTAGTGGTTATCGCACCAGACCGGTATTCTGGAGGTCGTGGGTTCGGATCCCACCTGGCGGGTATTTTTTCTCCACTTTCTTTCTTTCTAAATTCTTTATCTGTTTCTATGACCTACCGTATCCTCCCCTTTACTTTCCGAGGTTTTCTTAACTGCCAGTCCTTATTTCTGTCATATATAAATATATATATATATATATATATATATATATATATATATATATATATATATATATATAGCGAATCAGAAAATAGGAAATGAGGGGCTCGGTGAAAATAGGACAGAAAATAAGGCTTGGCAGTCAAGAAAACCTCGGAAAGCAAGGGGGAGGTTGTGCTGGGTCATAAAAATAGATGAATAATTTTTTGAGAAAGAAAGTGGTGAAAAAATGCCCGCCGGGTGGTATCCGAACCCACGATCTCCAGAATACCGGTCTGGTGCGATAACCACTACGCTACCGGCGGGGCTATTTCTCCACCACTTTCTCGGGTATTTATGTTAAGGTATTTTTGTTTCCTGCACTTTGGGGTGGTAGCCAGCGCCACTCAGACTACTCGGGGTGAAGGGGACCTTCTTTTTAACCCCCGGGGTCGTGACTAGAGTGTCTACGACATGACGAGAGTGGTCGACCAGCGTTGAACCCTCTTGAGCTATCCTTGGCACCAAGACTGTCAGAACAGAGGCCCTCGCTAAGCATGTAGCGAATCAGAAAATAGGAAATGAGGGGCTCGGTGAAAATAAGACAGAAAATAAGGTTTGGCAGTCAAGAAAACCTCGGAAAGCAAAGGGGAGGTTGTGGTGGGTCATAGAAACAGATGAATAATTTTTTGAGAAAGAAAGAAAGTGGTGAAAAAATGCCCACCGGGTGGGATCCGAACCCACGACCTCCAGAATACCGGTTTGGTGCGATAACCACTGCGCTACTGGCGGGGCTATTTCCCCACCACTTTCTCGGGTATTTATGTCAATTTAATTTTTTCCTGTGCTTGGAGGTGGTAGCCAGCGCCACTCAGACTCAAAAATTATTCATCTGTTTCTATGACCCACCACAACCTCCCCTTTGCTTTCCGAGGCTTTCTTGACTGCCAAACCTTATTTTCTGTCCTATTTTCACCGAGCCCCCCATTTCCTATTTTCTGATTCGCTACATACTTAGCGAGGGCCTCTGTTCTGGCAGTTTTGGTGCCAAGGGTAGCTCAAGAGGGTTCAACGCTGGTCGACCACTCTCGTCATGTCGTAGACACTCGAGTCACGGCTCGGGGGTTAAAAAGAAGATACCCTTCACCCCGAGTAGTCTGAGTGGCGCTGGATACCACCCCAAAGTGCAGGAAACAAAAATACCTTAACGTAAATACCCGAGAAAGTGGTGGGAAAATAGCCCCGCCGGTAGCGGAGTGGTTATCGCACCAGACCGGTATTCTGGAGGTCGTGGCTTCGGATCCCACCCGGAGGGCAATTTTTCACCACTTTCTTTCTTTCTAAATTCTTTATCTGTTTCTATGACCTACCATATCCTCCACTTTGCTTTCCGAGGTTTTCTTGACTGCCAGCCCTTATTTCTGTCTTATTTCCAGCGAACCCCTCATTTCCTATATATATATATATATAAATTTTTTTAAGGGGCAGAAGCACGGAAATACAATGTATTCACAATACTTACAATGCTGAACAATGCTAGTGAGAGAGCACAGAGACCGGTAGCTGGAAGCGCTTGTTGTCCTCAATTATAAAAGTTAACCCAAAGGGCACATACCACTGCTGTCGTCTTCTTCACTTGACTGTTACGTGATACAACCCCCCCCCCTCCCGACGGGAAGACGTCGCGACGGCGTTTGTTGAAACAACGTTCAGATGTTGGTGTGGTAAGGCTTATCCGGACCACGTGAACAATGTTCGTGTGAGGCTGCGGAGAGGAGGACGGGTGCGGCGTGATACGTACGTGGCGTCGGTGACGCAGCGCAACACAGACCCCCCCCCCTCTCTCTCTCTCTCTCTCTCTCTCTCTCTCTCTCTCTCTCTCTCTCTCTCTCTCTCTCTCTCTCTCTCTCTCTCTCTCTCTCTCTCCTTCAAAGGCCCAAATCGCAAACGGAGAACGAAAGCGTGCGACGATTTTTCGCGCACTAAGCAAACGCATCTGTATACGACCGATCTAAATTTATACCGGTACGTGGTTTACGAGATAAAGGAATACTATTGTACTCCTAGTCCTTTTTCGTGATCGTTGAGTGTATTGTCTTACCTATAGAACCATTCCTTTCCCGCCATTTTCAAGTAACCCTCTGACGCAATGGAGGCACGGTTTCACGCACGTTCCGTGTATCTAGAGATCGTATCCGAGCTTTTCGGTCGACCAACCGGTCTACGGAAAAGAGCATTAGTTTTTTTGGGACGCCATCGGTCCCAATAAGAAAGCTTTCGCTTTAAAAATGGCCGTGCAGGTTGAGCTGTGTTTCAATACGGGAACTATGACGCTGTTGGAGCCATTACTCACGGGATACCCACCCGATCGGTTTGTCACCTCGCAACATGAACACAAAGAAAGAGCTCCCTTTTACATCATCCGTTTTCAGCATCAATCGAGAAACAAACAAACAAAAAAAAATGTCGACGGGACCAGAAAAGAAAATCGGCAGGAGAAGAAAACGTGGGAGATGGCAGGAGTGCTCGCAGATGATGTTCCGGCTGAAAGGCTTATCATGTCGGGGATTCCCCGCCGGCCCCTCTTTCTTTGTCTATTTGGCCTCCACGTGTGTTTGAACAACGTGAAAGAGCGGCAAAATTGTGAGGGAGCCGCGTACAAGAAGCACCCGTTCTGCCCCAGCTGCCACGTCGCGTTTGAAAAAAGCACGCGTGTATTCAACGGTGCGCGTATCTGACAGGTTCCGTATTTTTCCGACCATGTTTCACGTCGAATGGAACACGTCCAGGTATACGAGCGGGTCTGTGCTAGCGCATGTCTTCTGCACGTGGAGAAGAGTGTTTCGCCTTCCATTTCGGCCCACTAACAGTGTTTTATGTCTATTGTATTCCATAAGAGAGACAAGGTGCCCGGTGTCGCCACGTCGTTGAGGAACTGCTTTCTAGGTGTGTGATTTTGTGTGCGAGAAATATTCCCGCCAGACACTTCTTTGTCACACGTGCCGGATTATAACGAGCGGATGGGTGGATCGCTGTATATAGATTGGCACGCTGGTTTGTGTATTTTTCCCATGTGCACTTGCCCGTCCGTCCCTATTCAAATGTACGTACGTACATTTGGGAGCGATAGTTTACGGACCACGAAAATCGCAAATTTGGGCTATTTCTCTTCCATAGCAGCCTAAAAACTGTATACATTTGAGATGTATAATTACTAAAGTATTACAAAAATACCGCACATAATACCCGGGCTGCCGTGCGGCAGAAATAAACCAAAATTGCTGCTTTTGTGGTACGCACACCATTGTTTTTGATGGTACACATGAACGTGCATATGTGTACTACAAGAGTTGAGATATCACGTCTGTGACACAGGCAATCCGTTGCATCATTGGTGTTCGGACATGCGTACCTATGCGGATGCCCATGCATGGGTACGAACGAAAGGAACAGGGCATGGATATGGGTGAACATACGTACGGACTCATACATACTTACGCACATCGAATATACGCCTGCGCGTCGATGTATATAAGGAACGTGTGCGGACATATGCACAAACGTATATACGGATGGTTGCAAGTACAGATTTGGTCGCCGGGCTGTATATGCAACACATGTGCCTATAGTTACTTATCAATTACGTATCAATACGTAGAGATTAAGAAGAAGAAATGGGTGTGGGGACTCGGAAGGGCATGTAATGCGAAGGCAAGATGACCGTTGGTCATTAAGGGTAACACAGTATATCCCTAGAGAATGCAAGCGTGGCAGGGGGCGACAGAAGATTAGATGGGCAGATGGGATCAATTAGTTTGCGGGGATAAATTGGTCGCAGTTAGCACAGGACCGGTATAATTGGAGATCCATGGGATAGGCCTTTGCCCTGCAGTGAGCTTAGAGAAGAAGAAGAAGAAGAAGAAGAAGAAGAAGAAGAAGAAGAAGAAGAAGAAGAAGAAGAAGAAGGTGATGATGATGATGATAATAATAATGACGGAAGCGACGACGACGATGATGATGATTCATATCAATGTACTCGCTCGGGTACATATTGGGCGAAGGAATATGCGTATACGGATACCGGATATACATGCTTGGATTCATGCAAGTAATGAAGGTGTGGATATTCGTGCGCACAAATATCCACAACTCGAAACGAGGAAAAGAGTTTTGCGCATCGTATAGCAAGAATAAAATTTCCTAGGGGCAAGTTCATTCTGCTTGCGTGCTTCGGAAGCGAGAGCCTAGCGATACTTATCAAAGACTCTTTACTGTTGCATCGTGCTTGCGTCCGCCCTTCTTGTTCCTAGTATGCCACCTGCAAATACTTCGACTCCCGTTAATGCGAAGTACACGGGGACCGAAAAAAACTTCCAATTAAGTAAGCTTCCAATTAATCAAAAAGCACATGAACATCGTTGTTATTAGTCCGCAACGCGCCTTCAATCTTGATTTCGTTCAGAATGTCGACTTTTGTCGGCACTTTGAGCATACGACACGGTTTGCACTTAGTTCAGAATTATCGATAAGTTCGAAGCCTGGAAGAGAGAGCGAGAGAGAAGGCGCTTTATTGAAAAAGCAAAGAGGTTTGCCGGTGTTTGCAGTCGCCTACATGCTTCTCTGCTGAGGTTTGGGGATGGGGGAAGAAAAGGCCCAGGAAAGAGCTGGGCATGAAAGGAAAAGAAAAAAAAAAGCTGTCGTGGACTTGACGCGATACCGGCCTTACACGCTATTGGTTTTTGTTCTGAGCGTGGGCCACATAATTTAAAGTTTTGAAATTAGGCCAATGTCATCCAAATAGAGGACAAACTCCGCAGAGCTTCGCGCTGCTTCGAGGGTCAAATCCATGGCCCTATAATCTTGAGAGTTATTGGTCCCTGATCTAGACGTTCAGTGTTTTCAAGAAAATGTGATAGCGGTTCCATGTAGGCGGCGCACGTTCTAAAGCTTCCCCATTCCGCAAACTGCTGTGTGCAACAAATAATGTTTGCGTACGCTGGTGGGATTCTCAGCTGAACTACCTGCCGCTTTATCGACTGTGTTCTGCCTCAGTTGCGATGGCGCCGACATATAGTGCAGAGCACGGCGGCGTTTTGGCGCTTCAAAATTTTGAACTTTATCGAGAAATGACGGTCCCTTCGATGCTTTTCTCACAAGTAAGTTCCAATTACCCGATATAATAAGTTTTAGCTTCTATTTACTGAGCGATTTCTTCCATTGAACAGCATGTAAAATTGCCGGGACCATAACATGACTTGCAATAGCAGAAAATTTCAATTAAGCGACTTCCAATTATCGAGAGTCGACAACTGCCCATCCACATGCACCCTTTACCACATGGTCTGCGAATGTTCCCGAATTCCTGCCCCAACTCCCATTCCTCCCCTACCCTGGAGCAGTGGACAGGAATGATCCGACCCAACCGACCATCGTTGATTGTAGGGTTTAACGTGCCGACGCAACGCAGGCGATGAGGCGCGCCATAGTGGAGGGCTCAGGATTGATTCTGACCACCTGCAGGGGATCTTTAACGTGCGCCGAAATCTCGTACACAGGGGCGTTTTTGCCTTTCGCCTCCATCAGAAAAACCCAACTGACCAGCTTTGCCTGGTCAACCGCGCCCTTCTGGCCGCCGCAGGCCAGGGACTCCTGGAAGGAGCTTTCGCATGGCCCAGAGACTAGCAATAATAAAATACCAGTACAGACTAGCCCAAATAAAGTTTCCTCCTCCTCCTGCTCCTTCTTCTCCTCGTCCTTGTTATGCAATGCCAATAGGACCACTGACAAGTTCAACGTTTCAAGTATAGTTAGCTACCAGTTTGTCGTCGACTAATACGATTTTTGCGCTAACAGGGCGCTTAAATGCCTGTCAGTTCTTGCGATTTGGAGGGGAAGGATATCGTCTGCATATGATGATACGCAAAATGGCTTTTGCCGATAACACCTCCCAAGCTCGAGTCACGCTTACCACAATGCCAGAGAAACCCCCATCTTCCACCCATCCCAAACCCCTTACGCGAGTGTGAGAGTGAGCTGGCCAGCTCTTGCCCCGACACGCAGCTGAGCGGCAGGGGCGTAGACGGCCGCACCAACGGAGTCTTAAACTGACTGTCCCAACCATGAACAGGGGCCATTGAAAGTAATTGCAACACGGTCTCGTAAATTTACATGAATTACTTCTTCCCGAAACTACCTGGCTGCATTGGTGCGTGTTGAAAGAAGTTCTCCCTAAAAGAAAAATCCCGGGCCATCTCCACTAATGTGAAACCCAGTGGGGAGGGGCGAGGCATGCAGTGTGTGAGCGTATATTTGGCGCCTCGGCATTTTCGCCAACGGAGTTGAAACCGTTGGTGGGTAGAGGTATGCAGCTTTGCTGTAAAAGCTTCCTGTCTTTAAAGAACAAAGCGTTCCAGTGCGAGGCGTAAACGATTGCCCCGGTGTTTTTTTAGTACGTGTTACGAAGCGCTCCAGAGCGAGGCGTAAACGAGTGTCCCGGTGTTTTTCTTTTTTTTTTAGTACGCGTTACGTTCTAGTGCAAGACGTAAAAAGATGTCCCGGTGTTTTACCGTGACTACATTTGACGACGATTACGACGACGACGACAGGAGACGCCAAGCTCCAGCCCTTAAGGGGCTTCGCCACTAAAGCTACCTGCAATGGCTGTCATAAACCCAGCAAGACAAATCTTTGGTGATGTTCACAAATCCTTGTTCCAGTTACTAATGGTGGCACCTGTACACTCTCGCTTCAGCTCTTGTTAAAGACTCTCTCTCTCTCTTTCTCTCTCTGAACGGTTTTGTCAGATGTTATAATTTACTGTTACAACCAACTGGGATGCATTCGTTGCCTGCAGAATCGACACTGGCCAGCCTTCTCTATGGTTTTGTTGAGACCTAAGATAGAATAATTAGAGACCTTGTTTGCAATTCGTACCTTGAGGGCGCCTGTTCACGCTTTTTCCCTCTCTCTCTCTCTCTCAGCATTGGGATACGGCGCTCAATGGCCCCGGCCATTTGTGTTTTGTCATCACTTCTAGCAACGTCCACAGGTACGAAGAATGTTGGTACAGACTGCCTGAGACCTCGCTCTGACGCGCCGTTTTCCCTTGTTGCTCCCAATTCGCGCGCGTTACGCTCTTGCGTTGGATCACATCCTCACCCCCTCACCATCCCCTCAAACGCGTTTTTGTACCGCCTATTCGCCACGAACTTCTTCCGGTATACATACACGCTCGCGCCAAAGCGATCGCTCATTCCACCATGTTCGGTGAACCCCCGCCCGACTCCTACTTGGCGGACACTCGTTTCTTATCGTGTCGTCGTATCCCCCGCAACGCTTTCCTTCCTTTCACCCCCCTCTCTCCCCAAAATGTCGCCTTATTCAGCGGGCGAGTCCTCTTAAGAGATTCATCCATGCATACGCGCTGGCGCGCGGCGGTGACCGGCCAAGCACGATTTTGTCGCTCGACTTTTCCTTACCCCCGAAACTCTTCTTTCCCCTTTTTCCTCATTTTCTCTGCTTGCCTTGCTCGACTGGTTGATGCCCCGGCGAGATTATGCAAGTGAGCAAGCGGCCGCGCGCGTGCGCGCGCGACTTGGAGCGCGATCGAGTCGTACACACTCACACACTCGCGCGCTGGCTCGAGGGTATGTCATTGGATAAATAATGATGCCTGTCCGAGGCGACCCCCTCCGGGCCCGGCCTGTGTTGCCGTCTATTGAAGGCGCTGGCACGGACCGCGGCGCGGTCCGCGTCTAACTCGCATCCGTCCTCTTCCTTCTCTCCTCTCCATCCTCCCTTTGCTCCCTGTTTCTCTCTTCCTTTATTTCCCGGCCCATGCAAAATAGCCAGCGTCCTCCCCTCTTTTGCGTATGCGCTCGCGTTCGTGCCACAGCGCGTGCCGATATCGTGAACAGGGCTGCCAGCTCTTTTACTTCTTGGTCCCTTTTGTGTTGTTGCAATTCTTCGTGCACCCTGTTCGAGGTTATTGTTGGCCTGGACGCGTTTCTCTTCCCTTCCTGTTAGGGACAAGCAGTTTTCCCGCTTCCGCGCTGCATTCGACGGAGACGCGGAAACAAGATAAAATAACGCTGAGGGCTGCAGAGTTTCTTGAAGAGGAAGTCCCGGACACCCAGCAAGATTGAATTCTTTCTGAGATTTTTCTTCGAGGGAAATATTTTGCGGGAGAACTTTCTACCAGCGGGCACTGCGCATGGCTCTTGCGTTGTCCAGGGCGATCGCGGAGAAATGAAGATCCGTGCTGGCTTGAACAAAAATAAACTCGATAAATGTATGAACGCATTTCAGAAACGTATATACCAAGTAGGGGCATGCTAATCTGTCGTGCAGCTTTTCCATCAATAATGATGAATAACGATATCACGGCGGCCGTTGCGTTGTCGTACACGCCGCTTCTTCTCTCCTTGGGCGCCTTTGTGCCCGTGCTTTTTAATGCATAGAGTGTTTTTAGAAGTAACCTGTTTGCAAGCTGTTGAGCGCACATGCGCAGAAGAATCGACATTTGGACGAGTTGGTATCGATTGAGCAATTGAGGTATAAGCAAAGTGTTTGCAAATGTGTCACATTTCAACGAATAATTAGTTGTGAATTCGGCATCAACCTGTCTTCTTCCTTTCTCATGCACTCGCCTTCGGCGCTGCCCCATCCAGATTCTGAGTATATGTATGCGCACCTCGGCGTGTAACCTTTTCGCCGAGATGATGATAAATTCCACTGACCTTACTGGGAGAAACCTGATATTCAGAAGCGTTTTTTTTTTTGGCTCATTTTTTGTTGTTGTTGAGGGCATAAACACGATACAAAAGAACGGACTGATACGAACAGGACAAGCGCTTCTCATGACTAACGTTTATTGAAAACCGTCCCCTTTTCGTGGTGAAGCGAATGAGCGCACAAGGGACCCCTAAGAGGAACACTCGTATACATACGCTTTCATTCTTTAATTCTTGATGGCGTCTTGGCCTGTGATAGACTGTGCGGTGCAAGCGCATTAATTAGAGGATCCTATCGACTGCGCCAATTAAATCGGCGCTATAGCGCATCCCAATCATAAAGTATCTGTTTCCGGGTCAAGCAATCAGGAACAAAATATGCACAAAATATTGCAAAAGCGCCGAAGCGCGTGAAGGAGACTCCGTTTAAACGTCTTGAAATCGTCGACGGCACTCTGAGTAAATGGAACGGGTCCAACTCAATAAAAAAATTGCCACGTATCTGCTCGCTCCGCGCTGTCGAAAGACAACAGTCTCCTGCATCCCCTGACTTGTAACTGCTTCTGCACTATCCACCGCCCACCTATTTAGCCGGACCCTGCTAGCATCACTAAATAAAGGCTTTTAGAGCATCGGTACTCTTTTCTCTCATTGTTATGTGCCGCCAGGATTTTCATTGGTCGGTCGGCACCACGTCATATCTGTTTACATGGGCGCAGCCGTTTTGTTTCTGTGCGCCTCTCTCTCTCTCTCTCTCTCTCTCTCTCTCTCTCTCTCTCTCTCTCTCTCTCTCTCTCTCTCTCTCTCTCTCTCTCTCTCTCTCTCTCTCTCTCTCTCTCTCTCTCTCTCTGCTGCGCGGACGCTGGAGCGGCCGGTCACACTCTGCCCGTCACAACCGGCGGCGGTTTCGTTGGTAGAGAGGGCAACACTGCAAGCCAGAAACAAAATGGCTCCCAGACGCTTCCGGGTGCACGAAGTGGCGGTACTCTTAAGGGTAGCTTGTTTAGTGACGGTAGTCGGAACAAGACTGTCGCATTTCGACGAAATTTTCCGCGAAGCGTGCAGATACGCGGCCAATTTTTGTTGGGCACTTCGCCATACGGAAGAACTCTCGTTATGCATACGTCATTCTCCAAGAGACAGCAAAAAGTAACGCGGAATTACACGACAGAGATGTTTAACCATCGGCTTGACTTGCAGCTTTAACCTCCCCTTATATATTATCATAAATTATTATTATAATTATGACAGATTGTCATGGATATGGCCAGCTAACAATTACAGAGCTTCCTAGCTGATGATTCCGTTTTGTTGCCTTCACCGCAGCAAAAAAGTACTTGCTGCGCAGCACGCTTTAAAGGCAAGACTGCGAACATGACCAAAGGCCGACAGCAACGCTGTAAAACAAAACAAACACATATTACCGGAAACTCTACAGATATATCCTTGTTCGGTCGATGTTTTCGAATCTTTTGCAAAGTTGGAGCAAACAAACAAAATTCACGCATCTTCACGAAGGGAATCATGACGAGTGGGAGAAGCACTGGGGATCGTTCTTACCGTAAATCACCCGTGAGAGTGCTTACTGCTGCTAAACCGATTTGCAATCTAAGTCAATCCAATAGAATTCAATGGAATCCAATCCATTTCAATTCAATCCAATTCAAATCCAATTAAATTCAATCCAATCCAATGCTCCTCGCGCATGCGCAGCACGGCTCTCTCTCTCTCTCTCTCTCTCTCTCTCTCTCTCTCACCTTTTGTGAACCTTTTATTTTGTTCTTGCTAACCTTTTGTGAACCTTTTATTTTACAGATGTTTTGATTTACACGGTGCTGTGCCGTGAGCACGGACGCTGGAAGCCGGACGGACAAGCCCCTAAAAACAAAAATGAACCCTAGCGACAAAGTCATCGCCCGCTCAACCACCGTCGCTTGCCTTTCCGCAACCGCCTTGTGTTTCGGGAGAGAGAGAGAGAGAGAGAGAAAAAAGAAAAGCTTGGCAAAAATTAGACGATCACATAAACGGGCAAGCGCGAAACGCTCCGACGCGGTCACGAAATCCCCAGCATAAACACCCCAGCTGCGTATGGACATTTCCGAACCGGCTGTCAGTGTCACGCCACGCATGCATCGCTGTCCCCGCATACGTACACGCGAAGCGGACCAGGAAAGGCGAAGTGAACGCGAAAGGGGTAAAACTTGCCGCGTGCGCTGTAGTAAGAACGAAGGTTTGAAGTGAGCGTGCAAAAAAATGGCGGAAAAAAAAAAAGAAAAACTAGGGAAAGAATGAGAGAAGTCTCGCTGAGTGAGGCAGGGACGGCGTAGATATCCCTTTCACTCCCTGGGAAGCAAAATAAACAAACACAAACCTGCTTAGGGAGGCACGACACGAGCGGCAACTTGCGACGGTGCGCGCGCGGGATAGAAGGGGTTTCCTCCCGACTAGGGCGCCAGAGATGCACTGCGTCGCGTACTGAATTTGAATTCCCGCTCTTTCTTGTTATTTTTATTCAAGGAGCCGTTTGAGTTTAACTCGCTCGCCCGTGGAAGTTTCTGGAATCGCAAGCAAAGCATCTGGGGGAAGTTGAGGACAAAAAAAAAAGTGCAGGCAGCGCCTAAAGACCCAATCGGCCGGGACAACGTGCAACGCCCACTCTTCATGCCGGCCCGCGATAGTTGCAGGCTCTTCTAAATAATAATAAAAAAAAGCTGCCTCGCGGTCCCGTCCCTTTTTTCCCCCTTTCGTGCATTTCCTTTTCCAACCTACCTTCAATGTCGCACACGCGCGTACTCGTAGCTAAGCCTAACGCGGGGAGAGCCGGCTAGGGGCACCGAGACCAATATCGCTCGTGAGCACACGGCGGCACGACCGGAACGGTGCGCACTACGACGCCAGCGCAGGCCGGCCGTACTGGCGTACTTCTGTCAAGCCGGCGTTCTGGATGAAAAGAGGATGAAGATATGTTGGAAGCGAGCCGCTGCCCACACCTCTTCTATTCCGTTCTCGTATCTTATGCGTTTCCTTAATCATGTTTTTTTTCTTCGGCTGCAAGTGTGTGCAATTGTAGCAGTTGCACGCGTCGGCTCGAATTGAACCCTTTCTGTCCGGGGTAGAAGGGGGAAAAAGGAAGGGGGAGGAGCAGAAGCAAAAAAAAAAAAAAGAAGAAAAAAAAAACTGTGAAGAAGGCGTTCCCTGCATTCGTGGGTAGCATCTGCTACTCGCCCCGGCCTCCAGAGGGGACGCAATATAGTGGAAGCTGCCGTGCCCGGTCTCCAAAAGAGCAAGTGTTCTGGAGACAAACGAAGCAGAAAAAAAAATTGGAAGGGGTTGGGGATATTCCCTCTGGCAGGCGAGGAAAGGGTTCTAGACGACGACACCCGGCATGTGTACAGCACGCGTTATAACGGTGGCGGTTACAACGGCCAGGCTTTGCGTTCGGATCACCTCCTTCCGCGCATGAAGAAGGGAAGAAGGTGCAGAGCAGACGACCGGCTGAAGCAGACGACGAAAGGAGCGGAGCGGCGGTGCGCAGACGACCGTTGCAGACGATACATCCGCGGAGCAGCGCGCGGGAAATAAAAACGCCGCTCCTCTCGGTGCCATCCGCCCACACCCCACCCCTTGCATCTTGGACCGCTATCGGAAGCAGCCAGGCGGGGAGAAAAATTCACAAGAAGGAATTAAAGCGCGACGCAAGATAAACGCATCGTTGATGGAATTTGCATGTTCGGGGACCTGCCCGTCCTGGCCGGTCTTTTTCCGCCTTTCAACGTGTTTCGCCGCTCTCCCTCCTTTCTTGTGCCGATGGAAGGAGAGATGCGTAAGTCAGGAACTGTGTTCAAATACCTTCTTTTTTTACTGCATAGGTTGATACGGGTTGAATGAGAGTGAGGGACGAGCCAGAAGGGAGGCGGAATGTGGCCCTCTGGCGGCGGGCGAACGGGTAGCAGAAAAACCCTTCCTTTACTTTTTTTAGTGCCGTTGTAGATGCTCTTGTCCCTGAACCTGTAAGAGGCATCCAGTACACCGACGCCACCGCTGTCACTGTTCTAAGGCGACTCCGTTCCATTACACAGATGTCGTGTAGAGAAGCCAGCTTTTTGTAACGACATTTAGCCGTTTTTTGCATCTTTCCTCAAATAGCCAAGCTACCAAGTGACAATAAATACGACCAGGCGATATTTATGAAACTGATGTTATTTCTAACCCTCGTATCGCGAGCTATTGATATGGTGGAGCCAGTACTGCTTTGACGTTCATTACGCGGCCTTTTGGCTCCTTCGGCGCCCTGGATCAGAAAGCTCTTGGTTGACATCCATTCAGATTGTTTCACGCCTTGCTTAGAGAATTTAACATCGAATTCAAAATGGAAGAAAGTACGCTTTCCTGCATGTCTATTCCTGCAAACACCAACACTTAATGGCTCTATCTGCATTGAGATGGAGAGAGAGAGAGAAAAATATTTTTATTTCTCCAGCAGAGGCTGATGTGTGGGCGTCGCCCCGTGGAAGGCGTCCCTAGTCCGGGATGCCTTGACTTCGGCTGGCCGTCCGTGCTCGGGTCACCAACTTAAGCTGGATATCCGGGTCCGGGCTGGCCAGGGAAGCCCTCCACTGCTCGAAGGTTGGGTTGGAAAGAACCTTTGCGCATGGAACGAACCCAGAATATTGCGCATTATTGAGGAAAGGTGCTGCAGGAATGAGCCGTGGAATCGGTGAGCTGTGCTTCCTACATTTATTGAGTGTGCGAAAGTCCGGCCTAAACCACGTAATATACCTTACACCGTGGCCTAAACTGGGACATCAGCGTAGACAAGCGACCGCTCAGGCTTACGGTTGTGTTCGATCTCTCTGTCTTGTCGCGCGTGGCACCGCTGCCGCTGGAAACCACGCGCCGCTAATGATGATCGCGGAAGGATGCGGATGATGGTGATAGTGGCGCTGATAGTAGATGAGGTTCACGACGCTACAGTGCCTTATCCTCTGTACTATATTCTGCCGGCGGATTTTGGGTTCGGCAAACGCTTTGTTGAAAAGAACTCCATGAACGTGTCGTTTACGACACACCGACTCTAAACAAGGGCTGACAGACGAGCGTACCAAAGGGTACTTTTGGGGGCGACCCCCCTTAGGGGCTCGGGCTGTGTGAGTGAGTGAAACACTTTATTAAAGACGAGAGGCCATAAGGCCCTGCGGGGAAGTGAGGATGGGAAGGGGGAGGAGAAAGCGAAAGGTCACAATTCACACAATGCACACTGTTCTAGTCTTGGGGTCCAATTCACATAAGGCACAGTTCACTAAGACATGAGTGGCAATGTCGCTGTTGACATCGGACGTGGATAAGTCACAGTTCACTAAGTCATGAGTGGCAATGTCGCTGTTGACATCGGACGTGGATAAGTAAGGTCAGTCTGGGAGAGTCTGTGAGACCGCTACACCAATTTGTAAAGACCGTTTTCAAGGGCGTACTGCGTTATTATTTCTAAAGTAGCGGGGTCGTCACGGACACGACTAACGTGCTTTAGTTCAGTCACAGGGGCAGGACCTACTGTTAGCAGCTGATGGCGGTTATGGGCGAATACAGGACAGAGCCAAATTAAGTGGAAGAGATTTGGTATGGCATCGCTATTACAGTGGGGGCATCGGTGACATGAGACGCCGACAGCCCGAGCTATCTGGCCATGGCTCGGGCTGTCGGCGTCTCATGTCATCGTCGCAACCACCGTCTCATGTAGTCACGGTACTAAGACACGGGGCGCTCGTTTACGACTCGCGATAGAGAGTTTCGGGCTTCAAAGTCACGATACTTTTATAGCAAAGATGTACACCGCCCCAATGGTTTCATCTCCGTTGGGAAAAACTCCAAGGCACCAAGAATACACTTATACACTGCATGCTTCGCCCCTCCCCGGCTTTCACGATAGGGGAGATGGCCCGGGATTTCTTGTTAGTTCAATAATAAATTTTATTTAGCATGCAGTAGGGTGTGTTGGTATCTGTATCTGTTGACGGCACGGGCTACTCCTCAGCCCTGAACAGAGATTATATTAAGACAGTAATGAAACAACATAAATGCGCGGTCTATCAGAGACACAAACGACAAATGAGCACGTCCAAACGAGCTGCGGGAGGCAAAGTTCCACGCAAGTGAGCGGTGGCCGCGGGGCAGGCTGCACCTTTTAGCCAATCCGCCAGTCATCGTGGCTGTACCTTGTCCTCGCTGGGCGGTGACGCCGCCCGACGCTGTGACACTGGTATTTTCTTTTCGTTCAGCGCGTCGCAAGAAGGTAACGCTTTCAACATTGCAAGGTGCTGTTCCTCTGGTTGCAGCAAAGGGTTGGACGGCGGAAAATTGTTCTTTTGTTTTATTCTATTCCCTTTAGCAAACCAACTACCCGACGACGACTTTCCTGGCTATACGAATGAACAAAGACAGGCCAGCAGCACGTTGTTTTAATAAATATGACAGCACACGGCCGCAGTTGTTTAAACAAAATTTTCACAGGCTGGCTACAAATTAGTTACCAAGTAAGTAGAATATTGGACTCGCGCGTTTTCTAAGGCGTGAAAGATACTTTTTTTGGCGTCTTGCCACCTAGAGTTAGTATGTATAGCTCCCGGGGAGCAAGTAGAGGAATAGTAGGCTGCCTAGAAGGATAAATAGATACATAGTAATTATCCAGACACATGATTCCAACATGACTGGAATCCAACCACGCGTGGTTGGATTCCAATAATCAGGGGAGGGCGTAGCGTGAATTAACATAAATTATTGCGTAAATGCATTCGTTCGCCCTCGAAATTGACGAACGATAGCATTGTATGATGCTTTTTGCGCAGCAAGTCAGATGACAAAGCTTTCTTTGTACAAAAAAGTCAGAGAAAATAGAGGTTGCTTCAGTAATATTCCTCGCCATGGAGGGGAATTTCAGACGAAACAAGGCATTCCGGTGTAAACGAGTGAAAGGAACGTCTGAAGTTATATGAAATGCCGTACGAGTGCTCCTTCAAGCGCAAAAGAGCGAACGCTTCGACCTTTGCGCATCATTTGTAACGGTAGCGACGCGAGACACCATTCAGGAAACCGGAAAACAGGCTACCGGCGCATGCGCGGTGCATGACTTTCCCTCACAGCTTCGCATATGCGCGTGCAAGTTCCTCCCCGCCACTCCTATGAAGTTACGGGTGAATTACCCGCACCTACTCAAGATTGCGGGTAAACACGTAAAACCCGGACTATGTGGCGCATTCTCCCTTTACGAATTCGGTGGAGCGAGTATGCACAGTTGCGAAATTCGCAGTGCGTTCTACGTAGCGCGCGAACGTTGAGGTTTTAGCGTTTAACAGGCGCGTTTTTTTACAGACCTAACCGCTCCTGTCCGGAGCGAAGCTTTCAGTGTTTGTTAAAGAACCATCTCACCTTTTGGACACGTTACTTAAGCATGAACAGCAAGCTGGAACAGTGATGTTCAGTCCCCTGTCTTTCTGATGCTCTAGCCATGCTGTCTACGACGCAGGAGCGGCGTCCACACGAAAAGTTGATTGATCGATCGATTGATTGATTGATTGATTGATTGATTGATTGATTGATTGATTGATTGATTGATTGATTGATTGATTGATTGATTGTGGTATTTAACGCGCCGAAGATATATACACCTGGGCTATGAGGCGTGCCGTATAGTGGATAGCTCCGGATTAATTTTGACCACCTGGGGAACTTTAACGTTGATTGATTGATTGTAGGGTTTAACGCGCCGAAGCTACACCGGCGATAAAGAGCGCCGTAGTGGAGGGCTCTGCATTAATTTTCGCCACCTTCCGGGGTTTTTTAACGTGCGCCGAGATCTCGACACACGGGGGGGGGGGGGGGGGCGTTTTCGCGTTTCGCCCCCGCCAGAAATGCAGCCACCGCGGCCCGGATCGAACCCTCATCCTTTGACTCAGCGGCACAACGCCTTAGCCAATAAGCCACCGCGGCGGATTCGCGCGAAATGTTCGGCCGACCGAAATATTTGACAATTCGCTGCATCTGCGAAACTAAGAGCAGCAACGCAGAAAGACAGTGCAATAGACAAGCAGGCGAAGCTGAAGGAACTCACCGCGTCCAACCAGCGGGAGAGGCGTCGATATGGGTAGCCCAACGGACCGCCACGCAACGGGCAACGAGGGGCAACGACGCCTTCGGCGCGTCTCTTGCCAGTCGAAGGGCTGGCGAGAAGCCGACACATAGCTCGAGGTTCAGGTCTAAATTAACACCTCCACTGCCACCGTCCCATAATTGCGTCCACTTCCCATCTGCTGCGCACGAACCCTGGCGCAAGCGAGTTATGAACTAGAAAATACAGGAGACTTTATGAAGGATGCTTCATCAATGATCCTTAATAAAATAGCCTTCACAAATGTCCGAAGCCGGCAGGCGATATTCCGTTTGGTGGTAGAACGCTAATTGAACGTGTTGACATGCCGCACCCAACCGCTAAACCAACTTGTGATACCAAACCAACTTTATTTGCCAAAAACAATGCATATGACTGAGCTAAAAGAAAAAAATACAAAATAATGGTTGCGGCTTAGCTACGCTAACCTTGGGTATGCAAAGCAAAATCTTGGCTTAGACTGGTTGAGCCTTGATTTCGCTTTGTTAACCTTTGATATAGCTGTATTGCCGACCACGGCTCAAAGCCGTTCGGTCCCGTGCAACGCTCACAAAAGGAGGCCGGCTTCACTTTCATTCTTGGCGAACGCGGCGTTCCTCTTTCACGGCGAACGCGGCGCAAGATGAGTCACATAGCCCGAGACGACCCAGCGGTGCATGCGTGGGAGGCTGTGGGTTTGGTCGGCTGCCGATCAGCTGAGCGGCCGTTCCCGTCGCGGCCGCCACGGCTGCGTGAGCAGAACGACGTAAAACGGGGCCTTGTGCGCAGCGCCAACAGCGGGCCCGGCGAATCACGTGATGCGCTTCGAGGGGTGTGTCGCTGGTCAAAAGGTTAACGCACATCCTCCGCGAAACCGCGGGACGAAAGTAGTAAAGCTTTGCTTTAATAACAAACTTTATACATTCCTTGCTAACGAAAGTTGAAAGAAGAGCGAAAACTTTCTGACATCAAAGCGGCGCCAAAAGGGAGTCGGAACCTTTGTCAAAAGTGCGTCCCATCTATCGTCAAACCTTCAAAGACCCAAATCGCAAAAATCGTAGAACGAACCCGTCCAACGATTTTTTGCGCACTAAATAAACGCACCTAGGAACGATCTAAATGTATACTGGTACGTGGTTTATAAAATAAAGGTGTACTATGTACTCCTTCATAATCGATGCGCGTATTTCACATCTAGAAGCGTTCCTTTTTTGCGATTTTCAAGTAACCGTTTTGACCCTGCGGAATCCCGGTTTCACGCATGCGCCGTGTGTTCAGAGGTCTTATCAGAGCTTTTCGGTCGACCGACCGGTCTATGGGGAGATGCATTAGTTTTTTTTTTTTTTTTTTGACAGGACGCCACCGGTTCCACTAAGAATGCTTTTGCTTTATTAAGAAAATGACGGGTCTTGAAAACATTCCGGCGCTACTGGGCTCGAACACAGGCCGGTCGCACCAAAGCACAGAATTCTATCGCTAGGCTACTAAGGCCGAACTGCGGCGTTTTTTTTACTACTTGCTCTAAGAAGGGAAGCGGTGTTCTAAGCGAGCCAGTAGATGGCGCTGCGGGCGAGCAGGAAATGCCGGACTTGTACAGTAAAAGCTCGTTAATTCCAAATCGGCTAATTCGAACTTCATGTTAATTCGAACTCAGGCCCTGGTCCCGGCACAGCCCTGTATATTTCAATGGTAGAAAACTCCCGATAATTCGAACGCGCCGGTATCCAAAATGGTTCTTTCTAACCAACGCCGCCTGTATAAACAGTGCCTAACGCGTGAGCGAAAAATGGCCAAACAGCCACTCTCCTGTTGCTCTCTCCTACCCTTCCCCGCTCCATAGCCTTCCAGCGTGCTTTCGTGTCCGCCAGCCAGCGCCGCTTCTCGGAAACTACGCAAATTAGTGGAAAGTTTGTTTAGCGTTCCCGAGGCGGCGCTCCTACGCCTTCTTGTTTTTCACCATGCCTGTCTGTCTTGGTCTGTCACTGATAAAACTTCCTTTGTCACGAAGAAAAATCCCTTGCGCTGCCGCAGGCTGATGCCGGCTTTGCGCGCTTATCTACTCGGATCACAGGCCCTGATATTTTCTGAGTGGGGCATCCCCCCTCTATCCCCTCCGCATTTAGGTATTGTTTTGACCCCCCTGTTCGCACTCGGCATCGGTACGCACTTCTAAAATTGAGGACTATACTGTAGAAGCGCCCGGACAGCGTGGCGGGATCGCAGCTGCTTATCCTTTTGTTTCCTATAATTTTCTGAAGTTTACAAGCACGTGATATTATTGGAAAGTAATCGTAGAAGTAAGCGCCTGAACAAAAAACGTGCACGCAATTTTTTCTTGTCTAAATACTCCAGAAAGAAAAATATCAGTAAAATAATGGCTGCCCCATCCGAAAATATCGTTTTTCTGTTAGCTATATGTCTACCCGACAATCAGTATGTTCTTAGACTATTTCAGTCCGCCTCCGTCTTTATCTTTGGAAAAATGCAGCAAGTATGAAGCGAGCGACAAGTTGAACGAGATCCCCAGTGCGCCACAGAACTAGCGCCCCGTCACGGCTAAGATGTAAGAGAAACGGCCCTTGAAGCCCAACAGGCAAGCTGACAGACACACGTCGTAGAAGTGGGTGCAGCGTTCGCGACTCGCGAGCAGTGACGTAAGGCGAAATGTCCACCGGCACGCGCCACATAGCGGATCAGTGCCTGAACTAAGCGTACCTACCCTTCCCATTGAAAAGCGCGCGACGCGTCAGGCAATGTTAATACAGGCGGCGTTGTTCTAACTATGATCCCCTGGTTTCCATCGCTCCTCGCATAAGAAGTCGGCCCAGAGTGATGACAATGTGTTGCAGATCAAAACCAAACCAAATTTACTAGAGGTTCAAAACAAAACAGAAAAGCAACAGCGTGGCGCGCGCGCTACGCTCTTGCAACAGCTTATTTCGCGTCTGTAGAGGGCGCCGCGCCACCGGGGCGCCAGTTCCCCGGCGCATGGCATTATTATTTACGAAACATTATTTACGAAATCAGCTACCACAAACGCGTAGTAGCGCCTAATTCGCCATAACGAGTCCATAGGTGGCTTCTTTGTGCTCTGCCCACGCAGTGTGGCGCGATGTCCATTCATTCTAGCGCCCTCCCGCTAATTCGAGCTCCGCTTAATTCGAACAATTTTATGATCCCCTTCGAGTTCGAATTAACGAGCTTTTGCTATACCTATCTAGGATAGGAACAGTAATTTTCAGGTCTTCTCCGTACCCAGGAATGCACCGCGGTGTCTCGTGTCGCCGTGAGGGACGAGGCAGACTCGGATGTCCAAGATATGTACAGTTTATGTACAGGAATTATTTACAAGGCATATACAACGGGAGCAGAACTAGCCCGCAGTGGGGCTTAGAAGCTTGCTGGTGTCTAGCCGGCGCAGGCGGGACTCTCCCCGTGACCTGCGGCAAGTTCAGAGCAAAAAAAGACCCCATCCTCTCGCCGGGCCTGACATAAATACCCTCGGTGAGGGAAGGGAAAGTTCAAAGAAAACAAGAAACGGCAAGGCCGGGCACAATACTCCCAGACCGAGCAAGGTGCGCTCGCAGAACCTCCCCACGTAGTCGTCGCCGCCAAACTTGTCAAAGGGAGCGGCGCCTTTTTGTCCCGCGCCGGACATGACCCTGCTCGTTTCCGTAGGCGCCATGCGTCGAGACGGCCTAATTGTCTGCGGCACTCCGAAGGGTGACGGCCGCCTCCGCGTCTCCGTCGCTGGGGGGCGCCCGCAGTGCAACGACCTCCATGGTCAAACCTTACAGGAACTTCGCAACCGGCAGATTGCCGACTAGTTTTAATTTCCGCTAAAACACACGAATGTGCAACCCGAGTAACAAGTAGCTCATCGCTCAGATATTTATGCCTTCAAAAGAGTTATTTTCCAAAATCTATTATCCCCCTCCTACCCCCAAAGAAGAGTAAAGCACGGAAGAACGTCCCTGATATTTTTTTTTTTGCTTTGGTTGGACGTTAGGCGTTTTCACAGAGGCATAACAAATGACATATTTAGGCGTGCGCCAGCGCTGACTGATCACCGGAGAGTGCAGTTTCGAGTCATTACTTATGCGCGGAAGCCATTCGGAGCAGAAGGACGAGGAACGACCGGCCGCGAGCAAATTGAACACGTCGGAGCGGCGAATAAAAACGACAAGATATGAGCCTGGGAGCACAACGTGACGGAACGCAGAGCGGGGGCGGAACAATCCATTCGCTAGTTGTAATGAAAAACCTTTCGATAGGCACTCGACATTTGGAACCAAGTTTTAATGCAATTACAGTGCTCCCTGCGCGTTTCTGTGGTTACTTTTACTTCGCGCTCTGTTTCTTCCGTTCGAGGCAGGTCAGGGCTTGACTTACAAAGGGTAGGGAAGCAATTTGTCTCCCCTTTTTTTCCCCGTACAAAAAAAGGGAATGCTAGCAGAAAAAAAAATGTTTCCCTAAATGACAAAGAGAAACGGGCAGAAAGGAATACAAAAGCAACGCTTTGCTTAAAACAATGAAAGCCTTGTTCTGTGAGAAGCCCTCGTACTGGCCCTGCCCGCGAGCTCCTAAATTGTCCTGTAAGTGGCTTTGTGCTGCCCAGGGACCTTCCGTTCCCCTATTTTTTTGTTTTTTTTTTACACGCGCGTTCAGTTTTTGTTCTCAGTTCTTTTTATGTGTAAGCGCGAACTTAGCCCGATTTGAAGTGGGTGCATATTTTTCCTCTTTAATTGGCTCGTTGTAATTCGCCCGCAGTCGTCGACCCTTGATCTCTTGCCGTTGTAAATTTGCTCGTTCCTTTTTGCGTTTTTTAATGGCGCGACAGACATTAGACACAAAAAACTATAACGACCAGATAATCGCTACGGGAGACTTGTTTTACTTCGGACCAGGGCTGTGCGCTCGGCTTAAAAAAAGTGAAGGGATGGAAAAGAATGAAAATCAATGTTCCTGTGCAGATATAAAAAAAAAACGTTTGGAAGAAAGAAGTCGCTGTTATCATCAAAAGGGTGCTTCAATCTTGGTTGACGTTAATACGATTAGAAAAGCTTTGAGCCGTTGCGTAGGAAGTTAGCTGATGTATGTTTCGCGTCTCAGCGAGGCGACGACGTCTGAATCGTGATTTTAAGGCTAGAGTTTGCTTTATTTTGAATTTTATTTAATCTGCGTCGGCAGGGAACAATCGTCTTAAGCCGTAGAAACATCAAAAGTAAAGGTGTCGCTTCCGTTATTTGTCATCGTCTGCTGCGATATTTCGTGGCCGCCGCCTGGTGGCGGGGCTCGAGTTGGCTTCGTTGGCTTGAGAATAACGTTTATTTGAGACATATAGTTTTATAGTAATATATACTATCATAAAACTCCACGATATGACACATAAGAGTTTCATGCTAATATACACTAAAAGGAAATATTACACCAGTAGCAGCGCTTCAGCCGAGCGTGCCATCGCATACCGGGTAGAAACGTTTCACTTGTCTTTGGCTCATAGACATGCTGAAAAGTTGTCGGTGGCTCAAAAATATATTTTTAGAAGATTATTTAAAGTTTCTCTATTAACTGAGCGATATTTATTTCTATTGATGAACTGGACGATACCCGAAAGATTTATTTGAGAGGGATTTTTTTAGTAGCTTCGTGTAAGATAAACAAAAAAATGTTACCTTTGTTAATTTGGCTTCAACAGCGAGAAGAATCCGTGTGGTTATAGCCAAGCCAAGTAGTAGAGGAGCGTTGTTAGGCGCTATGGCGGCGCCTACGACGGCATGCGATTGCAGCCACAGATTTTCCTTAAAGGAGTACTGACGCGAAATTTTTGTATTACGTTTTTTTCGTGGTTACAGGTGCCTACAAGCCCACTAATCATTGAATGGCGCATTAGATTTTCGAACGCAGCATAAATAATTACTTACAGCGCCGTTTATTCGTGTCAGTTTCGGTTTCAGCGAAGCGAACACCGAGGCAGTCGCCATGACAATAAGGCGCATTGGACGCCACTGTTCACGTCGCGCCACAGCCGATGCCGGCCTGCCAGAACAGCCCGACCGGCCGTAGTAGCAAATGACGTCAGTTCCAAAAACTGTGACGTGTGCACAAGACGGCAAAGCGCGCGCCAACAGCAGCGCGGCCACCTCGATACGTCACGTGAGCCCTAACGTCGGCCGTTTGGGTCGAAGCGCAGATGACGTCATGAGCTTGCTCGATGTCGCGGATGAGCTCTCGCGCGCGCGCAAGGATTAAAATCGATTTAAAATATTTTATACAGAACGGTTACTGTTTATGGAGGTATCTCCACGTACAACGGAAGCTTTTTACATAGTTGTCTAAGCTTTGAAATTTCGTGCCCGTACTCGTTTGAATATATGTTAGTATGACATTTCGATTTGAGAACCTTTACTATTTATTTATTTATTTATTTATACTGCAATACCAATTACAGGGATTTTAGCAGGGTGGTTACGGACATAATTGTTTACAATGTTGGGTCTCTAGAATACATACAACAAATACAAACAAAAACAAATACAACAGCAAGATATAAATAATCAAGTCAAATTTGCTGCAAATAACAATAAGGACGGCTCCGTGATTGGTTAGTTCATTGCACTGAGTTACGGTACGCGGGAAAAAGAAATATTTGAAGCAGTTATTTCGCGACCGAAAAGGGGTCATTGTCAGTTGATGCTTTTGGCGGGTGGCGTACCCAGATGAAAATGAAATGATATCGGGAGCATCAAGCTTGTAATGCCCTTTAATTAACTGGTAAAGAAATTTTAGTCCTATTAAACGATTTCTTTCGAAGAAGTGAAGCTTCATTGGCACGACGTAAGAGTTCAGTTATAGAGGTGTGTACAAAGCGGTTAAAAATAAAGCGACCAGCCTTTTTCTGCACGTTTTATAATTCAGTAATGTTAGCTTTAGTGAAGGGGTCCCAAATAATCACCCCATATTCTAACATTGGGCGAATGATAGTTTTGTACTCTAGAGTCCGCACCGCGGAATTAGAACGTTTTAAAGGTCTTCGAAGAAAAAATAGCTTCGGTTAGCGTTTGTAGTTACGGAGTCAATGTGTTTAGTCCAGTTAAAGTCATTTGTAATCCAAAGGCCAAGATACTCAATTTTAGTTAGCTCAGAAAGGGTGAAGCTTGCGGTGGAATAATTAAATAGTAAGGGTTTTTTTTTTGCGGTTTATTCGCATAAATACTGTTCTATCGAAGTTAATTGACATCTGCCATAAATCACACCACTCAACAATTTTATGAAAGGCCTAATTAGAACGTTTTGATCAGTTACATTGGGTATCTCAGAATATATGACACAGTCATCAGCGTACAACTCGATTTTTACAGGAAATTCATTCGCAATATCATTGATAAAAATGAGAAACAACAGGGGTCCAAAAACAGTACCCCGTGGAACGCCAGAATCAACGGTTGCCTCTTCTGAACAGTATTCGTTAAAAACAACAAATTGTCTGCGGTTGATAAGGTAGTATGCGATCCATTTTATTAAGCGCGGAGTTTTAAGTGTTTTCTCTAATTTAAGAAGTAATTTTTTGTGTGAAACCTTGTCAAACGCTTTTGCAAAGTCTATAAAGATGGCATCAGTTTTTGTCCCACTTGTTTACTCTGTTCAATCTGTTCTCTCTGTACAATCTATTCTCTCTCCAACTCTTTGGTCGCAACAAAATTTGCCCCGTTGGCCTGGTGGATTTATTTCGTTGTTTTTTCTCCTGCTAGGAAATGCATGTTTTGAGTTCCTCAAACACAAATGCAGGAGAGCAGGAGTGCGGATATGCGGTGACCAATCCTGTATACCGTCTTAATTTTTTTTCGCGTCCAACCAATTTAATGTCCACTTTTTAGTTAAAGGAACAGAGCTACCTTCGTTTATGCGTCATGGGTTGCCTCTAATGTGGTCTCGAGTTTGTTTTCTTTTTGCGCTGAGTAATGTTGACATGTACCTGCCACGCCACCGGTGCTAATAGATGTGGAAGTTGTTTGCATATATATACGCCGCGTTTCCGGAGTCTCCGTTTGTTGGTGCAGTGTGTTTGCAATGCTGTGTCCCCTGCGAGCTATAATCCCACTGGGCGCAGCGTGTCGGGCTAGGAGTTAACTAGAGGGAGCCGGTAGATTGGCATTAGGGGGTTATGATAAGACGCTATCAGGGTAAGGCTGCGTGCGCGACAGAATTATCATGGGCCGTCAAAAAGAAAAAGAAAGGACCGGAGGTAATTAGGTTGGTGGAAATGATGAAATTTGTCAAGTCTATGGGGTCTACAAAAAAGAAAAACGGGGGTGGGGGAGGGGGGGGGGGGGGGGGAATCCAGAACAAACGTTTTTGCGATAGCACAGAAGAGAATACATTGCCCTTACAGCGGAGCAGTATGTGGCTCAGATCTCTAGATCTTTGGTGTCCGTGGACAGAAAACCACTCTAGCATGAGCGCTCAAAGAGCTAGTCATCGTTTCTTAACCTGGTAGGTCACGTGATCAGCGGGAACAGGTGCGCCTGCCTACCCGTGCAGGAAAGCAAATAGAAAGTAGCGAAACAACTTCACCAACGCGCACAGACAGCTGGTGGTGTTGGTGTTGGCTGTTTTGTTGGATCAGGCGGTGCTAGCCTGGCAAGATGTGGCGGCAATATTCATATAATCGTGAGCTGGTGATCTACGATCTCCTGCCCACCTAGAAAACACCCTTTTTAGATTATAAATCTTGGCATTGTGAGCTAGTGTTTTGTAATGCGTGCCTGTCATAGAACTGAAAGGCCAATGAGAAATAAATGAATAACTGAGGCAACTCAATCGTGTAGTCATTTCAAATGTACGTCCACAACGTAAGCGCAATTAAACAACGATGAACTTTAGCTCAAACACTACACCCAGCTCCGCTTCACGCACCTAGCATGTGTGTTGGATCTGCAAGTTTTCTGGTTAGTACTGGTGCATTTGAAGAGTGTACCGGGACGCGGGGAGGCCATCAATATTTCGAGTTTGTTGCTAGGGGGCGCTACCTTCTTTTTAGTTTTATGGCGTCAACATAAGTGCAGACATATGTCACGATAAAAAAGAAACGATGCAAGACAAGAGAATAAGCAAGAAATCCCGCAGCGTCAGCAGAAACCGGGGTAAGCAGGCGCGAACGATTTTGCGCACACGCAAATCGTGCCACCGGCAGAATGCGTGTCATATCGGTCATGCAGACGATATTGAATTTCACGGACCGAGCTCTGCTCTTCTGCTTTCCACGAAGGCGCAAGCGTCGCGCTGTTAGAGAGAGAGGGAGTGAAGAGGGTGATAGGACTCGCCACCTAGCGGACGACACGTCAATTGCATTTGCTGCACCACGCTGCCTCGACGTCGTATGCCACTGCAGCGGTTGTCTACAAGCACAAATAAGAGTAATAAAAAAACGTGGCGAAAGAGCTTTCCATCGTATACGTGCTCCTTACAAGTGCCGTCGTCTCGACATTGCAATCCTTTCACGTAGTCTTGCGAACTGCCTCCGTTCTTTCGGGTCTACTATGTTCGTGAGGCGGATTCCTATAAGATCCAGGTCGGGTTATGCTTTTAGTGTGTTTGTTAGGGGCTTTTTTAGTCCACGAACCACGCACCCACAGGCGCAGTTTACGGAGATATTCGTAAAAACGAAGCAAGATCTTTTTCACAAGTGTGCCGGCTAAACAGTGGGGCGGGAGTTTTCAACAGTTATTTAGCATTCCCAGAGTCTATTGTGGGCTCAAAATAATTTACGTCGGATCACTCTAAGGAGAATGTAGTGGTATCCGAAAGAATTTCTGATGGGGTACTCACGGGCTTCGTATGTCAACGAGAGGGTGAACGTGATGGGTCTCCACAAAGTATCGACAAGTATCTACATGTATCGAAAACTATTAAGCATCGACAAGTACGGACAAGTGTCGTCAAGTATCGATAAATACCCACAGGCTGCAAAGGTTGATTGATTGATGAGGGGTTTAACGCGCCGACGCTTCACAGGCGATGAGGCGCGGAGTAGTGGAGAGCACCGGATTAAGTTTGACCACCTGGGGATCTTTAACGTGCGCCGAAATCTCGAACACACAGGCGTTTTTGCTTTTCGCCTCCATCAGAAAAGCGGCCACCGTGGCCGGGAATCGAACCCGCGTCCTCGTGCTCAGCAGCATAACAGGCCGAAAAGAGCTGCATGACAGCTGTCGCTGTTAATCACAGGAACAGGTTGCTGTATTCCTGAACAGATTTCTGTGTTCAAAAAATTTTCTTTTTCGAAATTTGATTAGCTTATTCTATTCATAAGTGCAGGCAGAAGAAGTAATTTTGGGATAAAACTTCTTCTCCATAAGACCCATAAGGTGTAGAGGTTTACGGCAATTTTTCTTTCCCCCAAGGCGTAGTAGCCAATGTAAAGCCGCGTCGGAGTGACGCTACAGGCTACGTGATACCCCTATATGTACTTATATTGGCATGAGAACCGCTTGCTTATAAAATTAAACCTTCGCGGTGTCCAGCGTCGTCTTGGTCTGATACAACACAGAGATTTTCCTTCCAATTCGAAGGCACCATAGCACGCAGTTTAAGAAGCAGTCTGTTCGAACGTCGGAGTAGGTGTCAGAACGAGAATTGAAACGCAGCAATAATCACGCTTGATTCTTGAACAGGGAAAACTAGCTCAACAACTACATATACTTACAATCAGACGTAGGAAAACCCAGAAAACTGCTTGAGATAAACCGTTTAAAAGTATACCTCAAGCAAACAAAACAATTCGCGCACCAGCTCTTATCATTCGTTACTCGTGGTAAATTTATTTCGAAGGCTCAGCAAGACCCGTTGCTCCAACAAGTAATCGAGTGGTATCAACGGTATATTTTGCTGTGAAAACATTACCATCATTTAAAGTCACCTTCTCTCGGATATGGACTGAGCTGTCCGTAGCTTGAAACCTCCTGCTGCGTGCAGAACAACATTAGTCGTACCTCTAAGTCTTGTTGGACGACTCCTTGGCGCCGCCCACGGATCGCCTCTGAGAATCGCAAGAACAAGGCAGCGGCTTCAGGAATGCTACTGGTGGCCTGTCATGTCCTGGCAAATGAAGCAGCTTTTGGAGTCTACTCGGGCGTGACAAGCTTGTGAGAAGTACGCGAAAAACCGTGTCTCTGCAGAGTAGGGAGCAGAGTCAGAACGTTTACAGCAGCGGAAAAGAGCCCAGTGTGTGAGGCGCCGGCGCCACATCGGCGGACAGACCAACGCGACGGCCCGTGAGTAGAACAAGTGCTCCCGTCTCCCATCCCCGGAGAACTCTAATTCTGGAGACACGCAGTAAAAAAGCTTGTCGAAATAATTCGCGCCAGAGGATGGGGAAACAACAGCGATCAAAGGAGCGCAAACACGATGTAACAGTTAAAAAGTCCTTGGTAAGCATCGCCGAGCTTTCCTCTTCAAAGCACCTTACAAAGACGAGTCCTCTACGAATTTCTTGACTGACTGACAGACTGACTGACTGACTGTCTGTCTGACTGACTGACTGACTGACTGACTGACTGACTGAGAATCAGTGAGTCAGTCAGTCAGTAGCCAATCAATCAATCAGCAGTGACCGACCGACGGACCGACTGGCTGACTGAGTGACTGGCTCACTGACTAAGGATTTTACCCTCCAATGGCTGCCAGCACACTGCGACATCCTCGGAAATGAAAACGTGCACCGACTAGCACTCGCGCGTTTACTCTCCGTGCTAGCTCTGAAGTCCAGAGGACAAGGTCCTTGCCCGTACCTCGAGAAGGAGTTGATCGCACAGCGGAACGACAGCTAAGTTCCACCCGCCGGACAGCCTACCTCTCGGTCATGGCCATCCCTCTCCACATCCCCGCAGTCCATTGCCGCGAGTTCTCGAGGTGGGAACCTAATACGACGAAAGCAGACGGGGACGCTGTTTACGCCGCTTTTGCTCAACCGCTTTCATCGACGTGGCGCCGCTCCCAGCGGCCCGAGCCCCGGCAGCGCTTGCCACGCTAGGGCCGCCCTACACATGTGTTGTGGGACTTTCCTGGCTACAGTATTTTCCGGTACCGTGCCCTCACCAACGTGCGGCTGGGACCGTGGCCCACGTCTCCCCAGTACAGGTCCTGCCTGCCGCATAAAGCGGCTACCCCTTGAAAAAAATGGGTTTTGAACTTCTGTTGATATTTTGTTGAGTTCTCATTGACTCAACGGAAAGTGAACAGAAATTCATTGCTGATTGAGTTTACGAATTAAGAACCCAATGGATTTTTGTTGTGGTCTGCACAATGATTTTTCTAGTGTGCGGTTTTTGTTCTTTTTGTTGTATTCACAGTGACCCATGGTGATTATTTGCAGGCTAGTATCAGCAAATTATGCCAATCCTTATGACTGTTCGACATGGACAGCCAGGTGCATTAAAACTTTGTTAGCCCCTATCCTCAATGTAGCAGCCTAATTAGGCAGCAGAAGCATATTTTTGCGCAGTGTGCGCGTATTAAGTAAGCTGCATTTTTCAATGGAATTGCATTTTGTATAGGTAGCCAGCTTTAATAATGACATTCTCAGCGCTTCCTTGTACATCTAGTATATCCCTGCTGAAAATATGGCGACAATATCCATACCACATGTATGATATCATAATGATTTCAACAACATGTCTTCTATATCACAAAGATTTCAACGACATTGAAATAACTTTTACATGTTGTTGTGGCATATGCGCTGCTACTTTGCCTTCATGGCCCCGAAGCACCAGCTATCGGTGACCGTCTTTGCGGCGATGCGCAGGAGGCGACGACGCCAACGACTCCAAGTGATGAAGATGTTCCATCCAGGCTTCTGACACAGCAAATGGAGATGCATTGTTACCATTTCCACTTTACCCTCCCTACAATCCCCCTGCTAACCCTACGCTTGTCCATAGCAGCTCATAAGCGCAGCAAAATGAAATAAACGTGTTTTCATTGACTGGCTGAAATGACGAGTCGAAATGGTTTTACAAACCGTCGTCCAATTCCTCCCTGCGACAATATGCTGCTCACCGGGTGCAAGACTATGCTAGCGTCAGAGCACGCCCACAGATTTATTACGGTCGACCCTCCTTCGATTGCGCAATATAAATATATTCTCGAAGTTACGAATGTTAGTCCCTCTGTACGTATTAACTGAATCTTTCCCTGTCCAAAATACAGGCTACCCGAAACAACGTATTTCAGAGTGCCTGACATCTTGTCTAGTATGGTGGCAATGACGGTAGGTTGAGACATACGTAGACATACGTGCGTGCGTTTTTGCTAGGAACAGAGATAGACGACATTCTGGGTCAAAAAATAAACCTTATAAACGTTATAAATAAACGTTATAAATAAACGTTATAAACGTTATAAACGTTATAAACGTTATAAACGTTATAAATAAACGTTATAAACCAGATTGCCAAGGAGATTATAATGTTTGCACTAACGTGAACCTGCACTGTTCTAAAGCGTACTAACGTATACAAAAGGATAGTGCCAGAAGGGTGGTGGCTTTAGCGAGCCATTAAAAAGAAATTCAGGAGGACTCAATGTTACGGAAGAAAAATGAATTATATGGACTCATTAGACTAGACGTGTGTGCTCGCTATTCATGAGTTGCACTAATATTTTTTTTCGAATTGGGAGTGTGAATGGTATGAGAAACATGAGCCAGCATTTTTGTATTTTTATCCTATGCTGTTATTTTAGCAAACTGCCATTATTTTTTACCGGGTAGCCGCGGTTGGACGAGGTTGTTGCGCTTTTCCCGAACGGCTACAGTTGTAATTTCCCACCTGTACCTGCAAGTGCCATAATGTGCCAATATGACCTGCGCAACTTGGCATTATCTCAATCGCTGCTTACAACGAAACTAATACTATCTAAAAGAAACCAGAAAATCTATATCTTGAGTACAATTTCGCAATAGAAAAAAAAAAAAACGTCGTGAGAAATACGAACACGCACAGCGCCGTGTTTCATAATGCACGATCGTGCTCAGGTTATGCATAACAAATCTGCCGAAGATCCTATTCTTATTTATCAAATTCCCAGAAAATTTGGCCTGCAATTTTGTAGCACTATCCTGAGCCCCCGCACAAATGAACGTTGACGTTATTCATAAAAGAAGACATAATTTTAAAGTACTACTTTTTAGGTCCATTCGAAAGAAATGCTGCAAATCTTTGAGGAGCATTTTTGGCAGCAACCGTGCGTAGTTCTATAGGAACTTCAACTGTGAAACGATTACAGCGCCGTTGCGCACCGAAGGTTGCCGCCAGAATTTTATAGTGACGATTAAGGCAACAGACAACCTCGACTATTTTAAAGAACTATCCTTTTGTAACGCTCCAAACTCCCGTCCCCGACAAACGTTGTTTTTACCTCCCAAAAAAACAATAAATATGAAAAAAAAAATGTTCAGATTTAGCGGTACAAAAAATTAGTAGTGACGCAACGGGAAAAGGATAAAAACATTGTTATTACTGCGTAAACTACATGACAGCGTTAAAGTCATACGACGAGTCAGAACGAAGTGATGATGAAACAACATTTATTGAGCCCAAAAGATTTGGTGGTGCCCACAGGCACCAGACGGGGGTGGTTCCCTATTCACGGGACCCATATGTCGCCAACAACTCCTGGCCCCTGGCCACCAGGGCTAGCTGGGTCGGCAGGGCGGGGCTGGACAGCAAGGTCTCCCATCGCTCAAGGAGTAGGGGTGGGGAAGTGGAGGTAGGATAGGGGGGTGTAGGGGAGGGAGTGGGGGGAACTGGACTCTTGAGGAACGTGCATTCCGCCATGACGTGCGACAGTGTGCCTTCGGTCTGCTTGCAGAAAGGACAGGTGGCGTCGTGTAACTCGGGAAACATTCGATGGAGCAGGGTTGGGTGCGCGAGTGACCCCGCCTGCACTCTGCGCAGGATCGTTTGCTGTTGCCTGGTTAGAGAGCGGTGCGGTTCGGGTAAGGTGCGCCGTTCTTCCCTGTACGCTCGAGTAATCTCTCTGTAGCTTGTCATTGGGCTCGGGGTGTCCGCATCATCGCGCGACTCGGTGGCTGCCCGGAGCGTCATTTCGCGGGCGTGGTAGTCGGCGATGGTGTTGCCTGCTACCCCCGAGTGAGCTGGGACCCACACGAGTTCAACGGCTCGTCCCTGTGTCACCTTCTTGTTCAAAATCGCAAATGCCGCGGAGGAAACGCATCCCCTTCGGTAGTTGCCGTACGCAGTCTTGGAGTCCGTGACCACGGCCTCGACGTCCGGTTGAACGAGCGCCAGAGCCACAGCCACTTCTTCTGCCGTCACGGGATCTCTCGTCTTCGTCGACGCTGTGACGATCAGTCGGTCGTGTGTCGTAACGACTGCCGCCGCCCGGTCGCTGCCTTTCCTAAGCGAGGCGTCCGCGTATAGAACCCGGGGATTCTCCTCCAGCTGTCGGGCCAGGGCCTTGGCCCGCGCATCGCGCCTCCCGTCATCCTTACCCGGGGTCATGTTCCGGGGTAGGGGCTTGGTTTCGATTGCCTCCTTCCACCTCTCGGGTAGGGGCGCCGTCGTGGGTATCGGTTCTATCCGCCATCCCAACTTGCAAAGGACGGCGCGTCCGTGTTCTGTTCTACTGAGTCTGACGCGTTGATTAGAGAGGTGAGGTTCCACCAGCTCGTCCACTGTGTTGTGGACGCCCATGTCCTGCAGTCGTCGGGTCGACGAGTATATGGGAACGCCCAGAGCTTGTTTCGTTGCCTTGCGAATGAGCGTGTCGAGGGTGTTTCTGTGCGTCCTCGTCAGTTGGAGATACGGGACCGAGTAAGTGACCCTCGAAACGACAAACGCCCGCACCAGACGGATGGCGTCGTTCTCTTTGAGGCCTCTGTTTCTGTTAGACACCCGGCGTAACATGCCGAGTACCTGTTCCGTGGTGGTTTTGATTTTAACGACGGCGGCGTCCGGTTTCCCGTTGTTCTGCAGCAGCAGGCCCAGTATCCTACACTGCTGCGTCGGCTTAATCTCTATGCCGTCGATTCTGACCGTGATGGCCGGCTGGGGCGCCTTCTTGGGTCTTCCCGGCTGTATGAGTAAAAGTTCTGATTTGTGCGGTGCGCAGCTCAACCCGCACGACTTCGCGTACTCGTGCACGGTCGTGGCCGCACGCTGCAAGGAATCCTCGATCCAGCCGTCGGACCCGGCCTTCGCCGTCCACACCGTGATGTCGTCGGCGTAAAGGGCGTGGTCAATGCCGTCTATTTGTTCGAGTAAGTGAGGTAAGGGGAGGAGAGCCAGGTTGAAGAGCATGGGAGACAGGACAGACCCCTGAGGGGTGCCCCGCTCGCCGAGCTCGATGGGATCCGACTTCTCCCCTCCTACTGTGATGGTGGCTGTTCTATTGGTCAAAATGTCCTTCACGTAACCAAAGGTTCTCCGGCCACACTTTGTCTTTTTCAAATTCGACAGCACGCTCGCGTGCGTCACGTTGTCAAAGGCACCTTTCAGGTCTAGAGCGAGGATCGCCCGTGGACCGTGCCTCGTGGCTTTTTTCACCACCAGCTCGTGAAGCTGCACCATGACGTCTTGGGTACTCAGATGTTTCCGGAAACCGAACATCGTCGCGGGCATTTGCCCCGTGTCTTCGAGATGCCCCTGCAACCGACGTAGCACCATGCGCTCCATGACTTTTCCCACGCAGGACGTGAGGGATATGGGACGCATGTTGTCGATCGAGGGGGCCTTTCCGGGCTTCGGGATGAATCGTACATCTGCTTCCTTCCACTCGTGTGGCAACCGAGAGCTCTCCCATGCTTCGTTGACGTGCCCAAGCAGCTCGCGCGCCGCCGTACCGCTCATGTTGGCGAGCAGCTTGTAAGTTACGGCGTCCTTGCCGGGTGCGCTTCTCTTGTTGCTCTCGTCTATAGCAGTCCACAGTTCCGCCATGGTAAACGGTCTGTCGAGGTCTTCGTTCTCAGGTCCTTCGTACTCCTCCGGGATCGGGTGGACGCCCTTCTCGGTCTGCAGGTATTTGTCCGCGAGGGCCTTAACAAGCCTGCGGCCGTCGCCATTGTACGAGTTGAGCACCTTGGTGAGGGTGCGGTTGGTCGCCGTTTTGCTGCTCGTCGGGTCGATGAGGTGGCGCAGGAGCTTCCACGTCTTTCCCACGGACAGCTGACCTTGCAGACCGTCGCACATCTTGAGCCAATTTTCCTTGCATAACTTAGCCGCGTATTCGGCGATTTGCTTGTTAAGCAAGGCGATGCGTCTGGCGATCTTTCTGTTGCGTCGTTGACGCTTCCACCTTCGAGTTAGAGAGTGACGGGCCGCCCACATATTGGACAGCCTGGCGTCGACGAACGGCGTCTGCGTCGTCGTCGCTATTTCCTGCGTGAACTTCTGAAGGGCCTGCTTCTGGTTACGTGCCCATTCCTCGTAAGACTGTATCTTGTAATCTCGCCCGGCGTCTTCGCCCGTGGCGTCTTCGTCTTCCTGGGTGAACTTTCTCATATTGTCCCAGTCGGTGATCCGCGCCTTGCCCAGCTCTGCTCGGAAACAGGGACCACGGACGGTGATGCTGATGATGCTGTGGTCCGACCCCAGGTCGACCTCTTCGCATCTCCACGACGCGTCGAGCGACCCGGTCAGCCACGACAGGTCCGGCGTGGTGTCCCTGGCCACGCTGTTGCCTCTTCTCGTGGTGACTCCCGGTTCGTTAAGTAGGACGAGGTCTTGGTCTTCCATGGTTCGTACCAGGGCTTTTCCTCTCTTGGACAAAAATTTGTAACCCCATAGCGTGTGTGGGGCGTTGAAATCACCGAGGATCAGGAGCGGCCTGGTCCCCGCCAACCTCTTCGCCTCCTGCACGGTGCGGTCGAAGTCGTACTGCCTCTGTGACGGCCTGCAGTACGCACTCATTACGAATATATTTCTTGTGCTGCCAATTTCCCGTGCGTGGACTTCTACCAGCGTGTGCTCGCACCCGCTCTGCGCCGTGACGTGCTGGGTTGCCGCCACGTTGTTGCGGACGAGAACGGCTGTCCCCGTTCCCGAGGGGTCCGTGTAAGTGATGTATCCCGGGAGTCGCGGCTTCCCGTTCGTTTCTTGCAGTGCAATGATGGCAGGCGGATCATCCTGTCCGCTGATGTACAAATTGAGCTCCATCTCCTTGTGACGAATGCCCCTACAGTTCCATTGATAGATGCCGGTGGACTCGCCGCCGTCCACTCGCTTGCGACGCTGCTTACTTGGGTTCTGTACCATCCTTGTTGGTAATGTCCAGTCGACCGCGCCTCTTCGCGATCGCGTCTTTGATTCTCTCGGCGCGTTCCTTCTTCAGGGACGCAAAGCGGGTGCGAACCTTAATGGCAGCAACCCTCGTTGCTAGACGTTCGTGCTTCACTTCCAGCGTGTTGAGACGATCTTCTATCCTTCCTAACGCTGCCAGAATGGCCGTCAGTGCATCCCCTTGAGGTAATTGCGTTTGCTCCTCCGCTTTCGGTGTTGCAACGGCCGCCTTGCTAACCGGGGCCTCTTCGGCGTCCATCGCCTCTTGGGCGCTTTTCTGTTTCGCGCTGCTCTCTACCGGCATCGCTGTCTTCGGGTTAATGGCGGGGGGAGATCCCCTCCGCGGCACCTTGCGCGGACCTTCAGCGACGTTAGCCATCAACGTGGGGCCCTCTTGTGGTCTCGCTTCGGTCGAGCCTGAGCTGCCCGCCAACTTCTCTAACTTGGACATAAGTGCCCTGATTTGGGCATTCTGCTCCTGAATGTGTGCGTTCTGGCGCTCGATAATTTTCTTTAGTTCTGTTACCTCGCCACCGTCCTTTTGTGTGCTCGGGGTCGATTTAGGAGGGGGAAGGGGGGAAATTCGGAGTCGGGGACTCGAGCCCCGGGAGACCCGCTAGCCCAGCCCACCTTGTTGCCGGTGTTCCCTCGCTGGTCTCCGGGTCCGTCCCTCGATCTCGAGCGGCCACCTGGACTCGAACTGGTCCCGGACTCCGGTCCATTCCGGCCGGCTCGCCGTCTCGAACCACTCCTCTCCTTCGACGTCGCTCTGCCCGCCGTCTCCCAGCGCCGGTTGCCGCCAGCACCACCGCCGCCGCCGTTCCTTGCGGGCTTCGACTGGGAGCGGCCTTGACAGCCACCTGTGCAGCCGCGATTGCGACCGGGAGCGGCTGTGACGGCGGCCGTCGCCGCTCCGGGCCGGCGTCTGCGATCTTCCTGGGCGGCGCGACGAGCTGCTACGGTGGGGTCCGCCTGCAGGACCTCTCTTGTCTCGGCTTCTTCCTCTTTCGTGGTCTCCTTGATCGGAATGCTTCTTCTCCCACCGGCGTCGACGAACGACGTAGGGGGTCTTAAATCTTGCCTTGCAGGCTTTGTCTGCCGTGAGGTGATTTCCTCCACACAGGCTACACTTGGGGTCGCACGTGTGGTCGGCCGTCGGCCCGGGGGTTCCACAACCCCGGCAGATCGTGTTCGAAGGGTCTGGGCACACGTCCATGCGGTGGCCCAGTCGCCCGCATGCGTAGCACACGTCTATCTGTTTTCTGTGCAACGTACACTCCATCAGTAGGTTGCCGTACCTGATGTAACGAGGCACCTTCTTTCCTGCGAAGGCAATTACCACCGACCGGGTCTTGCCAATGCGGTTGGCCTGCAGTGCCGTCGGGTTGAATTCGTGGACAACGTTCTCTTGGATTTCTTGAGGTGTGTCCTCTAGCGGGATATCTCTTATCACCCCCTTCACAGTGCCGTGAGGGGCTGCTTCGTAGGTACTGACCTCGTGGGTCGTGCCACGTACGTCGATCCGCTCCACGGCAGCATACCGGTCGGCGTTCTCCCTCTTGGAAGTACTCACGACCACGATGTTCTGCTGCGCGTTCAGACAAACGACGTCTTTTCTCGAGTCGATTGCGGGGATCTGGGCCGCCGCCGTTAGAGCTCGGCTGAGCTCCACTCGGGTAACGTCGCTGACGCGGAGGCCTCCGCGCGGGCGCACGATGATCTTCATATCTTCGCGCGGCAGGTCTGGCATGCGCGCGCCTTTCAACAGCTTGCCCTTATTTATACGTTTCTCCTTGGGGTGACGTGTCCCATCGTCGCGGGCGCCCGCTCCCGAGCCACGGCTGCCGCTGTTGCTGAGGCCGGCAACGTCATCCGTGTCCTTAGCGCCTTCTCGACTGTTGCGAAGTGCGGGCGTAAGGCTGAGCTTGCCTTCGCCCGCCCGCCGGATTCTTTCACCGGCAGTCTTCCAGCCTTGCGATCGCGTGCACTGGGCCGGCAGAATTTCGATGCCGTCCACTTCCACTCGCATGGCGGTAGTCATTTTAGGCCAATGTCCGCACACGTGAACACCGAAAAGCACTCGATATCCCGCCGGCGAACTTCTCGATCTCGGGCTAGGCCTAGCGCCGCCCCGGCCGAGGCCGTAGTCGTGGTTAGGCCTAGCGGCGTGCTCTTCTCGTGGGTGCGAAAAAGTCTCTCAAAATCGCCAAAAATGGGCCCCTACCTCAACATTTGGGTTCCCGATGATCCTCGCTACTTCATGTATCACGCCGATACACTCTCATAAGCGTGCGACTCAATTAACCGCCACAATGGGTGAGAAAAGAGCGGAGCGATGCGAACATGCGAACATGACAAAAATCTCAGAACGAAGGATGTCACTACAATCGTAGTGATGTTTCTTGGCGGTAGCATTGGTCAGCACTGCCCCCTATCCCACAAAAAAGTCTTTGTGTCGTCTGAGAGACTGGGTAAGAAAGTTGTTGGTGAGTTGTCACAGCTAAAACTGTTTTCCGTAATACCTAAATTATCTATTTGACGTTCGCGTTAAAATGGGTGTCACTGTTATTGATGCAATGCAGTCTTTTTAATGAAGCGCACTCGCAAGTTGTCTTCAATGGCCGGGGTGTTGGGCGGCCATTTTTCTGCGCGTTTAGCTTTACTTATTGACGACTCCCTATTTCTTAAATAAAAATAAACGTGCACATTCAAAAATAAACGTGAGCTTCCACTACAAAGCGCCGACTTCCTGAATGAGCCGAAGGTTTCCGTCGCTTAGAAAAACACCGACATGTAGGAATGTCTCCACCGATGCATTATAGCCCTACTTGGTGTTATATACCGTTTTCTAGGGGCCCGTGTACTTAACATTGTTGCAAAAGGTCTCATCGCACCATTAGGTGCCCATTCATGAGGTGAATTTGACCTAAATAATCATGAGTCATTGCACTGTGTGGAGATGGATGACCAGATAAGCTTTTTTAGCACAAGGAATAGAGGTGACCGAAAAATTAGCTGCAAGGTTCGATGAAATGTATGTCATGTCTAAGAAAGACGCGTACATACATGCACACACTGCTATTTCGACTTCAATAATCTCGAAAAAGGCGCTTAATGATAACTAAGGCATATAACCAAGTGGCGAGGCGCATAAGCTCGATGTCTAATTGATGCTTTGGTCTGGAAAAGGGGGTCCATTATTGACCGATACCCCCAAGAACAATTGAAGTGATACGTATAAGCTGGAGGCCCGAATCAATTTTTTAAATGCCGTCAGACCTCGGTGGTGACATACGGGAACATCCGTTTTCCAAAGCTTCGCGCTATAGAACACCTCGCTCTTTAAACACACGCGGAGTGTCTGTGGTTTTTGTTCGCCGTCATGAAAAGTACATGAAATCCTAGCCATCTAAGCTTCGCTGCAGAAGCGTCGCTGAAATGCCATGACAAAACACCTGCGACAAAAGGCAACTCCAAACAAAACTACCACAATCTGACCGAGTAACATACTCCGAATTAAAAATACTTATTTGAAGAGCGGTGTAGAAATATGTACCGTTACATCCAAGCTCAGCACCCCGCGCGTTCTTGCTTCACTCATGACCTTAAATAACCAATATCGACGCCACCCTGCAGGGTATACAAGAAACCTTAGCATCCTATCGAATAAACGCCGCGCGGTGGTTCCAGTCAGGCGTCCTTTGTTCGGGGCCAGCCGAAGAGCCTTCACAGTGCCCACCGCGTCCACCTGGCAGTGATAATTGACTTTTCGTGTCGCCTAAAAGTTTCGCGTCGAAGTTATGGTTTGCCAGCGTGGAGCCCCCATTACAGGCCCAGTTACTCATCAAAGGCTGCCGCCGGCCCCGAGGCTAATGGCTTCTTTGTGTTTCGCTGTAACCGGCTCCGGCCGGCCTTCTTGAAGAAATGAAGTTCCGGAGGCTGGAACGTTGTAAAGTGTGTGGCGTACCTGGTTAAAAAATAAATACCTGGTTCCTTAAAAACAAATGATAGGAAAAAAATTACAAGAAGCCGTTCCACCCTGTAAAGGTGGGTGACCAGAAAATCTGTAGCACATCACATCATCACACAGAAACAAACAAGAGTACATGGGCTCATTTTTGTTAATTGGTAAGATTGGTGGCGGTAGATTTGTGATTACTGTGATATAGTGATTGGATCGATTACAACGTTGGACAGATTCTTGGGCAAAGTCAAATCTATACATGGCCATTGTTGAGTAGTTGAGAGAGTGGGGTCGTCGTGGCCCTTTCAAATCAAACCCTTCGTGCAGGAACTGAGTGAACCCCTTTTTTGTCTAGTTTTCAAAGTTACCCATTGAAGTGTCCAGGAATGATGATGACAGGGGTAGGGTCATAGCGGCTAACCCATGCAAAGTGCGGGGTTATGAACTTCTCGATATCACTATTGGCTGTCCCCGGGGCCCAGAAATATATAAAATCTAGACGTCTCTGTTCAGGCTCAAATCGGTACGTCAGAGACGTCCTCACAGTCCATATAGTTGTCCTGTTGCGACTTGATGCTTATGGCTTTTACAAAGGCTGCGTTTACACATGACCTATGCATTGGTCGGTTGTTGTGAATGGCTACAGTAGGGTAGACTTCACTCTTCCAGGAAGACTACATAAACCACTTTTTGTCTGGTTTGGAAATAGCGATATTACAACTTCCGTGAGATGTTTTGCGAAAATTAAGTTTGTACATGAACGTTGTGTGTACAGTGGTCAGTTGCATCGTTACATTGTAGTTCAAACTTCTTTATCTTGAACTGGATGAACCACATCTTGTCTGGCTTGCATACATTCGCATCGCAGTAACGATGGATGTCCACGGAGTGATGCCCGATTATCTGTCAGATTTCACATAGTATCCCCCGTCCATCTTTATGCCTATGTCGGGAACCGCGGGGTCGCAGCGCAGCGCAAGAGAGAAAGTACCAGCGTGGCAGGCTTTCGGAATCGAACTGCCTATGCCGTGCTGACGCACCAAGCACGCGCAGCTCGTTTCTTTATGGTCCTCGTCTTTCATAGCCGGCGCCTTGGCGCCGGCTAAGAACGCCGACCAAAGGGCGCTACACCTTCACTGTTTCCTTTACCGCTATTCATACGTACGCAGCTCTCTGAAAGTCCCGACTGCACGTGGCGTTACCGTAGCGCCGCTAGAATAGACATAGAATGCCCCGTGCACGTGCGGAATTTTATCGGCAAACACAAAACATTCTTCCATTCTAGCCACATACAGCTCTCTACAATTAATTATAGCTAGCTCCTCTTACCGTTTGAAATGGTTAACACGATAACGATGGCAGGGGACGGCTGTAACAATGAGAAAACACCCCACTCCTCCTCTACAACCTGCTTCTCACGTTCGGATCGGATTATTACCAGTTTCTCTACAGGAGGGGCACCACGACCCGATCCTCAACATGCTGGACCACATATCACCATCCCTGTGGCGGAGAGGCCCTTCAAGACCCTGCTCCTTCAAGAGGCGCAGGACGAGACATTATATGGGCGCGACATTCTCTAGTCCCCTCCACTATCTCTTACTGGGAGCGGGATGGCGACGCACTTATATCTAACTGCGAAATAATATTCGTTCGTGACATCAATCGACGACTGTTGACAGCGAATAAATAGTTCCTTCTAGCGAGAAAGGCAGTCGATGTTTGCGATGTAGCGCACAGCTCTCTTCTGAAGCATATAAATTTTGTTAATTTTTTGTTTCAGGGCTTGTATTTCAAAGAAAGGAACAGTACCTAGATTGGCATAAAACCAGCGCAGTATCACTGATTTGTTTTATTGGAAAAGGCTGATAATGCTAAAAAGTGCTAGAATTGCGACGCACTTTGCCAGGTTAGTAAAATTAATTGAACCTCAGCGTCCTAGCGTATGGTTTTACTAAGAAATACTCCAAAGCTTTTGACGGCGTCTTCAAGTTTTACCTGAGAATCGCCTATGTAGAAAATGTAGACGTTTTAGTGGGGGACGGTCTTGTAGTTAAGAAGAGCCGTAGTTTCTGTTTATAACTATCGGGTTTTATTCACTTTAATTGTTAATTGTAGCCAGGCGATTGTTAATATTATTCACTTTAGTTTGGGCGGAACTTTTTGTAAGAAATACGCTCGTAGGGTTTCCATACTTTCCACATTTCACCCTGTGTTCAATACAGACAAGGTCAACAATAAAGTTCCTAAAATACCCCCCTGTGAGACGCCAGCCGTAATAGTTCGAGATGAGGATATGTATTGTGGTATTTCAACGCATTGTATAGACGATAGACGACAGCGTATACTTTCAATAGTCAAGTGGAGTGCCTTGTACAGAGTGCCGAGAAATTGTTCCAAGTCAAAGTGTTATGAATATTAAGGGGTGGAAAAAGCCCTCAAGAAACCTACGAAAACACGTCCAAATCTTTCTTTCTTTTAAAAGCAGTTAGAAATGATGTCTTCACCAAAAACGTAGAACGCCAGTCGCACACGCTTCGGTAACGCAAATGCTTGGTAACGATAGCAAACACCTTGGTACGCATCAGATCCTTTCTATAGCTTTCATTTTGTTGTTGTTTTTGTTGTAGTTGCGGTGAAGCTTTTCATATGCTCTTGTATAAGCTGAAGCTTGTATCTGAAAGTCGCTAATTGTATGGACTGATCCATTAAAACCCACCCCAATTCACCCTGCCGCGTTACAACGAACGGCACAAAAATCTACCGAAAAAAAAAAAATACGCTGCTATCGTCTACTGGGATAACTTCTTAACAGAATGCGCTCAATGAATTAGAAGGATGTCAGAGAGAAGCAATTGCAGAACCTCTCCACGCACCGAACTAGCCTCGGAATGAAACGCACACCTCTATACGCTCACGGATGCGGCAACGATTCGAACACAGCGCACACAAACCAAAGGGTCTCCGCCGGTCTTGTTTGGCCGCGAAATGCATTTCTGTCCGTGCGAGACTCGGGGGTTGTAACAACGTACGCACACTCCCCACCCACGTTTCCTGCCCGCTCGGTGCCTGGTTCGGTTTGTTTGCTCCCACACATCCGAGGTTATTTTCTCGGCCCTTTTCCCCCCTGGATTCTAACATTTCCGTAGACATCCTCGAAAGCTCGCCGCCGCGTGGTAGTAGCCGCCGCATCGTTGTTTGCGAATGGTGTTATGTAACCGCTTTCCGGCGGACGACGGTAAACAAGTCAGGACCAAATGCTGCTTCGACGAGGCTCGCGTTTACGTGTATGCCAAACCCTCCAGCAACGCGGCGCTGTACGTTGTTTATGCACAACGAACGACGCGATAGGCGAGCGCTGTGGACGCTACTCCTCTATCGTTTCTTTTTGTATCAGCGGGTTTTTCCTTTGTTGCATCCTTCGGGCACACACCGGCCGAGTTTCAGCCTTCTTTTTCAGTGCCCGAGGCCATTTTTCGCTCAGGACTCGCAAGAGTGGTGTGTACCAAGCTGCCGACTGCCACCGAGTGTTCTTTTTTTTTTTTTTTTTTTTTAAGAAAAGCGATCCCGCTTTCCTGTTTTGTTTGTTTGTTTGTTTGTTTTTGTCCGTGTCGGCAAACACGAGAAGAGACAAGTCTCCCCGAAAATGGGGTAGATCGGCCCGAGGGGGAAGTCAAGGGCGGGAGAGGAAAAAAAGGGTTTTAGATTTCAACCTCGCTCGCTCGGTTCCACCTCGTTTCCTGTTGCGTGTTCGGCGGGGTGTTTACGGCCGAGATACGGGTTGGGGCTGTTGTTGTTGTTGTTGTTGTATACGTCGCTTTGCAAGCAAGCAAGCGCGTTCTCAACCCGACCCTGACGTCTCCGCTCGGCGCGGCTTATACCGCTTGGGGCTATGGTGTTCTTTAGGGCGGCGTTCAAAATAATAAACTGAGTCGGAGAGCGGGGGTGCACGGTGGTTTCAAGCGTGGTTTAGCACGACATCAACTGTGGCCTTTTCCTCCCAGTGCCTGGGAGCGAGTTTTCACCGCTGAAGCCCGAGTTTGTGTTTTGTTGTTGGTGTTGTTGTTTTCCCTTTTCGTCCCCTTTTATCACACGTGAAAAGAGGCAGTGACGCATGTTCCGAGCATATGGACCTAGTTCTCACATGCGGTATGGGTTTGATTTCTCCAACCATTTCTGTTTAATAATATTTGCATCATCGCGAATGTGTCTATGTGAAACGCAGCTTCTTTGTGCGGTTTAAAATCAGTAAATGACAAGAAGGAGTCAGTGATATGTGCATTTTTTGCTCATTCTAGTAATGTTTACTCATTTTCTTCCCACGTATTTGATAAATTAAAGAAGCACATAACATTTTTATTATGTGCCTGCTCTATGCCTACACACCTTCCATATAGAGCAATTGTGTATAGAGTTTCTCCCGTTACTTAATGCCGTACGGGTGCTGGTGTGTTTTTTTTCTTCTGACTTCTTTTACAGGGTGCCTCAAGCATAAATCGATAATTCTTATATGGCTCCTTGCTGTTGGCTACACGAAATACAGCAAACGCCATCTCAACGCTTGCACCAACAGGAGAAAAAGTCGTCAGATCAAATCAACGTTAAGAAATAGGCCCTGACCTACAGCACACATCTTCTATAACACTCTGGAAGTTTTGTGGACGCACTGCTTTTCTGCCCAGATAATACAATAATAGGATAAAAACCAGTTCAGTGTAAGTACATTTATAGGAAAATAACGTGCAGTTGCACGGATCAGAGAGCATTAGCACATTTAGGAACCACTTGTCACCGTTGCTAAGGCTCACTGTGCTGGTGTGAAGGCGACGATGCGAATTCGATTCCTTGCAGAGATGGCTAAAAACTAAAACCGGTATGTTCTCTCCAGTTTGGCACACGTTATTAAAGGAACCAAGTTGATTAAAATTGATCAATATACCCACGCGGTGCGACGCGCCCCAATACCGAGTTGCTTCTTGAGCGTAATAAATGCGCAGCGAAGAAACGCTTCGCTTCCGCCGAGAAATATTGCCTGTGGTTTACGCGCAACATACTAATACTCATGCGCAACTGCAACTTCTCTCTTCTAAAAAAATGGCTCACGTTTAATACTTGTAAACGTATATCCCGATCGAAAGGTCGGCGTGGTTTGGTTTTACAAAGACTATGCTCACAGTGTTTCATGAAAGTAGGTCGCACCTTCCACACTTGCGCTCAGGCGGCGGCGCGCCATCTGCGGCCATACTGAGCGACTCAGCGCCGGCGAAGCAGCCGTAAACCTCGCCTAGTCAAGTGGTACCGCAGCGGCGAGTTCCTGAGCGAGAGTATCTGCTACGCCTCTCCGCAGCGGATCACGTGGTATGACGCCCCACCTGCCACACTCGCGCTCCGGTAGCTCAAGGTCATCGCAATGCAACGAATGGCCTTGCGAGACATGGCACAGTAGAGCTTTCGCTTTAAAATTTAAGACGAGAATAAAAAATCAAAGCCCCTTTTAAGCCGGAAAAATGGTTCAGCGCGAAGCTTTTTTCCATGCAACCTCAGCCAAAGCCAAAGCCCAACCCCACACCATGAAATTCCACAGCCAAAGTGCAACCGTGCTCAGAGAATGTATTTCATCACCCCTATTTCTAACCGTGTGTACTGCCAAACTGTATTTCGCGTATTACGAGAGGTCCGTTAGTTGTGCAAAAACATCCCAATTTTATGTTATGTGGTGAATGATTGATGTACCCTTTGTGAAACAAATTATGTAAAGTTGGCTTTCCGGCAGTTTGTTTTACTTGGACGTCAATGCCATCGACAGAGCACAGAAAGCTTCGCTTTAAAATAAAATGCCGAGAGGATGCCTTGGAGCGCTGCTTGAGGGATACGAAGCTTGCGTTAATTAGTAAATGGATTTGAGAGTGCCCTCCTTAAGGGATCTTTAATTTCTGTCCTTACGGGTAATTTCTTTCGTTTATGGTGAAACATTCAATATTCTGCCTGAATGGTTTCTCAGTCAGAACAAGCCCAGTCAAGTGCGTCAACACTGACACGTGCTACATAGGCTCATCTTTCTCTAGGGGTAATAACGGCAATGTAGATCTCCCTCTCGCCCCCCTTGAATACATTGATACGATTCTGCGCGGCGCGCGCGTGATACAAATTTGGTGCAGTGCGGTGAGGTTCTTGTATGTTGCAGTAAATCCCGTCCTCCTCAAACAAGTTATGGAGCGTGTCCGCCGCGCGGACTCGTTGGTGATGATTCACGTTCACGGCAGTTGCAAGATCCGGGACAAACTGGTTTTAGCGGTGTCGTGTTCAGACTGTGTTTGTACGCTTGTGTGTCGTGCGCAAAGCACTGGAAGGCGGTGGAACCGTTGGCGCTTCTGTGTAGAAATTTCGCCCTTTCAGCGACCCGTGTGAGTTCGCTTCGAGCTTCAGTAAGGGTGAGTCGCTTTGCCCGAGACATGCGGTTAAGCTCACCCGCAAGAATGCTGTTCCTGTATCATCGCTGTTCATCTCTCGCCATGCAGTAAACCATTTAAGTTTTGCTCTCGGTTTTTTGTCGTCAACACCGAGGCAGCACTTCTGCTCGCCGCTCGTCCACCACGCTACCACTACATGACGGAGGCGATGAAGCTCGGTACGGGAACGCCTTCGCCAATGTAACAACGTATGCACTTGTCCCGCATCGTTAAACACATAAACTGAGACTGAATTTCTGCCTTGTTACGTTAGGCCGGTTCCCACCTGTATAAAGCGCGAGATACATTCACAACTAGAGCATGCGATTCGCCTGCGACTGATCGTTACGCTGGTCGGAGAATGCTGACGGCGTGCGACTGGTGAGCCAGATGCGATCTTACCATCGTTGCCACCATCATGCGGCCGCAGCCAATGAGAGCCCGAAGGTGTCGTCACTATGACGTTAAAGGGACACTGAAGTGATATGTAAACATTGCGGGATTACTAGCGCAAATTGCAGTCCGGAGTCCCCAGGTCATGTTTCGACCACTCTGGGCGCGTTTACGCGATTTTATTTAGTAGAAAAATTAATTCGAAAATTCTGTCCTCCTCTCTTTACGCTCGCCCATTTTCTGTGGCGTTTTCGTGTGACGTCGGGAGGAGCCGAGCTCGCAATTGGCTGCGCTACTGCATGGCTCCCCGGCCTTCAGACAGAGTCAGTCGGCCCAGCGTATCGTCCGCCGGCCGCCGACGGGTCGTCGCAATTCGTTCGCTTAGTTGAAACGAAGCCAGGACACGTTTATGAATGGAAGAATGTGCCTTTCTTTACTTGGTTAGTTTGTACACTGTATCTAGCTCCAAGTCAAGGTCACTTCACACAAGCGCTTCACAAGCGCACATGCGACGCTTGGCTGACTGGTACGCCAGTAGGAAAATATAAGGCCTCTTGAAGGCGGGAGAAGAGTAAGCGAAGTCAATATAGGTACTAAGGAAATAAAATCAACTGATACTTTTACCGTACAGCGTAAAACTAGGGTGCGGGAAGCACTTTTTCGCGCTGGGCAAACAAGCACAGCGGCAAGCAGCACGACTACGCATCTGCGAACGCTTTTCCGTCTAAGAAATGCAATTGCTAGACGTGAGATATTGTGGAAACTTGGGGGATGCTTACTGCACGAGCGCAAAACAACAAATAGTCACCTAAGCTGCTTGAAATGCCAACACTAAATAAAAGTGTGAACTGGTTATACACTATATTTCCAAGGTCGGCAGCGTTGGACCACATGGAAACTGGAGCTCGGGAAGTGTCCCTTACACTTAAGGACGGCGTCTCTGTCGCAGAGGTGCCGCATATGATGGACATTTATGGAAGCCAGTGCCTTGTTCTGATTCCTGGTCGGCCACCTCTTTGTCTGCGTTTCTGCAGGATTGGCCATGTGCGGAGACAGTGCCGAACACCCCGGTGCAGCGAGTGTAGGCGATATGGTCACACCTCTGAGAGATGCGTCATGACATACGCTGACAAGCTCCGCCAAGGTCAGGAACCATCGACCGATGAGGACCTCTCCGCCCATGTAATGGACTTCACGGAGGTCGTTGATGCGACAGGGGAGATTAGCCAGTCGGTGCTGTCGAAAAACATGACGGCTGTGCCCACGGCTCCTTCAGCAGGAGAAAACAAGGATATGTGTCCACCTCCAGTGTCCCCAGATTGTGAGCAGGATGGGGGCTCCCATCACAGCCAGTCTAAGGCAACGTCATGCGACCAGCAGCAGGAAGAGCAAATGGACACGCATCTACTGCCTCCAAATGACGCGGTGGTTGACGACCACACTGTAGTGCCCCTTCCGGCAAGTGATAGCGATCGCAGCGACATGTCTTCTGGGGATGTTGAAGCTGACGATGTTTCATACCCATCGTGGGCGGATGCCTCGGTAATGTCTGATGACGTTTCGGGTGCCAGCAGTGGACCGACGAAGAGACCAGCTCCAGCTGACAGCGAAAACAAACCATCCAGTGCCGGCAAAAAGCAGGCGTCTACTGTTTTGGACCATGCTGACACTGCCACCGGGGTTAGTGGAGGCGTGCCGCTGGCCGGCTCCAAGAAGCAAGTTAAGCCTCAATCGTCCAAGGCTGGCCGCAAGGGTGGTTCAGCTGGAGGAGGAATTACGTAAGCTGCTCCAACGGGATGGCAAGTGTCACGGCATTGCACGCTGCCACACTTAATGTGAGAGGACTCAGGAACAGGAGAAGACAGTATCAGCTCTTACGTCTCCTTAAACGGATGGACGTAAGCATCGCCGCTATTCAGGAGACAAATCTTTGCGGTGATGAGGACACAGCGGCCGCATTAGAGCCCTTTTTAGAACATTATAGTGCATGCGTCACTCATTCCGCAGGCTTGTCTGGCGGATGTTTCCTCTTCATCAGCAAGCAAGTAGGGTTTTCTTGTCTCTCCTGCACTGTAGATAATTCAGGGCGTTTGATTTGCTGTGACCTTGTCCTTGGGGGTGTTGAATGGCGTATCATTTGCCTCTATGCACCAGTTAATTGTCGAGAACGTGATTCCTTTTTCTTGTCGCTGGGGCAGTTCCTTCGAACACAACGAAAGCTTCTCTTTTTGGGCGATTTCAACTGTGTCTGCAGTGAGCATGATCGTTCTAGGCCAGCTGCGCGCTATGACCGCAGTGCAGCCACACTGGCCGATTTAGTGCATGAGCATGGTCTTGTTGATGTCGGTCAGATGAAAGGAAGTGCAGTGCACTTTACTCATTTTCAGTGCAGTTCAAATGCCCGCCTTGACAGGATATATATATCAGCAGAGGAAGTTTCTGGCGTTTCGGACTATAATGTACGTCCAATATTTTTTACTGACCACTGTATGGTCTCAATCTACTTCGGTAGGTCAAGACCACGTAACAAGCCCACTCAATGTGATCTGTGGAAACTTAATACCTCTCTACTGGCTGACGACATTTTTTGCAAAAGGGTATCTGATTGCTTACAGCATATACTAACAACTCCCGAACTATCTCTTTATCACAAATGGGATCTCTTTAAACAGGAAATTAGGAATGACGCAATAGAGGAGTCAGCTTGGCTTTCGTTTTTAAAACGCTTTCATGTACATGAACTTTCCCGTACATTGGTGGCGCTTCACGAACTGGGAGCAGTCAATGCGGGATCAACTTTGGAAGAAATTGGGATTGTTAAAGGACAATTACAAAAATATGTAACTGAAAAGTATCATGGTGCCTTGATTCGGTTCAGAACTGAAAGGTTCTTTGATAGTTATCCTTCTCGCCGGTGTCTTAGTGATGAGCGCCAATCCGCACTTGCAAAGGAGATAATTGAAATTTATTATAACGGTGTTAGGTATACTGAAGCGAATGAAATAGTCAGTGCTTTCCACACACATTACAGCACGTTATTTGGGGGGTCTAGTATTAATTCTCGGCAATTAAAGTTCCATTCCCTCATTGACTTACTTCCCAGGCTTACAGAGGACGAGTGCATGATGGTGTCAGGGCCTATTACACTGGAGGAAGTTAAGGATGCCATCTCCGCACTTAAGACTAACAAGACCCCAGGGCCAGATGGCCTTGGTGGGGAGTTCTATCAAAAGTTTTCTGGTATCCTTGCTCCAGTTCTCTTGGACGTATTTACGGCTGCCTATGATCATAATATCTTGCCGCCAACCTTTTATTCAGGACACACGGTGCTAATCCCCAAAACTGCGGATGCAGAAAAACTAAGGTATGCAGAGGGTTACCGACCAATCTCCCTCTGCAACGTTGACTACAAAATTTTTGCAAAAATTTTATCTAGGCGCCTTCAATTTGTAATCACTAGTTTAGTGGGGTCCCACCAAACTTGCGGTATTCGGGGCAGGAGTATTCACACAAATATTCATATCGCTCGTTCTGTCTTGGAGTGCGTGTCCGATTCGGTACATCAGGTGGCCCTAATACAAATTGACCTTGCAAAAGCGTTTGATCGGGTTTCTCATGATTTCTTATTCGCACTTCTGGCAGCAGTCAACTTAGGTGATGTGTTATATATGGGCATCAAGCTGTGCTATGATCGGTGCAGTACACAGCTTATCGTCAATCGAATTCTGTCTGAGCCGATTGCGATCAAGTCGTCTGTCAGACAAGGCTGCCCCCTGTCACCGTTTCTGTTTGCATTGTACCTCGAGCCTCTTGGTCTCAGCATTCAGCAGAGTCAAAGGGTGAAAGGTTTTTGCCTACAATCGTGCGAAGTTAAGGTGCTTGCTTATGCAGATGATATAGCGTATTTTTGCGCTGACAAAAGTAGTGTCCAGGAAGCCCTTACAGTGACTAAGCAGTTCTGCGATGTGTCTGGAGCGGATGTGGAAAAAACTAAGGGATTTTGGATCGGACAATGGGGAACAAAACCATCCAGATTCGCTGGTATTATTTGGGATAGCGCCCCACTTCAGTACCTCGGCGTGCCGTTACATCAAATACGGAACACAGGGCCTCATTGGTCATCAGCGCTCACGCAAGTTAAGCGTGCATCGCAGGCATGGAATGGGCGAGACCTCTCTGTGTTTGCACGTGCAAGAGTGTGTAATGTCTTCCTTGCCACAAAACTCCTTTATGTGCTTCAAGTGCTTCATTCTGCGCGAACAAAAGTTCAGGCCCTACGTTGAGTTTTTGCAACATTTGTGTGGGGCTCTCAACGGGAACCTATGCGCAGGGACAACTTGTTTCTTCCTTTAAAGGCAGGGGGTGTTGGGCTCATGCATTTGTTTGTGCACCAACTCGTGTCTCGTTTTTTCTTCTACAAATTGGTTGATCACCCACTTTTACTAACTGTACTTCAGCAGCGCATAAGTTTCCATTTGCCTTTTTTGCTTGTATGTACGGGTGAAGTCAATAAGAAGCCTCCATGGGGATTTCTCAAAGAGGTCGTGGAGTCATTTAACTTTCTTACCGCGCGGTTTTCCTTGGAATATCTGGTCAGCATGTCAAGGAAAACTATGACGAACACTCTTATTGAAAGTCTATTCCCGGTGCCTGTTTATCGCCAGCCTTACTTAGGCCACCAGAAAAGCAATGTTTTAAAACGCCTAATGAGCATGTGTATCCCGCCAAATGCAAAAACATTTTTCTTCAAGCTTCCTTCTTCCACACTCCCAGTTAAAACATGGCTACGCGAAAAAGGAATGTCTATTCCTTGGTCGGACAATTGTCGCCTCTGTAATCAACCAGAGACAATTGATCATTGTTTTGTGTTGTGCCGGGACGCTGTGTTCTTCTGGGACGTTCGTACACTCGTACGTTCGTACGTTCGTACGTTCGTACGTTCGGACGGACGTACACCATTCGCTTCCTGCCATTTGAAGATGTTAACCGGGTGCCATATGACGTTTTCGTTCTCCTAGGATTGTTTAGCTTGTGGAAGTGCCGCATGACTGATCGGCATGCGGAACCCCCTAGGCCGACCAAGTGCATCTTTAGGGAACAGGCGGCGTTGGTGCGGAGCGTTTATGCTGCGCAGAGTGATCCACCAGAGTGGCTGCCTCTTTTGGATGCGTGCGTTTGCTTGCCTGAGTTTTGATCTTTGTTCAACTGATGTCCTTGCTCTTTGCTGTGTGTTAGTGTTTATATTGTGTGTTAAGTGTCTTGTCTTTTGAAGTTTTCTAAAATTTCCATGCATTAAAGAAGAAAAAAAGTTGGCCTGTGGCCGAGTCGTTTGGAGCGCTAGGTATGTCAGTGCAAATGTTTTGCAAGTCACAAGTTCGAATCCCCGTGGGTACGTGTTTTTTTTTTGATAAGTTAACTTTTTCGTTTTCCGCCGATGTTTTCTATACTGAGTTCACCTTTTTTTTGGGCCGCAACGTTCATTGCTCCATGAACTAGTTCACAGAATGCGCGCAGGCTGGCACTGGCGCGCTAGCGAGTTCTCGTTGGCGTGCTGTTGCCATAAGCACCGACTGCTTGCGGGCAGTGGGCACAGGCCAGAATAAACAGACCCTTGGCCTGGTGCAAACACGCTTTTTACGATACAGGCATGAGTGAGGCAAGCTCCAAATATAGGGGGAAAGCGGAGGGCATTCATGCACTGCGTAGGCCTCGGCTAGTGAATGCTACGATTCCAAGCCGTCCTGGGAGGCTTGTCTTATGCATTTTACAGCCGACAACATGGCGGAAGCGCGGTATGATGATTACTGAGATATTGAGAATGCCCAACCAACAACGCCATTGGTTGTGTTTTACAGAACTGAAACCGAAACCGAAACTTGTTTGATTGCTAACATTTGGCATCGTCCAATCACGGTGCTCCCTCCTCCCAACGTCACAGCCTTAGTTGGTGCGGCCGCCGTACACCGCGCATGGTAGTTTTTCTTCTTTTGCGCTTTGTAAAATAATTACCGATTTGTCAACCGGATAAACGTGTCCTAATTTGAGCCAGTCTACGCAGTGCAAGCAAAAACTGGAGCTTGACAAATTCACTTCAGTGTCCCTTTAATGTGAAAGCTTTCTTTCAAAGCCTCGAGGACGTGCTAGTGGCTACTTCCGAGTATTTTGAACGGAGCAGCTCTAAACCGACCCTCGCGCTCTCCGCCGACAATGCAGACACCTGGTAGACCGACGGTGCCAGCGCTACCAAGAGCATGGACAAGCGGAATCGCCGGTGCCAAACGTCCCCACACCGCTGTACTGAACACATCAAACGTTACGTATAACGTAATCGCACTATTCATTTTTACTTTAATTTGATAACTGTTTTCTTATCCTGCGCGAATTTCTCTTGCCCATATCTAAATCGGCCGGCGTGCGCCTAAACAGGAAGGCAGCCATGGAGCATAACAGTAGGCGGCGCGACGCCCACGACGCATCGCACGCACGCAAGCATCAAATCAAATTCAAATCATTCAGATAATTTTTATTTTCCAGTATCGAAATGACACTGAAGGAAACTCAGACCAAAAGCCACTAAGACTTGACAAGGACTGTTCCCCTTTAACAATAACATACAGTCAATATATTCGGACATTGAGCAGCATGTGCTAAAAAAATCGATTGCACAGGCAAAAATTGCTAAAAATCTTCAAGTTTCATCTGTGTACCGAAATAAAACAAGCAAAAGATAAAAGAACACATACCGGAACACACATGTGTCTCAAATTCACGCGTACGGCTAGTCGCGGCAGCCATATTTTTGACCAGTCGTGCATCGCATACGACGGCGTGGTCGTGCATGTGTCTCGCGCTTAATGGAGAGGCTGACGATGCAGCTCGCGGGTAACTGTGAAGCATGTTTACGTTTCTCTATTTGAAGAATAAATGAGTGTTGCTACGTTCTTATTATCATTAGTGCAATTGCCCACCAAGCTTTAAATTCCTTGCCACACGCGCACTCATTTCAAGGGAAAATTAAGAGGGTGAAATCAGAGCAGACGCAACATAATTAACGCCAGATGCGACATACGGAATGGACGTAGACACAAAGATGGGAGTGGTATCTGCTTGTTTCGCTGCAGTGTTGTGGACAGGCGATATCCTCCTACCGCCCCTGTCTCGCAACACGTCATCCTCTCGCCCATTTCCCGCTTGCTCTGTTCAATTCAATTCGATTTTCCCGCGTTCGCACTGCTCGCCCGCCCTCTGTTGGGACCTTTCGTCTTTAGATGCGAAGCATCTCATGCTCGGGGCTGTCCCTCCCTCCCCCCTTCCCTCGTTGTCGTTGTTGTCCGCCGTCCGCACTCTACTGCGCATGTGCGTCCCTTCAGCCCCGGCAGCGTTTGGGCTGACCTCAAAGTTTCAGTATCATTGTTTATTTGCACAGTTGCGGTGCTGTAGTAATCGTCGTCATTAGCATCAAAGAGGTCATCGTCTCCTCCGCGGCAAGTGGTGGATGCAAATTCACCTTCAGCATTGTAGACTTCCTCCAGCTTCTTCATCGACTCGAGGCAGAGGTCTCAAGAAGGGTTGGAACACTCGCAGCCATGTCTCCAACTATCCGTCATGGCTCCTAGAGAATGCGGCGGTCGCGGTGACTTCTCCCAAGCAGGGTGTCTTCTCATAATTAGCATTAGCGCTGGAGTTTTCTTTTTTTAGATGCGCATTAGCGCTTGACGATAGCGCTGGTTTTGTTTTTTTCTTCTGCTAAAGCCACTGCGTGAGCCGGGGACGCTGTGGTCGCCGCGAGGCACGCGCTCACGAGCGCTGGGCATTGTCTCGCTCCTCGAGGTCCAGTTTTCTTTCTTTTTTCTTGTTGCTAAGGCCACTGCACGTGCCGGAGCCATTCGGCGGTCGCCGCGGGGCACGCGCTCACGAGTTTTCGCATTTTCTTGGTATTTTTTTCCTGCAACGCCGAACTTACTACCCGTACAACAGCTCCCCTGTTAAAACCTATCCAAAGTGTATTCTTAATTAAACACAACTGGCCCTCTTTGTTGAGTACTTACATATTGCCTCAAATATAGCCAAGGTTTCTTTTGCGCTGAATACTGTCTGGATGTATGAGTCATGGAAGCAATTTTAGTAGTTTGTAATGGGCCTTCTTATACATTGTGTTCAAGCATTTTTTTCTCCTGTTTTTTCGGCCGGGTGATTGAATCGATTGCGCGACAGACAGACAGACAGACAGACAGACAGACAGACAGACAGACAGACAGACAGACAGACAGACAGACACAGACAGACAGACAGACAGACAGACACAGACAGACACAGACAGACACAGACAGACACAGACAGACAGATAGGCAGACAGACAGACAGACAGACAGACAGACAGACAGACAGACAGACAGACAGACACAGACAGACACAGACAGGCAGACAGACACAGACAGACAGACAGACACAGACACAGACAGACAGACAGACAGACAGACAGACAGACAGACAGACAGACAGACAGACAGACACACACACAGACATTTTCGCGTTTAGGCAGCCCAGACAAAACGAAATTTCCCCGTTTAGAGCCCAAGAAAGTCTTCTTTCAAAGCAAGAGTGCTCGAAAGGGGACGCCACTGTAGTTTGGGAGCGCGCGAAAGGATCGGGCGGCAGGGCCTATGACGTCCTACGCACTAATGCAGTTAGAACCACGTCCCCGACCGTTCCGGGTTTTAGGAGCGCCAAAGCGGTGGGAGACTGGCGTCCCTTGATCTCGTTACGTCACCGTCGACTTAGCGGACGGCAAAGTAAAGCGCTGGGTGCGCGTAGCGCTTAACGTTAAGGGTCGTGCGGGTTTCCTTCTCCCAAATGTCTTTATCCTCAGCTCATTGGCTGGTCTTTCCTCCTAGCGCTGGCGTTTTATTTTGAACGGGGCAACTCGTGTGGCTCTAGTCGCCTGTTGATGGTGACGTGTTCCTTTTGCCTTCTGTAGTCTTCTAGATGGCGAAACGAGACCGGCAGCACCCACATCCCAGTGTCTGACAGCTTTTTCGTTGCAACTAAGTGTCTTGTGGGGTGCGTGGCGATCATTGCTGGCGCCTCGTGCAGTTTTTAAAAACTACTTTCAATATTCAGGTTTGGGTGATCGTATTTATTGCGTTAGAGCAGGGCGAGGGCCTTCTCGGCAGGCGTTGGTAGGCGGCCATAACAGGCGAGAATGAGTTATTGCAAAGAACGCGCCTCTTCACGTGTAATAAACGTCTTTTTTAGAAAGCCTCGTTAGAAACCTTTATCGGTAACCACTTTTTTTGTCGTTTTCTTTGTAATATTTTGTTTTCAACTTCAGATACGTCAGCCTGGAGGCCAACTGCACTCAAATTTGCGCCAACGTAGAGATTAACATTTCGTCTGCAGAAAACCCCAAATCTGTTTCAGGCTCATCGTCAGTGCAAAGAAGTTAAAAAAAATTAAATCCACTTCTACCCAGTATGAAATCTGCTGACACAGAGGTGTGGTTCTCTCGAGTCGCCTTGAACGTCAACGGGTGTTCGCCCAAGAACGACAGCGCCATTGCCGCGCAAATTCTACGGTTCGAGCGAAGAAATCGGCAGGTGAACATCAGCGGCGGTAGACTTCATTGTAATTATGCCTTGGCACATACCCGCATTCATATGGCAAAGCAAATAGTTCATTTTGAGGCAACCTACTTTTCTACTCATCAAACTACTATTTTGGATAATTAATATACTCAAATGACCCACTTGGGCTTCAGCTCTTCTCAAACCCACATTTCTAAGTTGAAAGCACCAACTCTAGGTTCTCTCTCTATAGGTTCTATAAGTTCTCTAGGCGCACCTTCAGTAGCCACTTACAGTACAGAGCTGGATGGTGGTCATGAGGATGCGTGCCAGTCTCGCATTTTAGACGTCGCTGGTTCAAATCTCGCCCAGGCCTAAATTTACCCCACTTTTTTTTCTACTCATTTACCATGCTTCTTACTCCATGAGGCGTTGCTCATTTTGTGTCCCATCCGTCGGTCATTTTGTGCGCTATTCTTGTGCTACAGAGTTAACTACTAGTGAAGAATTCTTTTACAAAAGTGCATGTGGTGTTTTGACGAATTGTGAACACTTCTTTCGCTGTGAAGCAGTATACCTCTCCCATACAAGCAAATTTTCATGGCGATGTCAGCAGAAAACCATGTTCATTAAGAAGGCAGGCACATACCCATCCACGGGGACATGGCCATACCGGTAAAGATTACGGTTACGTAAGCTGCTCCGAGTGCAAAAGTACCCAACAGTATAGAAATCGCGTAGTGACGTCACCACGCTTCCATATATAAAAAGGGAGACCGGTATAGCCCCTCCTTCAGTTCATTCCAGGCTACCTCGGGTAGACCACGGGAGACGGAAGTCGGAAGACGCCAGAAGAAGAAAAAGACCATAAAGCATTCGTGAATATCGTTTTGTTCGTTTTGCAGTAATATAAAGTGTGGTTAAATACATTTCACTTGTCTCTGGTATCACTTTCTGCAGAGCCACGTGTGAGGATTCAAGTGACGTCGCATGTGTAATCGTTGTGGGTGTCGTTTACAGCTTCGAAGTCCAACCATCTTCACAGGGTGGATTAGAGCTACATTTTCTTTATACTGCCTCTGAGGAGCCATAGAAAGAGAAACAACACCAACGCCAAAGGCGTGAATGAATGGTGTGGTGAGACGCCAAAGAGACGCTATACGTATACTTTAGCTTTGTTTAACACTCTCTTCCTTTCCGGTTGGCCGTGCCTTATTGTGCTCTCGGCTTTCCCTTTAGAATTCGCCCCGTGCTAGTTTTGTAGCGTAAGCTACACGGCCGAGGTTAAGCAGTTTCGCGTGTGCCGTGAAGGGCCGTTCTACGCAAGCTCGAGGGACATTGGCTTGGCTTGGCTTGGCTTGGCTTGGCTTAGCTTAGCTTAACTTGAATTGGATTTGGATTGGATTGGATTAAAGTGGATTGTGTTGGATTGTGTTGCGTCATAGCCGCGGCAGACGCACAGGCGCCGGCGCGTGCCCAGGTATGCGCATCAATTGCGCAGTAGCCAAGTCTGACGCTGCACCGGAGCCGCTTGATAGGCGTTTCGCGTGGCTCCTGGAGAGCCGTGCTGCGCATGCGCGAGTAGCAGTGACTGGACAGGACTGGATTGAATTGGACTGGACTGGGCTGGACTGGATTACACGGAATTGTACTGGACTGGACTGGACTGGACTGGACTGGACTGGACTGGACTGGACTGGACTGGTCTGGACTGGATTGGACTGGATTGGATTGCTGAACCTTAGCTCACTCTACGTATATCCGGCATAGCAGAGCTAAGCCACTACTAATTTTTTTTGTGCCGCCGTCTTCGTTTCTTACGTGTGCTTATACATACATGTGCTGGAATGGTGTTAACAATTAGGCAAGTCTGTGGGTACGGTGCTACGTACTAACCGTGCCTCTGTTTACAACAGTGGGGCTCAGTGAGCAGGCGGTAGATTTGGGCTGCGTTCCAGTTTGTAGACAGCATGGTAGACAACTTACGAATCAGTCTAATTAGATGCCTAAAGCAACAAAAACTGGAACGGCGCAGCGGGCAGCACCACAGACAAAAATATCTAGCATACATGTTAACAAATGCAATCCACAGTTTCGTAAAAGTAACAGCCTTATTATTCAAAAACGTTCAATGAAGTAAAGAAAAGCATCTTCAGCACTAGGGAATTGTACAAAATATTAAAATTGATTTTAAATTTAAATTCATTTTTTTGTGTTGAACAAGAATGTTTGCAGTACAACGTTACCCAAGGAGGTCCCAGAGTCAGATACTGAAGGTGAACCTGCTGTTGTTCCTAAACATGCGGGAAGACGGGTTATAAGCAGAAATATACCACTTATATACATATCACACACCGTATATACCAGCACATAGAACAAGAAAAGTACCAGTTAATTACCATCCAATATAGAAAACTAAAAGAAAAATAATCCCTCATAAAAATTTTTACCAACATTGAATTCAACGTTTGTTGACAAAAGTCGACAAAAGCTACCAACATTGAGTAGACTGTCTACTCACTGTCTATAGACCTCCTAGCAACAGCCTACCAACTTTTTGTCAACCATTGGCCACCGTGTTTGAACTGAAACGTTTCTGTAGACTTTCTACAGAAAGTTTTGTGTAGACTTTATACTCAATCGCTGTTGCTAACCTAAGCCTTTTTTGACAGTATATTCAAAATGTGATGCAGTAGGAAATTCCGACCATTCGTAGACCCTGCTGTCAATACCGCTTAATTGAAGGTCGTCATCATTTCTCTCTAAAAGATCCTGTAGTGGCAGCAAAAAAAAAAAAAATGGCCGCGTATCTGCTCCTTTCGTTGCAAATGCCGTCAAAAGACGATAGTCTTTATCGGCCTTTGCGAAGTAAATGCCTCCCTTCGCTTTCCCGCTCACCTCTCATGTTGTTCCTCTTGCGTCGCGCTCCTCCCAAGGGAAAGACGCCAAACGTTTGCTTAAACCATTTTAAATTCCCCGCGTTCCACTGCTCCAAACCGGGTGTCTCGATGCGAACGCTGCCGTACGGCGAAGACGCGCGTTAATCGAGGCGCCCTACTTCAGCGTTTATAGAACCGCGTTTCCCTACTCCACGTGCGTTGCAAGCAGAACGTGGAACCTACCTAGTGGAACCTTGCGTAACTGTTGCCGGTTGATATCTTAAAATGGCCCCAGAAGCTATAGTGGCGCGAGCGACAGCAGGCGACGGTGGAGTGAATTCTTTTTCTGCAGTTGATGAAGTATTTAATTTCGCAAATTCAAGCATGTTTGATTTTTTTATAAAGGAACACTGCAAATATCACTTCTGTATTGATTTGTTGTCTCATATTTGCGTAATGTCTTGCTCTTCTTCAACAATGTTGACAAGTATGAACATTACACCGGACATAGACGGGTAGATTTAGCTGTGACTATATAAGACTATTGCGCAGGCATTGTTTTGCTTTGGCCGGGTGGCTGAATCGGGTCACAGACAGACAGACGGACAGACATACAGACATACAGACAGACCAAAATTTCTGGGTTTAAGTAGCCCAAGAAAGACTATCGTCTTTAAAAAAAAACCAGCAACAGGTTAGGCTGATCGGGTTCTTCAAGGGATATTAACCATTCACATTTTTCGGAGGCATACATTCACACGCTCACTTTCTGAAATGTCATATAACAACACAACCCTAACTCAGAAACGTACTATAGCCGAAAAAGCACAAACGCAAAGAAGCACGACACTGTATTGCCCATCTCGGACAGCAACACAAGGTACCAGGTACAATGACAAAGAAAAAAATCACAGTAATGCCACCATGCCCCCCAGGGCCGGTGTTGTCATTTAAAATTCCCTAAGCGTAGTCAGGGGTTCAATTTTAGACAACCACTCTGGCGGAGAGTTCTTCGCTCTCTGAACTTCAACAAACTGTGACACACTTTCCCTAAAATACTGTCTCGTTGGTCGCGCGTCGACATCGCAATGCAGCCAAGCCATGCGAGAACGCCAAATGCTGTGCAGACCTAACAACATGACACTGTCAAATGGTACACCATCCTCTCTATCAATGCACAAAAAACGAATACCGTGTGGACTAAGTGGAAAATCTTTCTGGAGTGACCGTTGGAGGACATCCCAAAGGAACACTGCGGCCCAACAATGAAGAAAAACATGCTCCACAGTTTCGGGTTGTTTACAAATAGGACAGTCGGTTCCCCATGGAACCGAGAGCCCCTTTTCATTCATCCAAGTAGCGACTGAAAGTGTACCCGTGTGCAATTTAAAAAAGAAAGTCTTTGCCCCAGGTGACACTTCCATTCGCTTGACTCTTTTTAACACATCTTGTCCTGGACCGTTGCTGTACAGAGCTCTATACAGTGGCACTGGGAAGACTACGTCACATACATCCTTATATAATTTTTTCCTAGTTACACTGGCCAGATATTGCATCGAAAAACGCGTTGATAAAAACCGGAATGACAAAACAATTTCTTTAAAATATCCATGGACACCACCTGGCATGCAAACTGAAGAAACCACAAATTCTGGCAAAGCACGCATTAACCGAACTTGGATTACAGTGCGTAGAAAAGGGTCCTGTACATCGCGTAGAAATAAAAATCGATTTACGACACGACACTGCCACCACACACTTTCTAGCAGTGCACTTCATGTATATATAGCCACCATCCGCGGGATGCCGATGCCGCAGTGAGGCGTGCCTCTCATTGCATGTTTAGAAAACTGCGCGTTATTATTTCCAAAATACAATACCGGGAAACACTGGGACGTAAACGATTGCACATATCTTCTTCTTTACTTTATAGTTGCAAGCTGTAACCAAACAAAACGGAAAGCTGGAATGGGTTGCAAGAAAGCGCGCCGCGTGTTGGCTGCCTCCAGTGATTGACGCGTTTCTCCCGGAGGTACGCAAAGAGGGACGGGCGCCGGTGGCGGTTGGTCGAGAGCGGCCAAAGCATCTGCGCCAGCCGGATTAGGTTAGCATAGCGGGCGATTTTCGATTATCGCCGTTGTTAGAGACGCGTCCAGCAGTCTGTCGCGAAATATTTACGCAAATAATTCGTTCCTTTCAACCATGTAGCACTTAGCTTGCGTAAATCAAAACACAGTGACGAGTGGTTGCGAGTGGTTGATTGCGCTGGCTGGCGCTTGTTCGGAACCGCTGATTAGCCCTGTTTATCACCGTGAAGAGTGAAAGCGAGCAAGTCGTGAAGGACCAACCCGTACGAACAGTGAAAGTTGCTCCCTTTTGCCACTTGTTTTTCTTGGAGTGCACAAGTGTGAAGATATATGCAGAGAGAGAGGGAGGGAGAAAGATACGTGCGTGTGCGTGTGCGTGCGTGTGTTTAAAACCTGATTCAAACAAAGCAACGTAATTTGGTTAAAGTCAAGTAAATAGTTTGTTCCCAAATATTGGAAACCTTTCCAGCTATTTAGAAAAAAACAGTATGAATTAATTCAAATCGGACTCCAGGACGAAGGAATCAGGTGTTTGCGTTCAATTCAACTTGCGACAAAGGGTCTCAAAAAACTTTCAGTGGTCTTCCTACAGAAGCCCGTCAACATAAATTTGACAGAGTTTCTATATACCACCGTCAACAGACAAATGTCAACATAAATTTGACAGACTTTCTATATACCACCGTCAACAGACAAATGTCAACGTAAATTAAGTAGACTTTCTATATACAACAGTCAATAGACAATTGTCAACATATATTCAATAGACTTTTTACAGACAACTGTCAATAGAATGTAAGAGTATGTAGGATAGCAATAAAGTTGGTAGGATGTCAACAGAACGTCTACAGAATGTAAAGAAGCATTTTTGTAAGGGATATAAGCAACACAAATTGCGGTATATGTACGAGAACATCGTAGGCAGGAAACATATTACTTAACCATGAGCACAAAAAAATCTAAACATACGACGAGCAAGTAAAATTATTTACGGTGGAAAAGGGACGCCCGGAAAATAATTTAAATCTATAGGTGGGGTGGAATGTTTAAATTGCGAGCGCCAACGTATTCCGAAAAGTGAGTTGAAGACTTTCCGTAGTTTGTGGTCCCTTCCGGCAATAAATAATGCCACGGTCAACGAAAACCGAGTTGAATTATCACGAGGAAATTGGGCGATACTAATTAAACTAAGTGGGAGGTATCAATTACTGAAATTATAAATTAAAAGGCCATGAAAAATTTTACCTAGTTCTGAAACCGAGAGGTTGTTACAAGTACGAAGCAATGACACTGCGTTCGGTAGGACGCTACTGATAGTTATGATTAGAATGGCGTGATTTTGAATATATTGCAGCGCGGACGGATGAGTTTGTAAGGGTTTCCCCAGGATGAAATGTCATTCGTTATGTGACTGTGTAAGAATGCGTGGTAAAGTGAGATAATGATGCGTTTACTAAAAAAAGGAATCAACTTTATTTAGCATTCTAATACAGTAAACAGTTGTTGCGAGTGATGCGATATGGGTCGTTAAATTCCAAGTGCTTGTCGATTTCCATGCCAAGGAACGTCACAAGGTCACAGGGAAACAGTGCACTTGTATCACGGGTAATAGAAGGTCGTCTGGGAACGGTTCTTTGATGGGACGAAAAGACCAAGAAGTCTGATTTCATCGCATGTTGTTTTTACACCATGCCACTTAGATGCACCTCTGTTAAGTTATCCTACTAATAAAGTAAGGCTCTTATCTGAAGCAAGAATTGTTATGTAATTGGCGTAAAGTATGTTGCAGTAGAAATTAGGATGACGAGGAAGGTAATAAATGTAAATTAGAAACAGTTGTGGGCCAAGGATTGATCCCTGCGGGGCACCAATGTTTGTTATCCTAGGCCGACAGTAACAATTTGAAACACGTACGACTTTTTTTTTTGTTCTCTATCAAGCGGGAAAATCTGTAATAAATTGAGGGGGAGGCCAGTAATACCAATCGAGTTCAGTTTGTTAAACAATATTGTATGGTCAAAAAAATCAAACGCCTTTGAGAAGTTGAGAAACAATTCTCTAGAAGATTATCCGGTATCTGTAGCGGCTTTGATTTTGTCGGCTAAAGAAATTAGGGCGAGTTCCTTTGAGTACCAAGCCCTGAAACCAAACTGATACGGCAACAGGATATTAATTTTTAAGTGCCTTTCACCATTAAAACAAAATCTTTTCTATTGTTTTACTTAAAAATGATAAGATCGTAACTGGGCGGTAGTTAGAGGCTTATCACCTTTCACTTTTCTTGAAAACAGGAGCTAGTTCAGCTTTTTTCAATACGGTCGGAAATACGGTCTGAAGATAAGGTTAACGTTGCATGAAAAAGAAACCCAAACAGTCTGCAATAAGTTTTCAATGGCAAGAGTGAAAGTTGTCAAAGACGAGGTGTTGGATTGTGTTGGATTGTGTTGCGTCATAGCCGCGGCAGACGCACTGGCGCCGGCGCGTGACCAAGTGTGCGCCTCAACTGCGCAGTAGCCAAGTCTGACACTGCGTCGGACACGCTTGATAGCTGTTTCACGTGGCTCGTGAAGACCCAGGCTGAGCATGCGCGAGGAGCATTGACTGGACAGGACTGGACTGGACTGGATTAGACTGAAATTGGACTGGACTGGACTGGACTGGATTGCTGAACCTTTGCTCACGCTACGTATATCCTGGCATAGCAGAGCTAAACCACTACTAATTTTTAAATGCAGAGCATTTCTTTAACTCACATGTAGCGTCCGATGTCCGTCCGCAACAGCTCAGCGCGCAGGCGCGCCCTCACTCCTCCTCTCCCGCATCACGCTACCCTCCTCGCTCTCAACAACAGGTCCGCAACCCTCCCCCTACACTATATAAAAAAATAATACTTACCGGCGCCAGGTTTCGATCCCACGACCCTGCGGGCGGAACGCAAGGTACATGGTGCTCTACCCACTGCGCCACAAAGCCGACACAGAACGGAAGGCTACGTACGCGCCTTATATCCTTGACTCATTCAAACTACGTCAAGAAGCTGCTGATACAACGCATTCACTACCTGTGGGCGGAACGCGAGGTACATGGTGCTCTTCCCACTGCGCCAAAAAACCGACACAGAATGAAAGGCTACGAACGCGCCTTATATCCTTGACTCATTCAAACTACGTCAAGAAGCTGCTGATACAACGCATTCACTACCACCAACTCCCCAACCACTAAACGTTAACGCAATACACCCACCCCCTATGCGACGCATTTACTCGAGTCCCCCTCGAGGGGAGATGGGCCCTTTTAGGGGCGAAGCTCCTTAAGTCATAAGTCTGTCCATCCCTTGTGTCTCGTGGTACGTGACCGCCGCATGCTTTCGGAGATGTCGCAAAGTGGGCCGCGTTGCACGCGCAAGAACCGGCTGCAACCGGCAGCGCAAACTCGGCACCGGGAGCGCGAGCTTGTCTGTGTTCGCCAACGGAGGCGCGAGCGCACGTGCACTGCGAGGGGGAGATCACGCAAGAGATCACGCCACGAACGCAGGCAGTCGTTCTCGGAGATCGAACGTGACGCAAGGACCTTTGCTCGTTTCCTCTCGTCTTGTTCGGGCACAAGTTCGCCCTAAATAAAAGTTCTTTCTTTACCGTTGTGTCCCATCCTACGTGACAAATTGTGGTACCCGCCGCGGTGGCTCAGTGGCTAAGGCGTTGCGCTGCTAAGCACGAGGTCGCGGGTTCGATTCCCGGCCGCGGCGGCCGCTTTTCTGATGGAGGCGAAAAGCAAAAACGCCCGTGTGTACGAGATTTCGGCGCACGATAAAGATCCCCAGGTGGTCAAAATTAATCCGGAGCCCTCCACTACGGCGCGCCTCATCGCCTGCGTTGCGTCGGCGCGTTAAACCCTACAATCAATCAATCAATCAACAAATTGTGGTGGAGGTGCGGAGTAGTCCTCGATGGCGCGGGGTCTTTCACCAGGTCTGGGCCTAGGAGCATTGACTCCGAAAATAAAAGTCAGTCTTACGTCTTTCTTAATGATGTAATGGGCGAACTTTCACGGGAGAGTTACGGTTACCGATTATCTCCCCCTCTCGAGCTTCGCCCCACTTATCATCATTCATTCCGTGGATATGGCGTGATTTTTTCATTGCCCGCCAAGAATTGTGCGCTTTCAGTAGAGAGAAATAAAGCAAACTTTAGAACCGGAGCTAGTAAACGTCAAAATTACGACAGCACACACAACCGGTTTGTCAACTGGAAGCACGTGACCAAAATTCAAAGTCAATCAGAAAAGACCTTCGGCAAATTCATAGTTCACGGTGAATTTTGTGCGTCGATAATAGGGCACTGAAGGCGAAAATGAAACGCACCCTTAGACCACAGTATTTCAATTAGGCTTAGCTCCCGCTGAGGGCTCACATCCTCTTGGCACTAAATGCCACTTCTTGTCTGCTGCTGGCAATTACACTTGGTCAGTGCTATATGCAGGAAGCGAGCACGCGAATAAAATTTCAATCCCCCCACCCACTCCTGAGAGCCGGTGCTTGCAGTAACTGCCGCTCAATTTGCTCCCTCTGCATGCTTTTTTTTCAATTTTATAGTTGCTCTTATTTCCTCCATTAAAATAATATTAAATTAAAACATGGAGCAAAGCCGCACATATTTTTGGACTAACGTCGTGTGAAGGCGAGAAACTGACTGCAAAGCGGGTTAATTGCAAATAATGTCACTGATGCCACCGGCGCATCTACCCGGGCCGTATCTCGTGGCCACGGGAAGCTGGCCAATCTCCAGACATACTTACCTGGTGTCGGAGTGTCGCTGGTCAAGACGGGCGCGCTCCCAGGGCGAGGCGCGGGCATTGCACTGCGCCCGTGCTGACCCCTGCCACTACCCCGAACTGGGGCAGATGGGGCATGCAATTTTTGGTAGTGGGGGGACTGCGTGCGCGCTTTCCCCCCTTCCTGTTGCAAATCCAAAATGAGAATAGCACACCACTGCAGTTAAACATGTAGATCTCGAGAATGAATGAATCTGTAGGAAACGGGAGTCGTGGACTCGATAATGCACTGTGGCTCTCCTACAGTTATTCAGGTGCGTAAGGCCCTGCCAGAACTCAGAGAGCGGCGTGGACAAGCGTCCGCCCAGCTACGCAGACGTGCTCATTTCGTGTCGCATGGCCCTGCTGACGCTGGCCAGGCACCGTGATGATGATTGGGCGCTGATCGTGACGATGGCAATGGTTGGTGTCGCTACAAATCAAATCTTTATTAACAGCAACAGGTGCAGTTGTTAGGGCATCCGCACGGTGGAGGGGATCCCTAGTCCGGGATTCCCTGGCTGCGGATGGCTGCGCGGGCCCTTTGCACCAGGTCAAGCTGGAACGTAGGGTCCTTGCTGGTCAACCGCGCCGTCCACTTTTGTATGGAGGGGTTGGGGATTGGTTGCAGGTCCGGTGTCTTTTGGCACTCCCACACCTGATGGTATAGGGTACCTGGCCCTGGGCAGTAGTTGCAGGTGGCTTGATAGTATTTCGGATAAATGGAATAAAGAAGGGTACGGTGTGCATACCTGTTAGTTTGAAGTCGTCTGAACGTTGTTGCTTCATCCCTTGTGAGGTGGTGTTGTGGAATGGGGAAAATTTGCCGTTTGTGTCGGTAGTCCACCAAGATATCTGTGTAGCGCAAGAGAGGTGGTTGCGGGTTAGGTGGAAGAGGTGGTGACTGACCCGTGAGAGAAACGGCCCAGTGTATGTAATCTCGGGCAGCGGCGTGAGGCGCCTCATTCCTCTCAAGGGATTTGTGTCCTGGCACCCAAACTATATAAACTTCGGGAATGCTCTGTCTTGTTTAAAGAAGACGAAGTGCCGTTTTAGAAATTCGACCTTGTAAGTAATTTCTGCACGCTGCCTGAGAGTTGGTAAGTGTGGTATACAAATAAATTCAGGGGGACATCGAAGGCTGCGACGGTATACCCTGGGGTCTGAATAGCGTATCATTATTTTATTCTTAGTAGAAGTTCTCTTTTTATTAGTGCGCAGGACGTTCGCTCCCGCTACTGCAGTTTTACGGCGGCGTTGTCCGCGTTACCGAGCGAACGATGGTAGAGCTGAAGACAGAAGAATACGGAGGAGGGAAGTGGGGCGAAAGTGGGAGGAGGGGAAAGGCGGTATGCTCAAACATCGCCATCGTTATTTTAAGAGCTAAGCTGTTTAGCAAATTGTAAGTTTTCGTGTCCGCAGTTAAAAATACCACGAAATTGTAGAGTGCATGCGCACGTGATCGCGGGCCTCGCGGCGACTGCCCGACCGTTAACAAAACCAAGAAAATGCCTAATTCTCGTGTGTGCATGCCTCGCGGTGACCGCCCACACTCTGAGAAAAAAAAATTGCCCCCACCTCCCCGAAGGGAATCGTGAGGAAGTGCGAATGCATTTCTTGCGCCGAGAGTACACGGCGTAGTAATTGTGCCATCGCCTTGAGAGGCGCAGTACCGGCGAGGGGGAGCTGTCAGGCGAGGGGAGAGGCGCGCGCCGAGGGTGAGTGCAAACCTAACCGTTCCCTTCCCTTCACGATTCCCTTCGGGGAGGTGGGGGCAATCGGAGCCGGACCCAGCCGACTCCAGTCGATGCGCACGCCGCTAGCGACATACAACGGCGCATGCTCCAGGTGCTTCAACCACGCCAAGATGCTACCACGCTTTACTAGTCCGCGCCTGTACGTAGCCGGACTCACCAGCCTCCGCTCACGTGCACGTCTATCGCAACGTCCTCGGGAACCAGCCGCGGAAGACATTCCACCACGCTCGGAACGTCGATGGGCACGTTCACGATCTGTCCCTTAATGCCGTACTGACCGTTGCCCCGAGTCAGCCGCCTGATGGCCATGAAGGGGAGGAGAGGCGAGATGAGGCGCTCTTCGACCGAGTTTAGATCGGGAAGGTGAGCGGGACCCCCACCTCCCCGGCGGACGATTCAGGCTCGCTGAAGAAGTGCATTCGCACTTATTCCTGGCCAATCTCCCACGTGGGTATGTGCCATGTCAGCGGCCAGGCAGCGCGCGCCCATCTCCCCCCGTTGCTAAGGAAGACGAAAAGCGCGCGCACCCGCAGCTGTTGCTATGCGGACGGCGGAAGGTTCGGGGTCGCTTATAAAGTGCATTCGCACTTAAAAGGGTAGAAAAAGGGAGGAAATCGAGGCTTTTCTCCCCCGGACCAGCGAGATTCTCCCTTTAGCTAATTACACGTAGCGCCCTCTGTACGGCCTCTACGAAACACCGAAACGGGGGAGGAAATATTCTCCCCTGTCGTCTGCGATCTGCTGTCGGCGGCGACGCCGAAAACGAAACCGTTCATCGTTGCACTGTGGCTTTCGCCGATCGGGTGCATACGACGACTATGAGCAACACCTCTCCGTGACGCAGATTGCGATAACTTCCTGAGGCACAGTTCGCGACGCCGACACAGAGGCTTACCACCGCTGACATTTGCGCGGGAGGTTCAAACACGATTTACAACATGCTCGGCGGCGGCGACCGACAGGGAGATAACGGTAGAGTAGCGCGCGCCACCATGCGTTCGCTGATCACGCGATCACTTCCTCAGACGCAGCAGATATACGCCGTGACGGAGAAGAGTGCACGCAGTTCGCGCTGTGCACAAATTTCCCATTAGGGAGTATAGTAATCATCAGCCACTTTCCTTGAAAATAAATTTGACTGTTTTCGGCCGTATTAGTTTTTTACCCAGGTGCGGTGATACTAATTTCATTTCGTGAAAACCAATTGGATGTGCAACCTTTTTAGTTAGGAAACGCTCCTAAACTCGGTCATGTACTAATATTTCGCATCAAATGGGCCCAAGTTATGTGAAGTCATGACATGTCAACGGTGCCAGCAGGGCTATAGTACCTCGGAAAGCTGCTTTCGTCTATGTACGCCCATGAGTTGAAAGCGGCTCCAGAAAGCGACGCCGAAAAATCGGTGACAGATATCAACCTGCCGGGGTTTTCAAATATGGTTTGCAAGTAAAAGTCCATTATCGGCTGGTTGTGTTTCGGTCTTACATTGATTACTCCTTTTCGTCGACTTCGAAACGAGAACGAAAGCCAGCCGTAAATGCGCAATTACTCAAAAAATACTGCACAATTTCTTAGCACTGCGTTGCACCGGCGGTCGGTGCGGCCAATCGGCAATAATTAACAAGCAATTAATTTTAAAGATCGATTTAAAGATAGTTAGGCCCTATCCAAAGTACAGCAAATGAATTCTTAATCCCGACTGTAAAAAGCGCCACAGTGCCCATTGCCCAACCCCCCCCCTCCACCCCCTTGCGTTTTCGGTGTCTCTCACTCGGAACACTCGGAACACTTAGACCGCACTCTCAAGGTCCAATTTCGCGCGCTTTTTCTTTCTCGTTCGCGGGGTGCTTAGTGCCATCCACTCGGACTGCACAGGGACTAAATACGCGCGCTCGGGGTTCCCTAGCGTGGGAGCCGGCGACGGTAGACCAACTTTGCCTCGCACATAATTTATTCCGTTTCCCGCCGCGGCCGAGCGCGTCTCTTTCGCTTCGTTTTCCCGCTCTCGGAGCCCCCTGGCGTCGCGAGACTTAGCGCAGGTATACGCTGGGGCATGCAGAGTCCGCGCGCCGCGGCGACTCTCAGTTCTCTAGTTTGCTTTGTCCGACGCCTACGACTGGGGAGACAGGGCGAACTCATTACTGCAAATACCCCGGGACTAAGACGCTCCCGTCGCCGCGGAGCGCCCGCAAAATGAATCACGGAGCCTGCAGCCGGCTACCGCGGTCTCCGGGAGCTGTAGGCCAAGAAAACACCTCGTTGTGTAAGCGGGTCTTGCGCGTATTTTGGACCCTGCGGGAAAGGCAGGTACAAAGAAGTACGGTAATAGGGAAATTTTGGCGGCAATGAGGAAACAAATGAGGGTGGTTAAGGAAGCCGTAATAAGGAGAACAGTTTAGTGGTGGTGGCCCTGGGAACTTGGACTTAGGCTTAAGTGCGTGTGGCCGCTTAGAACGCTCCTGTTTATTTACGGGAGGCCCCAAGGATTTAGGGTTGCGGAGTGAGGAAGTGAGCCATGCGGTGTACTGGACCGAACGTCCGGTGGTGTTTGTCTCCATGAATGCGGGAAACGAAATGCCGCTGTAGATGCTGTCGGGGAGATGTTATGAAAGAACTCTACCATCCTTTCGTGAAGAAAGCTGAGAGAAGCGCAAAAGCTTTCTCACATTAAAGATGCGTAAAAAGTGCGTCAAAATCCTCCGCTGAAAGTGCGTCCCAGCTTCGCGGACATTGCGTCCAATCGATCGTCAAACCTTGAAAATCCCAAATCACAGACGAAGAACGAACTCACGCGACGATTTTTCGCGCACTAAGAAAACGCATCTAACGGTATCATTGTATATTGATACGCGGTTTATGAGATAAACGTATACTATTGCACTTCTTCATGATAAATGTCTTATCTAGAACCGTTCCTTTTTCATGATTTTCAAGTAACCGTTGTGACACAACAGAAGCCCGGTTTCGCTCATGCGACGTGTGTAAACATATCTTATCCAGCCTTTTCGGTCGACCAACCTGTCTATGGGGAAATGCATTAATTTTTATTACAAACGTCATAGATTCCGCTTTCACTTTAATATAATTTCTGCCGGTTAACACGGTACGTTGCTCCCCGTACTGATGCATCGCTAACAAGCCGCATAAGGCTCACGTCGGCTGCTTAAACAACTTGTGTTTTAAAAATTGCGGGATTGTCTCGACATTGATATAAACTTATCTATACGGTAACGACGGGATTGACTTGCTTGTCACAAAATACTACTGCGCTTTTCGTATTATTTTTTTATGAAGCGTCTTTACGTCATGAAGGGAAGCAGAGACGCAGAATGCGCTCCGGGGCTTTCCCTACGTATGGTCAGAAAATCTACCAGTTGTTAGTCCATACTTAGAACAGTTCAACGCAAGAATACACAGGACGAACGACAAAAAGGACGAGACAAAGAGATCCCTTGAGTCTGGCCTCTTTGTCGTTCGTCTGTGTCTACATTTGAGCCAAATGTCCGCTATGACTAGTATGAAATGCCATCGGTTACTTTAGGCAACTACTATTGTCCTTTTCTCGCGTTTCCCTGCATTAGGTATTACAAATGAGGCATAATCGCTGGATCAATGCAATCTTCACTTTCCAAACATTTTATCTTCCTCTTTATCGTTGCTTCTTAGTTCCACATTAAAGTAACGAACAACCGTGTATGACACTTCCCGTAATTCCTAGTCATGCAGTAACCACAAGAGACAAGGTGCAATAAATAAGAGCAATCAGGAGCACCCCGGGTTAACATCCCTTCGAACGCCGTTCTCTCCCCCTGACACACACAACAAAGAAAGGCTTAGTACAAACTAATAATTCGCTAACCGTTGACTCACTCACTCACTCACTCACTCACTCACTCACTCACTCACTCACTCACTCACTCACTCACTCACTCACTCACTCACTCACTCACTCACTCACGATCGATCGATCAATCAATCAATCAATCAATCAATCAATCAATCAATCAATCAATCAATCAATCAATCAATCAATCAATCAATCAATCAATCAATCAATAAGACATTTGCCCGAACACAGATTTCCAGTCAGAAATTGTATTGTCAAGAAACGAGCCTGCGCGTGATTTCTGTCTCTCGGTGAACGTGTAAATAGTGTAAACAAGTTGCTCCACCATCACGCATGGTTCGCCTCACCACTGTCCTGCCGCCACTTAACATTTTTGGTGGATGTCTTGTGACAATATATACGAACAAAACCTGGATATTGGTGTGAAGTCTCGACAGTGCTTTAAACTTTATCTTCCGGCACCTCGCTAATATCGCGTAACTGATGGCGACAAGCTACAACTGATAAAGAAACATTGTCACAATGCGAGGGGCAGAAAATAAAAAAAATGTAACGTTGCCTTCGGTCATATTTACCCGGATGAACTCACTACCCAAACTTTAAGGGATGCAGTTATACCGGCTGACTGCACGTCCGTGGGTATATTTACATCCCACACGCTGTGTTCGTGTTGTCCTTGCATGCGTAGCGGAGGAAACGTATCCAGAAAAAAATAGTTTCATAAAGCGCCTAAACCAGAGCACCAAGCGAAGGCTGTTGCGTGAATTAAGGGTGGTGGACGACATTTGGGGAGCAATTCTTCTTCGGCGGGAACTTCGCTTAAGCGGAGACGTGTTTGCCTTTGTTTTGAGATCTGCTTAATTACGGGGTTCAGAAGGTATACAGTGAATCCCGCCCACAGATAGAGACTGTAATTGTCCCGCCTGCCATGCGTTGACTTGCTATTCTCACAAAAGTTTGGCTGTCTTCCCTTTCGGGGCAATTTTTGTCGTGGGCACACGTACTTTCGGAGCTAATGAAAACTCGTTAGTCTCGTAAAGAACGACTGCCGCCCTGTTGGAATATACAACAATTACACCGCCCCTTAAGTGGGGCAAGGTTTCCTGGCAAACTGAGTCAATAGGGAGGGTACCAAGGCTGTTTTTATGTCCTCGTAATGTCTCTTAATGTTTTCCTAAAGTCAGCACTGATCCAAACCACGATAAAAAAATCCGGCGCAGAATTGGTATAGGCTGGTGTCCACTCGGCAAGCAGTTCGAAGTAATGAAAAGTAAGCTACCTCGGTCATCGGAAAGAAAGGTATTCATTCAATGCATACTGCCAGTGATTTTATATGGCGCAGAAACTTGGCACCTTACTAAGCAACTGGAAAGTAAACTGAAATCGGCTTAACGGGCCATGGAACGAATAATGATGAGAGTAACGTTCAGGGAAAGGAAACGAGCTTCCTGGATCAGGGAACAAACTAGAGTAGAAGATATCATAGTTCAAATTACGAAGAAGAAACGGACTTGGTCTGGCCGTGTAGTGAGACGATGTGACAACCGATGGACCACCCGGATAGCAGACTGGCTACTGAGAGACAGGTCTAGGAGAAGGGAAAAGACATTAACTATGTGGAGGAACAACATAAGACAATTCCGAGGCAATTAATGGACTCGGGCAGCGCAAGACAGGAGCGGGAAAATGGGAATGGGAGAGGACTTCGTCCTGGAGTGGACCGAAATAGACTGATGATGGTGATGATTATGAAGGTCAACTATCCCAGCCTTGAGAAAGCGCTGGTGCATTGCAGTCGGCTGACTTGAGGCCGCCTGCAGCAAATATTTCTAGCCCCGTACGGCTGCTTGCCCGTCGTATAGCTAAAGTGCTGTTGTCTTGGTTTGCACAGACCTTTCCGATCCTCGACAATGTCGCTTGCTTCGCTCGAGCTGAAGGTTACCATCACCGTCAAGAGGAGGATAAATGAACGTCGTTTTGCAGTCAGCCTGGCGGAGAGTAATTCTTCTAGGGCCCCTTGGAATTGTACGGCTTCCTGGGCTCTCTTCACCAGCAAAAGCTGGTTGTCGGGGTTAGAGCTGGACATTGCTCTCTCCCAGTGGTCAGGAGAGGCTAAAGGAGGGAGGGGGGGGGCATAGGAGGGGTGGAGGGGGGGGGGGGGGTTCTTGTCACAGCACCACATGACATGGTGGAGTGTGCCCGGAGCCTCGCAGAAGCGGCACTGCGTGATTTGTCAGGATCCATAGCGTCGGCATCAGTGTATGAATAAGTGACAGTGCCAGAGATGTCATAGCAGACCGCCTATGTGTCAATCCCCGGATCTTCTGGGAAAACGTCTTCACTGACACATGTTGCGTGCCAGCGGAGAGCCTACCAGAAGTTTGGGGGCTTAACCTGCCTGGAGATTTGCTGTGGTCGGAAAGCCTATATTAGTTCTAAAAGGGGTGCAGGCTGCGGCAAGCCTGCTGCGGATGGTATCAACTGGTCGGAAGGCCTAGTGCTGCAGGAGTTGTTTTAGGTGACACGCCGACACACTACCCAGACGGCGGACCCTCAGCCCCGGGGGAGCCCGGGGAAGCATAAACGGCGGCGATTACATTGCTGCCGAAACAATGCAATCCCTGTAGAAACAGCAATATTAAACACTGAGAGCACCTTAGCGGGTGAAACACCACTTCTCCTGTCGGCGTCTTCGGAACTAGCTCTATATGCAGTTATTTTCTACATCAGAGGCTATCGAAAAACAAATCGGTTTAGTTTGGGACACGTATTGGCTAGACAGTGAGAATCTCCGCCTTTTTGTGTCCCTGAACTTAAGGGCGAAAGCCTAAGATCTTTATGTTTTATGGAACGGGTAAGGTACTGTCAGGTACAAAATTATTGTTTCAAAAGTGCACAGAACAGCCCGAAAAGCGAAGCGTGAGGCGCCAGCCGTGGATTGTGAGCCAGGACAGGGGAACAGCAGCACGGGAGGGTATACCGGAGGAGGGCTTTGAGAAAGGGTGATGAAGCGTGCGCCGGGAAAGATAAGCAGCGGCGCCAAATGAGGTATATGCGCTTCCGCACGTGCAGCACGAGGCGCCTTGAAGGTAAGGTACCGACTGGGGAGGACAGGTGGTCCCTGGCGATTGCAAGCGGGCGGAACGAGCTTCCGAGGGGGCTGTCCAGACTTGGCAGTAATGAAATTACAGTAATTAAATTACTTTTCGCTGTAATGGGCAGTGTTATAAATTACTTTTGACTGTTGGTAATTTAGTAATGTATTAAGTTACTTAAGCCAGTAATTTCATGAAAATTATTCATTACTTTCCCAATTACTTTTGACTACGATTTAGCAGGTCCGCTTCACTTGCGGCATAAAAAGTTGACCAAGAAAAAGTTGACCACGCATAGTTCCAATGCCCAGAGAGACTCTGGGCATTAGAACTCTACGAACGCGAAGGAAACAACGCTGTAGTTTCCTTCGTTGGTAGTGCGTGAGTGATGAATTTTTGTTAAAGTAATTTCAAAGTAATTTCATTACTTTTGAAAAGTAATAGTAATGTAATGTCATTACTCCCGGCCACCTGTAATTTCTAATGCAATTTAATTACATTTTAAAAAAATTCTAGGAAAGTAGAGTGTAATGTAATTTAATTACTTTTTAGAAGTAATTTTGCCATCTCTGGTGCTGCCCAGAGGGCTGGTCAAGTGGCGACGGTAGTGGCCGTACAGGTCAACGCAAAGGTCAACAGCAGATCAACAAAAGGTTAAACTAGGCTTTCGCCTTCACATTCTCAGCAAGTTTTAAGCATCCACCGTAAATTTTTTCTTGATTTTTTCCTGCCACTGTCGATCGTACCTCCACACCTGGTAATGATCAGCGGCGAACGACTTCGCCTAGATCCTTTCTTGGCTCCCTGCTTGCCCTCCACCGGCGCTTTCCAAGAAGATCTTCATTCTCAACTTGCACAATTACTGAAAATTGTGCAACACCAGAAATGCCTAATAGAGTCTGCGCACCGCACTAGACGAGGAAGAACCTCGCGCTTTTTGAGCGTCTCATGCACTTCCGGAAAATTGCAACCTGATGGGTATGTTTTTCGCAACTTTAATTTCGTAAAGCCATGCTGCCACATGGCCGCTAGCTGTTTAAACATAACTTCTGCAGCACAGGATTTAAACATAACTTCTGCAGCACAGATATAGGGAATCCCCCAGGGGTCAATGTTCCCCGCGCTACTTTTCACGGTTCCTTCTTCGTCTCGAAATCCCTCACACCTAGGACAGCCGAAACAGCTTTACCAAGAGACCGCCTCCTGCCTATAACGTAGCCGCTTCGTAAGGAGAAAATTTGGGGAATGCAGGAAGTCCCTAACTCCGTACGCCCTCCAGCCAACACAATGGCGGCCGTGACTGAAGGGTATACCAGTGACAGCGCGATTCAGTCGGGAGTTCACTGGTTAAACTATTTTTTCTCTCTCTTCCCCTGTCTGTCTGTCTGTCTTCGCATCTTTTTCATTTCTGTTCCAGCAGCATAAACATCCCATGCGATGTCAATATGGTGACAATACTCGTGGCCCGTGGGTATACCTGTAACACTTTGTACTAGCCCATACAAGTACTAACACTGTACCCATAACATTGTAATAACATTGCGCCCATACAAGGGTACAGCGTTATCACTTGCCATGATTGGCAAAAAAAGGGGCAAGGGCTGCCTAGTTTGGCGAAATGTAGAATTTATAGGTACTTCGTAGGGAAAAAAAGGACGAGGTGATCGAAAAAAATGGCCTACGTTGAAAACTACACCGCCCTGAGCGAAGCCTAATTGAACGGAAGCCGTTACGTCGCCTCTCCTACTCTAAACCTGTAGTGTCCAGGATACAAAGAAGACAGAGACGATAAACCCCGCTAGTTCGCGCCAGATAATGTTCCCGCCCTGCCTTAATAGCTCAACCACACTTCAACAGCTTCAATAAAGAACAAAACGAAAGCAGAAGGTAACAGCAACTTTAGGAGCACTTTGTCTGCCCTCCTATCTCTCAGCACGTGGCAGCAGCGGCGGCGGCGTGGCGCGATCTAGTTACCCCACTCGATATTGCAGAAATTAGCGATAGCGAACATTGGCGCGCGAAAAAGAAGTTAAACAGCGCACGCCGTCCAATGAGCTCTTTACTGCCGGCCCGGCTTCTTGTTCCAATTAGCCTATCTCGGACCAAATTGCCCATCTCCATGACGTGATGTATGCGTATACGTTCGCCGCGCCAACGCTCGCGCGCGTTCTTTTTGCACAACCAGCCGTGAACGCTCTCGGGGAGCGCACTTGGTGTTCTTTTTTCGGCCTTTAACGCGTTCGCGTAAGCACAATACCGCCAACGACGTCCTCCTCTTGCGCCTCCGCCATCCCGGCGGCCACGCACCCACGACTACACCGGAGCTTTCAAAAACACCCTGAAGGCAATACCGCATGGCCTCACCTTCCGGAGCAAAACCAAGACGTATAGCGAGCTCCGAGAAAAAAAATAAAGGAATGTGGTGAAGAAGAAATAAGGGGCACCACAGAAAATACTAGATCAAGAGAAAAGGAGAAAGGGGGGGGGGGGAGAGAAACAGGAGACCTAGTTGAGCGGAGCATAGCGGCAGCAACGGGGGCAGGTGGTCGGCAGAGCGTGAGTATTGGATACACGGACCAAATAAAAGAAGCGTAGACATATCGCTCCATCCATAAAACTGGGCATCGGGCTTCTCTGACCTCTTTTTCTTTCTTCCCTTTTCTTCCCGCTATTTCCTTCGCTGCTATACTCCCTCTCGGCACACAATTGCTGTTTTCTATCTCCCCAAAAGAGGCCGTGGCGACTGTACTTGGGAGGATGTGGAGTGTTGGGAGCCGTCTGACCTTGTGTTGTGGCCGGAGGATGGAATCGGGGAGCATGAAGCGGCTATCGGAGAGTGATGAGGCAGGAAGCGAGTTTTGAGAAAAGAAACCTTCCCTCTTTCTTCCCTTTAAGAAGAGTGGCGGGGTAAGAAGGGAAAGCTGGTCTGAACGGCCGGTTGCGCTGGCGGCTTGGCTTGGCTAGCCTCGATGCCCATTGGTCTAGCGGAAGAGGGAGCGAGAAGAGGGGACGTAAGAAGTGCTTCGATAAAATAGACCGGGCCCTTTCTCTGCGCTGCTATGCCGGCCAACGATGGCGGCGCGGGTACACCCCATTACCTGTGTTATGGATGGCCGATAGGGGAGACGGGCCGCTTCGGCGGGAAACGTCGGGAAGTTTTGCGACGGACCCGCGGAGAAAGCGGTGGGAGAGGGCGGAAGAAAAATTGCGCGAAATGTGGGAGAGTGGGCGGACGGGAGAGATAGGGTGTCGGAGAGAAAAGGGGATGTTTGGGACCGTTGATGGCGGCGACCCGCGGAGTACTCGCGGCTAGGCGCGCGGGGGCCGGGACTCATAACACTGCATTCAAGCTCACACTGGACCCAGGTTGTGTTTTCTAGGATTATACCTATGCTTCCGTAGACCTGCCGGCAGCAATAACTTAGGAGAAGCGAAAAATACGGAATTTATTTCAGCTCGATCAACCTTTCTTTTGATGTTCTCGGTCTAAATAAACGACGGGTGATGCACTCAATGAGATTGGTTTGTTGCCACACGAAGGCGTTTTGGTCGCAAGGAACTCTGCAATACCAAAACAGAAAGTCTGTTTTCGGCCTACCCAGTGCGTTTACGTCCTTTACCTGCCGTAATAACGAAGTTAAATGAGGCATCGGTCGTAAAAGCTCAAACTGCCCGCACAAAACCGGCAGAAAAAAGCAAGTTTGGTTTCGAGCTAGTGCTGGAGTGCGCCAATCCGTATCTCTCTCACGTCCCCTTGTATCTCCAATGGGTATGTGCACATTCACGCCGATCATTTTGACAATTTTTGGCTTCTTCTTTAAGGCTTTCTCTCTTTGCTTCACGAAGTGTGCTGCACCTCTGCCATAGCGGGCCCGTAAAAAAAGCATGCTTTACAAACACTCAATCTTGGGAATTGGAACGGGCAAAAACAAGACAACCAAAATTTATCAGGGTGGGCTATACCTACACTGTGGCTGCTTATATTTAGCAGCATTTCGCGGAGAGAGAGAGAGAGAGAGAGAGAAACATCTTTATTTGCCCTTCTATAAAGGCTTCTGCGTTGCTGGGGGAAGTAGCTGCTGTTACCAGCCGCCCCCAAGAACTGCCTCAGTGCGTTGGAGGAGGGCCTCCCAGTGCTCCTCTTCTGTCAGTCGTAATGAGGAGGCGGTCAATTGTCGGACTGAGGGTGGGTACCGGCCGGAGGTTTTCGTGCGCTTGCGGAGAGCGAGTTTGAGTTGTTTTTGGGGATCCTCTGGGGGGTCAAGCCACTCCGCCCAAGTGCCAGGAGTAGGGGAAAGGGAGTCTGTGTGTGTGTTTCTTGTCTGTATAATCTCTAAGCAGTCTCACATGTAGCGCTGGTTGTTAGGGTACCCGTGACCGCAGCGTGGGCAGCTAGGGTGGCCAGGTTTATTTTCTATGTAGTGCATGATACGTGGGATGCGTAGGACACCTGCTTGAGCTCGGCGGATGCAACTTGTCTTCGATCGCGGCCAAGAGATGGGGGGAAAGCAGTGTGTGTCTTGATCGGTGCGAAGGTTTACCAACTTTGGGTGCCTGGCTTGTCTTTCTTCGACGCGGCTGGTGTGGCGGTCATATTCCTCCTGAAGCGCAATTGGAGGCTCAGACTCGTGGAAGAGAGTTTCGGGAGCGAGTTGGTGAGCCGCCACATTTCCTGGTATCCCTTGATGACCTGGGATCCAGCGGAGTTCAACCGAAACCTCTTATTGGGAGGTTAGATGCACTTCGAGAATGTTGCGAATGTTCGGGGCTATTTTGTTGTGGCAGAAGACGCGGATCGCATCCTGGCTCTAAGCAGTTACCGTTGGCCGGTCAAGTTCGTGATGGCATCTGCAATGGCTAATGCTTCGGCATGACCGGGATCACTAATTCCTAGGAAGCGAAGAGTACTTTGACCGTTCCCGTAGTACGCGGCGGTAGCAACTATACCGTTGCCTGATACGGCGGCGTCGGTGTAGACCGGAGTGTAACCCTGGTCTATCTTCTGCGCCACTAAATGGCGGGTGGCACGCGCTCTGTGAGCTCTGCGCTCGTGGTCGTTTTCCACACTCATGTGGTGGGGGAGAGGATGTACAGTCAGCCCTGGCAGGTGTTCCCAAGGAGGGCGTTCTATAATGTAGCCTTCTGGTTCCTCAGTTTGCGCCCCTAGGGAATGGAGTATAGCTCGTCCCTGACTAGAGGCGCGCAGCCAAGACTCTTGCGCTTCTTTGTGGATGTCTATGCGGAGTGATATTGGAACGTGAACCCCCATTCGTCAAACCTCATGGAGTGGGGTGTAATTTGGGAGTCCCAAGGCAACACGAATAGGTTTGCACAGTAGCGTTTCTAATTTGTTTATCTGAGTGCGTGCTAGCCGCATGTAAGGGGCTGCGCACATGATGCGGGGAATGATGAACGCCTCGAAAATTCGTAATAGTTCATGTTCTTTTACCCCATGTCGCTTCCTTGAAATCTGTTTCATCATGCGCGTGATCTGATTGATCTGAGTCGTGATTTTTTTAACCCAAGTGTCCGCTTTGCCTTGTTGGTGAAGCCAAAAGCCGAGAACTCGAATTTCTTCCTTCATTGCTATGGTTGTGCCGTCTAGTGTTAATTTGATCAAATTGCGGCTATGGTCAGAGCGGCCGGCTGGACCATCCTCCATGACGGTGTATTCGGTCTTAGAGGGGGAGCAGCTGAGACCAACGTCTTTCATATATGCGGTGACGACATCAATCGCTTCCTGTAGCTAGTGCTCGTGGTGCCCGGGGGAACCCTGACAGCACCACAAAGTCAGATCATCAGCATATATGTTGAAGTGAACGTCGGTGATGGGGTCTAGTTTGGCGGGCAGGTCTTTGAGGACTATGTTAAAAAGAGTTGGGGAAAGAATAGAGCCTTGCGGCACTCCTTTACTTGGTTTGAAAGGGCATACCAAGCGGCCGTCTACAAGGACCTCCGTTGTTTGGTCGCTTAAAAAGTTCCGTATGTAATAATATAATCGCTCACCGCATCGGATGATTTGGAGCTTTCTAAGATGGCTTTAAGACTTGCGTTGTCGAATCCCTTGTAAATATCGAGCGCTACAATTGTCCTTAGTTGTGCGCTTCTGGAAAAGTGGTAAATATCGTGCTTGAGGCGGAGCATACAGTCTTGAGTCTACACGTACAGCCTAAATCCTGTCATGTCTTGGTGCAGCACTGCCTTGATGATCATCACCCACGTAATTTCGCGGAAAGCCTTGAGACGACTAAAGGGTGTCTTTTCGACCAAAAAACCTTCCTTTGATGGAGAAGTGCACCCGACACGCCATTCTGAAAAGCGGCACATTCCTTTACCTTGAAAAAACTATAGAAAACAATCGCTCCAATATGCATTGCCATCAATACGAAACAGGCTATCATATGAATAAACCTCACTTGTCAGTTTTTTCTTTAAATGTATGTGTATCATAAATGCGTGCCCACATTACCTGAGCCATTGCTGAAATCTGTTTATTTATTTTTATACAAATGATTCTTTTTTTGTAAACCGGGATTGTTTCGAGTGCCTCATTTATTTTGGGGTAAACCGACTGTCTTTTGCTTTGTGTGAATGTTATGGGCGATAACCTGATTATATTCAATGCTGTAGCTGAATGCTTTGCACATTGTTTATCATGTACCTTGATTTTTATTTTGTAACTCACAGAAGTGTTCTATTTTCTGAAAGATGTACTCTCAGATTAGACGGAACAGGCTCGGTCAAACCGCGTACGAATGCCTTTTTGTCTGTGCGCCTGGCAGTTGTACACACGAATGAATGTCAAATAAAGATTGATTGATTGATTGATTGATTGATTGATTGATTGATTGATTGATTGATCGATCGATCGATTGGTTGATTGATTGATTGATTGATTGATTGATTGATTGATTGATTGATTGATTGATTGATTGATTGATTGATTGATTGATTGATTGATTGATTCAAGTGTGAATTTTGAGCGCGGTTTTTGGAATATTTGTCATCGCGGTGATATTACATATTACTGCAACGATTTTGACTTCAAAACAACCTTAAACAAAGAAGACTGGAACTACAATCGGAGCGGGCCGTCGAGTAACCGTTTCTGAAACACCGGGTTGAACTGATGAATTCCCTAAATTATCAGAATTTTGAAAGGAATCTTTGAGCAACAGTATCGTCAAACGGGGTTGCTTTCGCTCCTCCGTTTCGGGGAAAAGTGTTTGTCGTATCACGTCGGCATTCTTCGATCAACTGTACTGTACAGGATCCCGCGTATAATACTCGTAAAAGGCGCGACGTTCGTTGTTACTTTTAAATATGCAGCACCCAGGCTGAAAGCACAGCCGCTGACGCAACTATCGGAAACCGCACCACGTGCACACTCTTGCCCGGAAGCGAAGTGTACTATTCTAACTAGAGCACTGCACGGGCCTGGGCCGGACCGAAAGCCCGGGCCCAACCCGGCCCGTGGGCCGGGACGCCCGAAGTCGATAATCGGCGGACCCGGGCCAGGCTCGGGCCGAACGCCGGGGGCCAGGGCCGGTATCGGGCTTGAATTCATAGGTCCGACTATTAATAGTTCTGGCGTGAAGTGTAGAAAAGAGCATAAAAATGAATATTCTGAGTTGATTTTTACGCGCTTTTGGATGTTAATTGTACGCATTGTTTTAAAAACGTGTTTCGCTAGGTCTGATAGTCACTATACTGTAATTTTAATGACATTTCATGTACTGCATCAAGATTTTATATTTGGTGTATAAAATATCAAAGATACGGTTACAAGGAATTCCCTAATGGGGAATGAATTAATTAAGACAACCTGGATCTGTGCACCTATGTCTATGTGCACGTGTGTTTTACATGTCGCAGCAATCTAAATGCGGCTGTCATGGCTGGGAATCAAACTCGCGTGCTAGAGAAACACCACCACTTTACAATTACTGCAAATAAAATATTTTAACGCACGCACATACACGTGGATTCAAATGGTTAGCAAAAAATTTCAGCAATACCAACTTGTGTCCGAGGCAACCACGTGAAGTTGCGAAGAGCCTGGTCATCAAGGTTGATCGTGTCTCTACCGTCTGCAGTTAACGCCCCATCGGCGTAATAATAGCTTGCATTCTTACGCAAGCTAAACTACGTGCACTTTTAAACCCTTATTTTTGCGTTTCAATTCATGGCGTGCTGCTACAGACTAGGCGCTCCGTCTGATTTCCCGCTACGAAGACAGTGCCCCAAACAAATATAATAAACAAATTTTATTCAGCGTCTAAGACCGGGCCTGGTCACACACAGGCGGGCCATTCCTAGGCTCAAAAATAAATGACCGGACCCAGGCCGGGCCCGGACTCGGTGTTACGGGCCCGGGTGAGGCTACGGCTTCACAAAGCGGGCTCGGGCCGGTCTCGGTCCTTTAAATCAGGCCCGTGCAGTGCCCTAATTCTAACAGCCAAGCAGGCCGAACGCCAACTTTGTGTTGGACAGCAGTACCGTGCACGGGCCGCCTCCTCTCTTTCCTCATTGGTGAGGGGACAGACGGACACACACAAACCGGTATATTCATTTTCGTTAACATGATCTTTCAATGCGGACGTCTAAACCAACTTTCAAAGCAACAAAAAGCCCTTACACCCGTCAGGTATGCTGCACCTCAACAACTGTCATCTTGCAACAAAGCACGCTTTACAGAAACGAGCACGTTTCCCTATGAGTTTATTTGCGAAAACCCTTTTAAAGCCGTGCGGACGGTGGCGAGCGTAAGATGCACCAAGGCGGAATGCGCGGAAGAGGTCGCCATCGCCCTGGCCATCACCGACACGGACTGCCGCACGGTGCTGAGTGATTCAAGAACGGCGGTGCGCAACTACGCCAAGGCACGCATCTGTGAAGAGGCCGCGCGCGTGCAGCACGGAGTCAAACTGCAAGAAAAAATAGTGAGGATCAAGTGGTTCCCGGCGCATGCGGGTGAGTCGGCGAGAAACGCGAACCACAACGAGACGGCACACGTGGTGACACGAGCTCTAACCAACCAAAGACCGCATGACGGACTACGGCGAGATCACAAGGGCCTACCGCCTGGCTCGCAGAGCTCTCCCACCCCCCGCACCCGGGGCTGAGCCGGGCGGAGGCCGTACTTCTAAGACAGCTACAGACCGGGTCGCTACCCACCACGGACTTGATGGATCGAATGTACCCAGAAGCGTACCCGACCGACAGGTGCAAGGTGTGCCGTAGGGAGACGGCCGACCAGTACCATATCATGTGCCGGAGGAAGCGGCATCGAGAACCATCCCGCCGCGGCTGGAAGAAGCCGCGAAGAGCTACGACCACGAACATCAACTCTGGGCCGTCCAGCAGGTCCTGAGGGCGCTCGAAAGGTACGAGACTCGCGAGCCGGCAACGGCGAGCGTATGGCTCGGGCTGAGTAACGGCAAACCCTTAGGACGACGCCGGGACCGCGTCACGGCGCGCTAAAACGCGGATCTGCAGGCACAAATAACGTTTACTCCAATCCCCAATTTTAAAGCCGATAGTTTTTCTTGGGCTACTGAAACACGAAAAGTTTGGCCTGTCTGTCTGTCTGTCTGTCTGTCTGTCTGTCTGTCTGTCTGTCTGTCTGTCTCTCTGTCTGTCTGTCTGTCTGTCTGTCTGTCTGTCTGTCTGTCTGTCTGTCTGTCTGTCTGTCTGTCTGTCTGTCCTTCGATTAAGCCACCCCACCAAACTTAGAATTCTTGAATGAGAAGTTTATATAGGCAAAACTTTGTCACACCACTTAATCCTGTGGCAATGTTCATAGTTGTCAACATTATTCAGGAAAAGGAATCATTAAGCACCTTTAAGGTAAGACATAAATACATAAGTGACATTTGCATTCCTCTTTTATGAAAAATACATGGCTGCTTGATTTTTCGACAGCGAAAAAAAAAGAAAGAAAAGAAACGTGTTGAAAAGAGTCTTGACCCAAAAATACAAAATACGCTCACGCCCAGCGCTACTCGCGACGGCATTCCAAGAAGTCCAACAACACCGAAAGGTTCCAATAGGTGACCGGTAAAAAGCGCAAAGGCTCATGGGTACGTTGTTTTCTCCTGCGGAGAGCCGCCACTTCCGGATCGGGAGCTCTCCTGGCCTCCCGTACACCGTCGGCTTCCACACGCGTGTGTGCTGGTTTTTTATCTGTCTCCACCGGGGAAAAAACGCTCATGCATCGGGAATTCCACAAATACTAACGATTGACCCTACTAGGGGTTTATCTGACCGGTAAGCACCCTGCGACAAACAAACAACACGCACACACGCGCCTGAAAGCCGCCGGCGTACGCAGGCGTACGGGAGGGCAGAACAGATCTCAAACCGGAAGTGGCGGTTGCAGACGACGTACCCGTGAGCCTTCGCGCTTCTTACCGGTCACCTATATATCGAGCGCGAGCAGTGGAATGCGGTAAAATTGAAATGACTTGAGTAAACCTCCGCCTTGTTTATGGTCGGGGGAGCGAGACGGGTGGGCAAGTGGGCAAGAAAGGCATTCACGTGGCAGGGGTGGCAGATGAATATCATCTTTCAACGACATTTGCAGCGAAGTTAGCAGATACGCCGCCAATTTTTCTTTGGGGGTGGGGGGGGGGGGGGGGGTGGTATGCTGTCATCGCGGCAATTAGTAAGGCGAAAGCTTTCTGTCTCATTGGAAAATGACCTTGAATGACCTCAGCGTCTACACAAACGGTAGAAAAATTCAAGAAAGGCCAGACTCAAACCACAGAAAGCCAGCAATATGCAAGGGATGATTAGGGATTACCAAAGTTAATTAATGGTTGACTAGCGATTGATCATAATCATTAGCCACGTAGATTAAGAATAATTGCAGTGCATCATGGTGAGAATAAAATGAATTAGGGTGGATTCGGATGGATTGAGGACGGTAAAATAGCGTGGAAGTGCGTAATATAGGTACGAGTCACAACAGTATATAAGACTTTCTCCTTTAAAGCACGTAATCAGACTTAGGCACCGAGAACTTTTTCCTGTATATATCGCTGTGGTGGAGAACAGAACGGGCTTTTTGCAGAAAACCGTGGCGTTGGCCACGCATGGTGTCGCGAGAGAGGAGGGCAAGCCGCAATAGCAAACCGTCATTGCATGCATTCGCTGCTCACGTGCCGTGGCCAAAGGATGCCTTGCAGCACGGCTCAGGCAACACGGGGGCGTCGGGCTGGTAAAACACCTGCTCAAAGCGACAGTCCCTTGGAAAATGTTTGAGCAGGGATCCGTCGTCGCTTGCCATACCAGTGGTTATACACTCTGTTCTGAGTTATCACCGCACTCTTTGTCTGGACTTGCGCTATCCCTAATGGTTTCTCAAAAGCCGTCCGGATATCAATGCTCTCTACCTCTTTGCTTTCTCGTTGATGTTTTGAAATTACTGTAACGGTGACGTAGCACCGCAGTTCCGTAGTACCGGGGGCCTATCGTATGTCTCCATTACACCTCTCCGGTGTGTAGGGCACGAAGCGTGGATTTTTCTTCGTTTCGTCTGGAGAGTATAAAAGTTCATTACGGTTGATTTCAGGCCATGGACGACGCCTTCACTTAGCAAAAGCGGGGTGAAACCAGGTTAGGAGAGAACGTTAAAATTCGCAACTAACGGTTGAATGCCGCGAGGAGCCTGATGATACGTAGCGACTTAAAGAAAAAACCCTGTTTCAAGAATGCGTACACAAGTTGAAGGAACTGCTCGCTACAGATACAGCGTGTGTGTTTCGTAATTCTTCCCTCCTGCGCACGTGTTTCTAAAACTGGTTTTCTCCGGTTAAAAGTTTGAGACGAGCGCTTCTCCACAGTGAGTATCATGCCGCAGCATTAATTACTGTCACATGTTCGCAACTACAGCACGTAAAAAAAGGTTTAACAGAAACTCTTCCTTGGCTGAGTGTTCGTTAGAAAGTTAACACGAGGGAACCTGAAATCGCGACTCCCAGCCTCGCCGACGGCGGACTCAGTGACGCGTGGATGAAATTCTCTTGGGAGGCCACGGAACAACATGCGTCTCTGCGCGGGCATAACGTTTACGCAACTAACGCTCCGATGAATCCACGGGCGCTGGCGTTCTTCGTCGAAGCTTCTCGGTGCGGCCTCGCGCACAAATTGCGCCTCGGAGGAGAAGCAAAGTGAACGGGCGGAGGAGAAAGCATTTACTCATTTTCGGCATCGTTTCACGCTCGAGAAAACTTATTCCCCGTTTCGACCTTTGCCGTGGGGCGCGGCGACAAAAGTTCCGTCCGCGACTGCCGCCTCGTTTCACAAAAACCCCGGCGGGGCCACCGATGCTCGCCTCTGCGTCGCCGTTTGTTGACGACTCCTCTACGAGTGACGAGAAGTTCTGCCCGCGAGATGTCGCAGCAGTCGCCATGTTATTATTATTTTTTTTGGAATAAAGGTGCAATGAGCAATAGAAACTTTTCGTTTTGCACCGAACTCGCGTAGCCGGGTGCGCCGCGTTTGATATCGAAGAAAAGCGGACGAACTCGCTGAGCGTGCGTCGTGCGACGCTAGCGCGCCGAACTTCAACCCGAGGCCAACGCCCACACGCTTTGACAGCGCCCTGATTTTTAACTCGCGAACAAATGCGCGCGCTGCCGCCTGAGCGAAGTTGTTTTCGCGACCCGACGATGAGATTTTGCGGCCCTTTGGGCGTGACTTGTACAGCCGAGTCAGTTCTGGAAACGACGGGGCTTTTGAAATGCGAGCGGTAATAGGTTTGTAGCGCTCGTACGCTTACTTTCGTCGGAGCAGTGGTGAGGTGCGGGGAGAGGTGAGCGGAAGCGGAAGAGGAAGATGTTTTCTCTATTGAAAGGCTGCTGGAAGTGATGGGAGAACGTAGGAGCTGAAAGGCGCGCTTTGTATTTGCTTACTAAAAAGTAAACTTATGGCTCGATGAGCGGTGGCATTTGGGAGGAGATTTAGAATTTGAATGCTGACGAAAACGTAACATTACTAAGGCAAGCATCGACGTGAACGTCTTCGTGTTTACATACAAATTTGGTTCGAAATTCAGCTTCCAAATATAAAAATGGACGAACGAACGAACGAACGAACGAACGAACGAACGAACGAACGAACGAACGAACGAACGAACCAACGAGCGAACGAACGAATGAATGAATGAATGAATGAATGAATGAATGAATGAATGAATGAATGAATGAATGAATGAATGAATGAATGAATGAATGAATGAATGAATGAATGACGTTATTACAAGGCCCGAAATCCCTGTTGGGGCAAAGAGTTGTGAAAGTAGAGAAAATTGCTTTAAATCACATGGAAAAAATTCCCAGGTGCTGATCCATGTGTATATTCTGGAAGGGTTCAATGCAGAGCATCACGAAAAATAAAATCTGCAAAGCGTCACTTTTATTGTGGTTGTTGAGCTCAGACTTTAATTAGTCTGGCGACTAAGGACCAGCTTTAATACAAGTGTAGACTTCGTGCATAATGAAGCGCCATTTACTTTTCGAGCAGATGGCTCTCAGCGGAGCCACGGAATAAAACGAAAAATTATTACAGCAGCACAAACCAGTGGAATGTCCCTCCCACCTCCCCAAACCAATCTTCTCTGTACTCGCGGTATGAATGGACAACACCTGCCATTTTTGCCGAAGACTCCTCGAACCAACCCGAGCAAATTATAATTTTAGCACTGCCGTGAGCATCAAAACAACCTTCCATTTCTATTTCCAGCCTCCCAAGCACGCATTTTCACAAACACATTCATCTCGGAATCACACACAGACACCCCACCTTGCAGTTCTTCTTTCTTCCGCACTTTCCTCCACTCTAAGCAAAGTGATTCTCTCAGCGACGACTGCTCCCCAAAACTACCCGCTCCCGGCAACGAACCATAGCGCCAGGGAGCAGTGTCAGAGAAAAATACTGGTCGCCCCACAGCGAAACTTCGCATTTTCGTTTTCGGCTGCCTCTTACTAAGAGCTCCGCGATCCTGCTTCAAACCTCATTCATCTTCAGTTTTTTTTCCCCCACTTTCCTCCTTATTTTTCTAATACCCCGTCGTTCCAGCATCCAGAAAGCGGAGTACGAGTGCTAAGAGGCAGAGAGGGAAGACGAAGAGCACCCGCTAATTGCTTTTGTCGGAGGACTGGAGCTGGCGCCCCCGCGCCCGAGTTCTTCCCCGCTTCTTTAAACATCGCTTCGTTCGGCGCGGACTACGGCAGAGACGGAGATGGGAGGGAGAGACTAGAAGGCGAGGGTTTCTGAGGCGATTAGCGAGGGCACTCTTCCACGGTTAATTGCCAACGTCAACAGTGGAGATCGCCAGACCCGCCGTGTGCTCCATATTTTGCATTCGGCCGTTCCGCTACGTTTCTTGCTGCTCTTTCTGGCTTTTTTATTCAGCGGGAAAGAACGGCCTTGATGCTGAAAGCACCCGCCGGTGTGGGGTTGAGAAGAGGTTAATCTGTCGTCGACCAGGAACACAGATTAAGAGATATCGGTCGTTGCTAAGAAAATAGAAATGAACTGAAGCTAGCCAACAGCCCGACTGTACTTCGGACGAGAATGAGCGTAAAGGACTGGCTTATTCGAATAGAACGTTCGACATTTAGAGAGGGAAGTACTTTACAAAGCTTGGCTTTGCTACTTTTCTTTTTTTTTTTTTTTTTGCTTCTATTACAACAACGCAGCGTCTTACACTCTGGTGCAGTTGTCCTTGGTGTCTAAATATGCGGTTTGTACTTACTTTATCTCTATGAATCTGATCGCAGCATCGAGACGGATGGAGCTGTGTCGTAAACGAAATGCAGAACTTCTCTGCGCATGCGCCTTCTGCACACGCAGAGTGCTTTGAATGATTTTATGAGCCTGCCCAGCCCTCGAATATCTACCTGTCCACGGAGCCGTCCGATATAGTAAACTAGACCGCTCCTGCGAGTGTTACCCGGCCTGTTACCTCCCGCATTGGGCTGATGACTGAAGCTGTTGCTCTGGTGAGTAAGACCAAGCTGTGTATTTACACCTACAACGCTGCATGGTCTTACCATCATTCGGGCAGAAATTACGGGCAGCAAATCCAACTGCAAGGTTTGGTTTGTGTTACCGTGGCACAGGGCAATGTGAAATGCTCACCCATTCGTTACCAGATACTGGAGACTGGGAAGGGCTGACGAGGTTCATTCTAATGCTGTGAAACGGTTCGCTGGGCACGTCAAGAGGCCGAAGGAAACAGGCTAGGGGTATGGGCATCCTTTTTCGTCGTTGGCAGGGCTAGCTAAAATACGTTCGGCGAATCGCCGCACCCTAAGTGAAAGGACCGGCTAGAATGAGCGATTGACCACCGACGTATACGATTGTGGGTGAGTATTACCCGAGGTGGCCAGCGGTGGGCATTTGACGCAGCTGCTGAAGTACCGATACAAAAAAGTGGTCCGACACGCCTAGAAGCAAAGCAGGGACGTCGGCACGAGATTTGTGGCGGTAGACCACTCCATCGTGTAGCAGGTAGGCGTGCGGAGTAGGGTATAAAGAAAAAGACAGCCCAGCTGGAAAACAGACAAAAGGGAGACTTGAGACATGAGCGCTGTAACTTTTTGATCATGTCTAACCAACACAACCTGCTAGCCACTGTATTGGAGTAGGGTGCAGAGCCATGATTGTCTGTGATAGCACGTAAGGAGGCGTAGCGGCGCTATTCATCATTTGCGTGAAGCCATCCGGAAACGGCCGGGGCACAAACATCGGAACCGTCATTGGAGGAGCCAGGTACTCCTACGGGTTGGCGAGACTGGTCCACGTCCTAATGCACAAGTCAAAACCCGTAGGTGAATAAGAAGTAGTATTCTCATAAACTCAAAGCCCAGCGTACAACCCCACAGGGTAACCAATAGACGAGAGCCAGAACAAGGAATGGTGTCCGGTTAAAACTGCGAACTGTCTGCCCTGCAGGTAGAGTTGAAATTTTCTTACTGGCCATAAGAATGCAAGACCCTCGAATACGTTTTGTAATGGAACAGCTCTCTTGGTGACTGAAGACGACTGGTGTTCGCAATGACATGGTCATGACCTGCTTGCATTTGTGCCAAGGCAGCTCCTACCTCGATATTTACTCACAGTCCGCACGAACTTCAGTGGGAGGTGACGGGTCAGATAGGCTCAAATAAGAAGTATTGATTGATTGATTGTGGGGTTTAACGCGCCGACGCAACGTAGCCGATGAGGCGCGCCGTAGTGGAGGGCTTCGGATTAATTTTGACCGCCTGGGGATCTTTAACGTGCGCCGAAATCTCGTACGCACGGGAATTTTTGCTTTTCGCCTTCATCAGAAATGCGGCCGCCGCGGCCGGGAATCGAACTCGCGACCTCGCGCTCAGCAGCACAACACCTTAGCCACTGACTGAGCCACCGCGGCGGGTCAAATAAGAAGTAGGGAGCACAAACAGTGTGGCAAAAACTTAGGTTTGTAATGTCCCCAAGCGTTCTTCCGAAGAAGTCCGTCAGTCAATGCGGAATTGTCACAGAATTCGGGATGATGCGGCGAAAGTGCAAACATAAGCCGACAAAATTTGGGGCGTCTTTGGGCGAGCGAGCTTGAGGGAAATTCTTGACAGCATGCACTGTCTCTGTACCAGGACGGTGAACAACTGTAGCGTCAGCTGTAAGAGAGCAATTTGGCGGTGTCCAATATGGTATTTTTTGGAATTGAGCTGGAGTCCGACATGGCGACAAACCGTAATTAGAGTTGAAAGGCGTACGGGATGGCGTTTAATTGCTGGGGAAGAGACAGGAAACAGGAGACAGGACCCTGGATGCCACGTTTAACGGTTACCGATTGTGTCAGTTATGTCTTAGAAGGACATCAGCAACTGATGGAGCCCATGTGATCGCGCAGGTGGCAGATCTGATGCTATCACTGTCATAAGTTCTTCGCCAGATGATGAACTAACCCGCCGTGGTAGCTCAGTGGCCTAGGCGTTCTGCTGCTGAGCACGAGGACGCGGGCTCGACTCCCGGCTGCGGCGGCCGCTTTTATGATGGAGGTGAATAGCAAAAACGCCCGTGTGTACTGGATTTCGGCGCACATTAAATATCTCGGCATGGTCAAAATTAATCCGGAGCCTCCACTACGGCGTGCCTCATCGACTGCGTTGCGTCGGCGCGCTAAACCCTACAATCAATCAGATGCTGAACTAAGATTGTCATCATGACGATTGCCCGCTACTTGGTCGACTCCTATTGTAGACTGGCCGTCCTTAGCAACGGGACAAAAGTTAGCAAGGGATTTGATTGAGGTTTAACGCGCCGGCGCTACTCAGACGATGAGGCGCGCCGTAGTGGAAGAAGGCTCCGGATTAACTTTGACCACCTGGGAATCTTTAACGTGCGCCGAAATCTCGAACACACGGGCGTTTTCGCTATTCGCCTTCGTCAAAAGACAAGCGAGAAGACAAACGGTAGTGTACTGAGTCTCTCTCCTTCCCCACTACGTGTTTCCTCTAATCGTATGTGCGGAGGATACCGCCGTGCTTTTTTGCATTGAAAAATAACTCTTAAGGATCTCCTCGGCTGGAGGCTCCACTGCAGAAGGAATTTCGAATACCAGGGAAAATCTACAAAGGGCAGTTCAAGGTGACCCTTAATGATCGTTACAACCGGGGAGGCCGGTATCACTTTCCACGTCAAAAGCACGCAAACAGTAGGTAAAACGATATCTGAGCCGTCACGGGAGGGAGAACACGCCAGCACGGGTAGGAAAGTGGCAGCTTTGGGCGGCAGACGAAGATCTGCGAAGGAGCAGGAGTGACGTTTGGGCTTACTCTCGTCGTAAGTGGGAGGAGCAGACAGGTACAAATGGAGGACTCCCGTGGAACAATTAAAAAGCTCGGAATGCTCCGGCAGTAAATCGTTCCGAGATTATGCCGTAAAAGAACTTCTCTGTAACAGTGAGTGACCCGACAAGCTGTCGGCAAGCGATGGTGACACGACTTGTATACAATCCTACGACGGCAAGTGTCCCTCCGTCGGCCACTCGTACCCGGCGTGATGAAGCTGTTGTAAGCACCCTTTGCTGTAAGCACCAAATATTTACAAGGGGAATCGCCACTAAAGTATCCCAGTAATGTTTTTAACTTTACTAGGCATGGACCTTAAACAGCTCAGTCCCTCGAGGTAGCTCAAACATAAAAAAAAATGACCAGTCGCTTAGCTCGGCGTTGCCAGGATATACGTAGCGTGAGCTAAGGTTCAGCAATCCAATCCAATCCAGTCCAGTGCAGTACAATCCAACCCAGTCCGGGCCAGTTCAGTCCTGTCACTGCTCCTCGCGCATGCTCAGCACGGCTCTCCAGGAGCCACGCGAAACGGCTATCAAGCGGCTCCGGCGCAGCGTCAGACTTGGCTACTGCGCAACGGAGGCGCACAGCTGGGCACGCGCCGGCGCCAGTGCGTCCGCCGCGGCTATGACGTCACTCCTCTGGAATGCGCAGACCGGCGAATGTGCAGACCCAATTCTCTACACACCCGTACTCAAATTGGATTGGATTTCCAATCCAATAAAATACTATCTAATTTAATCCAATCCTATTCCAAATCCAATCCAATTCAATGCTCCTTGCGCTTGCGCAGCACGGCCCTTCAGGGTCCGCGCGAAACTGTTTAACCTCGGCCAGTGTAGCTTACGCTACAAAAACAATGATCACCTCCTTTCTAAATGTCGCGGGAACCCAACGTGGGAAATAGAAGGGACCGCAATAAAAAGGAAAGCGGAGGGAGCGGGGCGGGCACTGCAGCTTGTTAGCCCGCACGTGTTAATAAGCCCTTAGCTGAGACGTGCGGCAGCGAAAAAGGAAAGAACACGTCTGCTGTGTTGCTTGCTCTCCCCGTAGCTTTTCTTCCTTGTCGTCCCTTTCGTTCTTCTGTTTTTGCTCCCCCGGGAACAAATTGTCGCTCGCCGTGCGTTCCCCTTCCTTTCTTTCATAGGCGGAATAATAGCAGAAGGAGGCCATTGAGAAAAGGGCGAGCAGCGGGGAAAGCGCCTAGAAATAAAAATTAACCCCGAAAGAAACTGTGGGCGCAGTCTCTGAGGGTCAAAAGAGAGGCGGGGATAGAAAGGGGGGGGGGCGCAATCAACAGGCTGCTTAGGCGCATAAAAATCTCATCTGAAAGCGCTCGCTACAGCGCTGCACGTAGGTCGCATTCATTACCAGCTACTTGGAGCGACCTTCATGATTTCTCTTTTTCGGCGGCACTTGCTCTCCCTCCGCTTATTCTTTTGAGGCTGCTGTAATTTAGTCGTAATCATTTTTCGCGTTCGTGCTTCTCTCTTTTTTTTATTGCGTCTGGCTTTCATGTTCATCTTCTTGGTCTTGTAGCCTTTTATGCCTGTGGTTTTCTGAGCATATGCGGGACCATGCGGGTTAATCGAGATGTTAAGGGATGTTTAATTCTGCCCTTGATCCTTGAGTATGATAGGTGGCCTCTTGAAAACTGTTGCTGTCGCACCATTTGGTTGACGAAAACTGATTCGTTTCAATATTCGTTGAACAGTCGAGCACGGAGTGAGGGAAAGAGAACGAACCTTATTCCTGAATGCCTGGATCGGTTGGAGTGAATGAATGAATGAATGAATGAATGAGGGAGGGAGGGTGAAGGGAGGGAAGGAGAAGGCAGGAAAGAAGAAAGGAAGGAAGCAATGAAGCAAGGAAGGAAGGAAAGGAGGAAGCAAGGAAGCAAGCAAGCAAGGAAGGAAGGAAGGAAGGAAGGAAGGAAGGAAGGAAGGAAGCAAGGAAGGAAGGAAGAAAGAAAGGAAGGAAGGAAGAAAGGAAGCAAGGAAGGAAGGAAGAAAGAAAGGAAGGAAGGAAGGAAGGAAGGAAGGAAGAAAGGAAGGAAGGAAGGAAGGAAGGAAGGAAGGAAGGAAGGAAGGAAGGAAGGAAGAAAGGAAGCAAGGAAGGAAGGAAGAAAGAAAGAAAGGAAGGAAGGAAGGAAGGAAGGAAGGAAGGAAGGAAGAAAGAAAGGAAGGAAGGAAGGAAGGAAGGAAGGAAGGAAGGAAGGAAGAAAGGAAGCAAGGAAGGAAGGAAGAAAGAAAGGAAGGAAGGAAGGAAGGAAGGAAGGAAGGAAGGAAGGAAGGAAGGAAGAAAGAAAGGAAGGAAGGAAGGAAGGAAGGAAGGAAGGAAGGAAGGAAGGAAGGAAGGAAGAAAGAAAGGAAGGAAGGAAGGAAGGAAGGAAGGAAGGAAGGAAGGAAGAAAGAAAGGAAGGAAGGAAGGAAGGAAGAAAGAAAGAAAGGAAGGAAGGAAGGAAGGAAGGAAGGAAGGAAGAAAGGAAGCAAGGAAGGAAGGAAGAAAGAAAGAAAGGAAGGAAGGAAGGAAGGAAGGAAGGAAGGAAGGAAGAAAGAAAGGAAGGAAGGAAGGAAGGAAGGAAGTAAGGAAGGAAGGAACGGCCAGCGACTGTCCGGACAACCGACCGATGGATTCATCGACTGAGGGATGAGATCGGAGGACGAAACCGTACGTATATACAATAATAAATGGTTGATCTAGAAGCCTGAAATATAATTAGTATTAGTGTTAGTGGCGAATGGCATAAATACATTGTAATAAACATTTTTCCTGCCACAAAGAGACGTCTGTAGTCCTATGCCGACTGTTAAACTGACAAAAAGAGTCTTCAATGCGTACTTTAAGAATTGCTGTGCAGCGTACAGGCGCATGAAAGAACAAATTTATATCTTCAAATTATTTGAAGGTGAGACAATGATGACCCCTTTGCTTCATTCCGAGATAGTCATGGGGCACTATCACATAAGCCGAATTCAACGCAAAGTTAGTTGAGGGAATGCGAAGGTTGCTTACGGGTAATTTCCTTAGACGATAATTATAAAATGCGAAGATTGCGTAGAGGCGCTGGCGCCACTATAGCTCGCTAATCGATGTCACCAGGCCACGTCGCCGACTAGAGCGCACAGATAGGCGGAGGTAATTACCAACAAAAGCAAATCTGTGGAGTTGCGTCAAGAACATGGCGCGACCTGTTCTCGTGTCCCCTGTAGCAGGGAAACACTAAAGATCTGCTCGCAATGAATCGGCGGCCGTGCGCTGCAAAATGGGACGAAACGATTGGAACGTGGCATGTTTGCTTTTAAAGCGGAGCTTCCTCTACCTCACTTGCGCCGTAGATCGTAGCAGGAAAATACACTGTTCGCCAACTTTATACAATAGGTTTCCATAAATGGCACATGGGAATGATGATGACGATGATGATAAAACGCGAGGTGCCTCAAACGCTTCCCGTGGTCAAAATTGAACCTGTGGCCCGTGTTATGAAGTCAACGTCAATCTTTTTTTAATTTTCGATATAATTCCCGTTGGCATAAAAACAACCAATTTACAAGCAGAGATTGGCACCCGCCTCTCGACTGAAGTCAAGAAGGGAGTGGTGGTGGGGTCCCCAGAGCCACCGCTGCAGGTCGGGGGCCTTCGAGGATGGAGGCCTGTGCCTCTCAGGTGTCACTTTCTGACTGAGTCCAGTGAAGGACACGCCCATATTAGATTGTCTGCGTCAACTTGTTCGGCAGGAGCTGTGCACAAGGTGCAGCTAGGTGTCACCGAACGGGGCATGGTAGCGTGGTGGCCACGCCCGGGTCACAGCAGGTAAAAGCGCCACTCCAACGCGAAGCCTGCGCAGCAAAACCTCTTCCCAGAGAGCAAGTCTATCCGTTTCACACGGTGGGATGAGGAAACGTGTGGCGCGATGCAGATCGTCCTTCCGTTGGAGAAAGTTTTCTATTAAGCCGGTCGTTAACATCAGAAGCGGCCGAGGAATAATCTGAACTGTGCCTTTCGTGAACCGGACCCCAAGACTAGAACTGTGTACATTGTGTGAATTGCCCCCTTTCCCTTTCTCCTCCCCCTTCCAATCCTCACTTCCCCGCAGGGCCTCATGACCTCTCGTCTTTAATAAAGTGTTTCACCCACTAACTCTGACTGCGCCATACCGACACGGTCTTCTCTTTCTTTATTGCCACTCCGACATCGTCGAAGCAGCTTGAATTTCGGACTTGACTTAGACTCAGGTCGCATGATAAAGAGCTATGCGTTTAGAGCATCTCTCTATTAACAAAGGTTTTTTAATTTTTTATATTGGAACATAGGTATGGCAGCGGGGATCAAGTTATATTCTAACCAAATATTTGTATCCGAGAAGGACTGACTTGTTTTTACGGAGCACTGTAGGGGCCCGGCTTGTCATCGCAGCTGGCCCGGGGTCATGTGTTATCTAGCCACCGTTGTCACGCGGCGTCGCGCACCTTAACAGAGGCTTCGAAAAGATCACCCCTTCTTATGGTCGGGGTCGAACCTGCGTCCATCGTCAGGTCAATCCCATTGCGCCACCGATGCACACGTTACTCATATGCAAAATGTTGGCGTTATCTGCGCGCTGCGCCGTTGCCACGGGGGCTGCCGCTGCTAGGCCGCAATCAAGTACACAACAATAAATAAAGCTTTAGTCCTGCGGTGGACCTGAGTAAGCTTATGATGATGATGATGGTGATGATGAAGAAACGTCATGAATTAACTCGTTAAATACTCCAAATCAATGAAAATTCAATCCAGTGTTTTCAGGGGCAGCGGCGACCTCTCTTGACTAACTTCGGTATCGGATCCGCACCGGGCTGATACTGAAACTAGTCACGAGAGGGCGCCACAGCCCCTTTGGCAAGTCACTGCTCCTCGTTTGACAGCTTCCACGTTGAGAGGAAGTCGTTCAATTTCTTGTACCTGGTCTGCCCTGTACGCCTTAGAAACTTTTTATACATCGTAAGGCTAATAATCGGGAAGTGGGTAGGTTGAAATATGCTCCTTTAATTAAATGAAAATTACCCGGAGATAGCAACATTGTTCCACCCTAACACAAAACAGTAGTAAGACGTAAAAGATAAGTTTTTTTAAAAAAAACCTTTTGTATTGGTCTGTGTCGTTTATTGAGAAGTAACGCACACACGCACACACACACACACACACACACACACACGACTCACACACACACGCGCAAACAAATATGTGCACACATACACATACTCGCACGCGCACATACGCACGCACACATACATGCACACACAAATACGCGCGCCCACACACACGCACACGCACACACTGAAGCATACACATGTCCACGCACGCACACACTCGAACAGACAAAAAGCAGCAAGCCCTGCAGAGCTACACGCACCGTCGCGTATCGCATCTCAAACACCGCCTGCGGTCTTTACAGGCGCGTACATCATTCCTACGTTCGAGGATTCTTCGTTGCTCCCTCCGTTGCTCCTTCACCGATTCCCCTGTACTCCGGCGCAATCTCTTTTTTTCTACTTCTCTCCTGCATTCTAAAGCATTTAATCGTCGAGATCGCGATCTTGAGCGCGAGAGCTCCTTGCCCCATTGTTTCGTTCCCTGATCTCTCCGCCCCGCGGTTAGCGACGCGGCCGTTCGTTCGTGCGTGCAAAACACGCATTTGTGGGGGACACGCACGCTTCCAGCGTCCGGGAATTTGTTTTCGCTCCACTCCCCCGGCCCGTCTCATTTCTCCAACCTTGCGTGCGTGTTCCATTCTTCTTCTTCCCAACCACTTCCCCTTCTTTTTTTTTGTCTCCTCCTAATGTTTAGGCCTCCTCTATGCCTGACGAATGTGAACAAAGAGAACCTAAACGCAAAACTTTCCTTCTATCCCGCTCGAGTATTCCCTTTCCTTCGTTGGTTTGCTGCTTTGCGGCACGTGTTCAGTCTAATTCCGTCATTTCGAGGAAACTTTGCTCATTCTGTTGGGGCTCGGAGGTTGCTAGGGGAGAAATCTTCTTTTCCCTTTTTCCCCCTCTCACGTCTCGGTCTCCTTCAGACGCAACAGCCGCAAAAGGGGAGGAACAATCCTTTCGCCCCGTAATGCGGGAAATAAGCAAACAAGAAAACTCAAAGGCGGCCAAAGCACCCTCGATATAATTGTGCGCGCCGCCTCCAACGACGAGCACTAAGGAAAGAAACACTTCAACTGGGAGAAATGCGAAGCATTTGCCGGAGCCTATAGGTGGAAGGGAAAAAAAGGAATCTCCGGAAGAAACTTTTTGGTAGAATGTGTCGTCCTATCACCTCGCCTTTCACTATTGCTTGTTTTTTCTCTCTTTTGTGTGGACGTTGGAAGCGGTCGTTCTTTCCCGTTTTTGCCCTAATACCCGTTTGTCCCTAATTTTTTATCCCTTTCCTCCTCGACATATGTCTATTGCTTATTTCGTGCGAGTCGTTACATCGCTCTCGCGTGCGTGTGCATGGACCTGGGCGTCGCTAGTTTTCCTTGAGCTCGGGCCATACGACAGCCTTCCCGATATCCCTCCGCGTCTGTCTGCTTAAAGGGAGAAAAAGGGTTCGACTCGGCTTGGAAGAGTGCAGGGGCTACACGGAGCGGCAACGACATTTTGTCCGAGGAGAGATGTCTAGCCGCACGCGCCGTGGTGGCGAGGGAAGGAAACTGAACGTACGAATCGGGTGAGAGAGCGAGTGGAAAAATGGGAAAAGAGGAGCGAAAGAGGAAAGCCGTGTTTGCGTAAGAGCGATCGTGCGTGCGTGAGTCGTGTTTTCCGCGCGGTCCCTCGCCGTTCGCCCCTGTCAACAAATGACCCGTAACTCGGTAGCGCACGGCGCCGAAGCGCAGGGAAGGCGGGAACGGCAAAAGGGGGGAGGGGTTAGCGAAGAGGGTCTAGTGCTTGCGCTTTAATCCTTTGAGAGGCTTTTCATTAGAGCGATGGATGGGTCTTGCCGGCGCCTCTGTACGCCCGGAGCGTGACGCCGAAGAGGTTATATCTTTCCGTTAGCCCAGCCATCGGCCGTCTATACAAGTAAGGAAGGGGAATGGGGAAAAACGGGTGCGGGCACGTTTTGTTCCCACTTTTATAGTAAGAAGGGGGCGAAAAAAGGGATGAGGGGTGTGCAACAGTAAGATAAAAGAAGAATATACGGGAAAGAGAGTCCGTGAGGAAACGGAGCAATTCTCAGTGTCGTAGCGGATAGTATTTTGGAATTCGGGGATACGTCGGGAGGAAGGCTAAGGGTTAGGGAAACTAGCCGGAGACTATCTTTAGTTTCCCCATCTGCATTTTCGGAAGAGAAAAATAGGCGTAGGTCGGAGGAAGGTACAAAAAAATGGGCGAACGAAGGCGAATTAGGTCTGCCGTTGTCTTTTCGGGAGGGAAGGAAAAAGAGATGGGGAATCGGGGAATAAAAGTGCCCGGGAAATAAATAGGGCGCCGAACGATTGGTTGCGCGAGAGAGGAATGGGGTTGCGGGCAAGCGGTTAGGGAAGGGCGACGCCGTCCGCACTGAGGGACAATTTGCTCGTTCTTCAATTGTGTCTTCAGGGAAAGCTCGAGCGAGGAAAGGGAAGCATCAAGCGAGACGTGAGCGCCGTTCTTCGAGTAAGACTAACTGCGTGCCGTTATGTTACTTGTAAGGAGAGCAAATCACACCGGGGAGTATTGTAACGTAGGAAGAACACCACGCCCAGAACAGACGGCTGTTGGGAATTGGGGAAACTTGTGTGCGCGAGCGGAGGAGTTTGGCGGAGGGGAAACATTGCTGTCGCTTGTAGTCTACGTAGGCAGAAAAATAAAGAGCGGGTGAGGATGTCGGGAGGAGAAGGATTGGTGGGGATGAAAGAGTTTGCTGCATCAGAAGAAGAAAAACATAGTTTTGAAATTCCCGTGCGGAAACAAAGCGCCGAGAGTGGGAGGGAGGGGGAGCTTGGACGGTGATCGTGTGCTTCCCCCTGACGCCAAGTCGTGCAATATGACTTCGTTTAGGAGAAGGGGCAGCAAGTATTGCAGCTTAAAAATAAAAAAGCCACTTCAATGGAACCTGCGCAAAATAATATCCTCGGTGTAAACCTCCCTTTCTTGCCTCTAAAAAACTCACTACTTCTGCTACACGCCTGCCGGATACAACACCGTAACACGAAAGAGGGAGGGGGGAGGAAGGGAGGCGTATTTATAACAAATTAATTCAAAGTTTCCGCCAGTCAAACCTGGCAAAACAGGAGCCTAAACGTTCCTCAAGACACTGAGGGCTGCTTACGTTCTTAGAATGCAAAAGCAGAGTGGATTCCTTCAGCGTTACTCACCAATCTCTTTTTTACTAGATCATGTGTCTTTCTGTGCTTTCCTTTTTTCGTTCTGGCTCGTTTCCATAGTGCAGGCCATTCACAACTCTGTACTGAGAAGCCACGAATCTCTAATGCGGCATCTTCATGAAACCAGCGTGACAAACACGTGCTGTAGCAGTGAAACATCGCCAGGAGATGCCAGAATGATTTTGCATTCGAAGAACGTAAACAGGCAGGCGTAAACGCAATGGGGATTTTTTTTTTCTCGTTGCACCCTCCATTTCATATTTAAAGTGGCTTAAAAGCAGTGTACTGCGTGACGTTCAGCGTAAAGTAGTTTTTGACGCAGTTGCAAGTCAGCGCGTTTCCAATTTTCGATTGCCGTCCCTGCCATGTTTTCAAAGACTACAAGAACGAAGAAATTGCGAATTCTCACGCCGCCACTTTGCCAGCCGGATGCGAGTTACATAACCAATAGCCTATCAGAAATCGCTCTCAGTCAAGAGGGTGAAATGATTGATTGATTGTAGGGTTTTAACGAGCCGACGCAACGCAGGCGATGAGGCGCGCCGTAGTGGAGGGCTCCGGGTTAATTTTGACCACCTGGAGATATTTAACGTGCGCCCAAATCTCGTACACACGGGCGTTTTTGCTTTTCGCCTCCATCAGAAAAGCGGCCGCCGCGGCCGGGAATCGAACCCGCGACCTCGTGCTCAGCAGCTCAACGTCTTAGCCACTGCGCCACCGCGGCGGGTGAGGGTGAAATCACGAAAAATTCACGAAGTACAGAATGGCGACTCAGATAGCATAATTTTGGTTTCCTTATCGGAAATTTTCTAAAAGAACTTAATATTTATGCGCGTTCGCATCCCTCTGATTTACACTCTTTGTGCTTTACCATGCTATAAAGCTAAAAATTATTCTACGAAAAATGATGAAAAAAGTTTAACATAAAAAGAAAGTTTAATTACATTATGACTTCATGGCCAAAAGATGTCGGAGGAGTTGTGTAGAGCCCGAGTCAGGGGTCCCACTTCTAACCTCGTTGGGAATGAAATCCCAAGTATCCTAAAATTTGTCCTAGAAATTTGTATTTGTTTTATTTAAACCTCATTTGACATTTTTATGTGTGCAAGAAATGTTGCGGGACCTGTGATAACACGCGTCCGCTTTTTTCGTACCACAATGAATAACATTTCTACGTACCACGCTTGAGAGGGCCTGTAACACTCATACGAAGAATGGTTTCTCCAGCTTCTAGTCGCCAAATTTGTATGTATGTCCCGCAGTTTATGCTGGGTAGTGGTAAGTTAATCAGTCAGTAACGCCTACACATGTGCAATATTAGTATAGAAAAAAACTTTGCTGCTTAAGGTATATCTGACTGCAAGGCGGAGGGCAAATGCATCCCTCCCGTCATGGGCGTTGGCACGATTTTATCGTGACGGGGGCAAACTCGTTGCACCACCATACGAGCGGAGGGGGAAAACAGGGTAAAAATATAAGTAAACTTACAGAGCATCCAAATGAGATAACAAAGAAAGCTTGTCTGCGTTAGTAGGTCATTAAAAGTGCTTGATTTTAAGCGTTAAATTTCGATATATTTATTAGCGCTCATACATCAAAACAAGACGCTACTGCAGGATGCGTTACATAACGGCAACATTTCCTATCAAAGGCACAGGTTTTTGAAACAATTGCCTCCCACCTGTCAGATAATAATGCAAAATTAAATGATGTGTTGAGCAATATTACAAGAAATTGGTATTTTCTTTGTGGGAACCTTTTGTTACAGTCACTCATACATAAATAGAAACATCAAGCGCCTACAGGAAGGCGCATCACAAAGTGTTTATCTCTGTGAACTCTCTTTGCCTCTCCTTTTCAATTTTTTCACGATTCAGCTGAGGCATGCCGAGTGTAAAGCCAGATGGTTGTCGGACCACGTTGAGCGAAGCCAAACTTTCACAGGCTGAAGACCGTTAAACGAACGTTCGATCGGGACATGTCGTCGCGGGAAATATGATGACCGTTTGCGGACCGCGACTGATATCGGGATTAATTGATTGATTTTAGGGTTTGAAAGCGCCCAAGCTGCGCATGCGCTATGAGGCGCACCGTAGTGGAGCGCTCCGGAATAATTTTGACCACTTGGCGATCTTTAACCTGCGCCGAAATCTCAACAAACGGGCGTTTTCGCTTTTCACCTCCATCAGGAAAGCGGCCACCGCGGCCGGGACAGTAACCACGTCTCTGGGCAAGGCAGCAAGCACAACGCATTAGCCACTAAGACACCGCGGCCCGTTGCTATGAAGTCGTGTTATTTATTTATTTATTTATTTATTTATTTATTTATTTATTTATTTATTTATTTATTGACTCGCAGAATTCCGTTTTCAAATCTTGCTCGTTAGCTCGACCCCTTTAGATGATGCGATAAAAGTAAAAGGAAATGGTGTCTGGCCGGCCTGTATTTGGCGATGCAATGATTCTTAAAAATGTGGGAGAGAGAGAGAGAGAGAGAGAGAGAGAGAGAGAGAGAGAGAGAGAGAGAGAGAGAGAGAGAGAGAGAGAGAGAGAGAGAGAGATGAAACATAACCTTTATCGTGCTATAAAGGTAGGAGTAGATCCTTCGTAGAGGAAGCCTTGTGTTCACCGCGCCACCGTAGCGCGGGTTACAAGGAGTGCTTCATTCTCCAGGCGACCGCTAGTCAACAGTATTTCCCACTGCTCAGGGGAAAGGGCATTTGGAAGGGGTTGTAGGTCGGGACGGTCCTAATATGGTGAAGGCTGCCCCGGAGTGGCAACGGTGGAGAAATATCTTGGGATTCGTCGACAAGCTCGGAATGTTGTCTCTTCTGTATCAAACAAGGCGCTACATTAATACCAGTCTAGGGCTTTCCTTTAAAGAAGCTTCTTAAGGCCATTTTAGGTTTGCAAGAAGCTAAAATGGACGAGGTTCGCGCTTGTCGAAAACAGCATCGAAAAGCTGCGCGCTTGTCTAAATACCTTCTCGATGCTCACAGATACTTTGGCGCGCGGAGGCTGCGAGTTGACTTAGCAAGAGTTTTTTCTTCCCGTTCTGTCTACCCTAACAGGTACACGTTACGACCACGACTGGATTAAGTGAGAAAAATTGCGTTTTCGACGCCAGGCCAGCTGAACTTGTGCTGTTGCCTGAATGCGCACCCGGCGCAGTAACGGAGGTGAATCCAGGCACCCCAGCCGATTTCACCTGTTGCTGTCACCTAACAGCAGACAGAAAAGAAAAAAAGACCTGTGACTGATCCCTCTGTCATAGGAATCGGTAAAACACGAAAGTGAAATGTGCAGCGAAATCTGCAGCTGAGCATGATTTGCGGGTCGGTGGTTGTCTTGTGGGTGTGCTTAGCGAGCGATGTCCTGCTGGCGGGTCGCTCCGGCAAAGTTGTACTGGCGCGATTTCATTGACAGAAATGACGTCAGTGAAATCTTGGTGTATCCCGGCATAAAACACCTTCGTGTTAAAATATCAAACCCGAAAACGAACAACCCTAAGTATGATGTACTATTTAGCACTAAAGGTTGCTTCCCTGCAAGAAGACCTTGTTAGCAGTGGTGCACCCTTTACAGGCCGCTTGCTTCGCTGTACTGGCGTCATTTCCATGACGGATATGACGTCAGTGAAATCTTCGTGTTTCCGGGAATAAAACACTTTCGGGTTAAAAAACCGGGGGGGGGGGGGGATGGATTCTTCGCTTTTCGAACCGGAATCGCTAGTAGGACTTCAGGCGACGCAGCGGACTCGCCAGTCCACTTACGGAGGAAAAGTGGTAGAGAGAGGTTGCAAGCGGGGCTGAGAGAATTTCTACCGTGACGTTCAGCAAATGCTTTTGAGCAGACACCCAAACGCTGTTGCCGGAGTTGCAAAACAAAGAGTGCGCATCTGAGCATCTTGCAATGGATGGATGCATTTGTTGTGCTTATGCTGAGCGCACCCTCTGGCCTTTTGTGTTAAACACGGTGGGGGCCCACGGATTCGGAGTGGGTTATCATATTCACCGGGCCGTCGTTCCTTGCATGGCCTTGCAGCTTTGGCAAAGCTGTGCGTAAAAAGTAAATGTACGTTCCCACTCCCAGCAACAGCTTCCGACCAGAATGTTTAACGCGAGCAAAGGCACAGAAACCAGCTTTTTAAATGCATTTCGCACGACCGTTGAGGGCTCAACACCTGCCGTTGGGCGGGGGGGATCATTAACAAATAACCGATGCATAGCTAATCCGGGGGTGTACAAGTTAGGTCCGGTATTCGCTAAAACAAAAATCTTCGGTTTTTCAGGAGAAATGCCACGGGGAGACTTCCCACAGTAGAGGCGTCCAGGGGTGGGTGGCTTAGATCTTTGTTTATGGTTCCTACTTGTGTTCCCGCTGAAGAAAACCCCAACAGAAACTCCCCCTCCCTTTACCCTTTTTTTCACGTGGAGGTCGCTATGAACATTCTTGAAAGTTTCTGATCCCCAATTCTAGCGGAAACGAAGCAAGCACGAAAGAAGCAGTTGGGCTGAGGAAAATTGGGGAAGAGTAGGGAGGAGGGGGGGAGGGCCCCTTTTGCACCCCCCAGCCGACGCCCATGCCTCCATCACCTGGCAGCAGCTATGAAAAAATTTAAAGGAGTACTGTCGCGAAATTTTGAAGCTGGGATAACTAGTAAAAGGCTTCCTTTGTATATGGAGATACCTCCAAGCAAGTTCCAACTGTAACCGTTGAGTATAACATATTTTCTGTAAATAGGCTTTTTTATGCCAACGGGTTTTCTATCACAAAAAAAAATGTATTCTAATCTTTGCGCGGGAGAAAGCTCAGAACGAATACCCTTTCACAATTGGCATCAGCGTGACGCAATCTGCTCCTCTTGACCCTTAAACTGTCGACGTGAGGGCTGCCGTGACGTGGCCAACGCGTTGGCTGCGGTTAGCGCGCACTGTTCCTCCGTGTGTAACACGTCACGGTTTTGGAACTGACGTCATGCTGCCAGGCAAGTGGAGATGGTGGCGACCACGGTCGGTCTGGGCGCACACGCGTCCACACAAGCAGGGGTGCGACGACCACGGTGACGTCACGAGCGTCCTTCTGTCATGGCGGCCCTTCGGTGTTCGTTAGTCGAAATCGACAATGACACGAATAAACGAGGCTGCGAATACTTATTTGCGCTGCTATCGACTGTCTAATGTGCCATTCTATGATTAGTGGGCTTGTAGGCTCCCATAGCAGCGAAAAAAAAAAAACCGCGAAAATTTCGTGTCAGTAAAGCATTGAAGGACTCCGGTACTACTTTAAAGCGGCGCAAATGAACTCTACGTCACGTCATGGCTGCTTGATTACCTCTAAAGACGTCTCGCGCTCAGGAGTTATAAACACAGAGTGGTAGGCACAGGATTTCATGAAATAAAGGCGGTCTTTCGATTCCCGCGTGTATTTCTGAAAAAAAAAGAACTCTTCTCACCGCTATTATGTCCTTGAAAGCAATCTCATTAACACGCTTGCATGTTAATAGGCATGTTACATTAACAACTAACATGCTTTGGTTTTCTGACGCATATTTCCATTGAGGAAGGTTAAGTGTTAAAGGAATACTGACAACAAATTTTGACGCCTAAAAAATGATATAATTGGCTTCAGTAGTTTGTACAGATGCCTCACAGAAATTTTTGCAGCGATCCGAGGCCGGAATCACATCTAAAATCGATTTTGATTGTCCAGGCCGCGAGCTTCCACAAATCGGCAGCACTGGCGAAATCGCTTTGGGCGTGACGAAACATTGGCCTGCGTGTCTGGCCGGTTCAGGGTGACGTCATATAGCCGTTTTCAGAACCGGAAACGATATCCTGCGCTGCTGTTGTCGGTGGTATTCGTTTGGGCAGGAGACGTGGGCGTAGCTGTGTGAGCAATGCTTGTAACTTTGCGTGTTCGACGTCTTTGCTCTTCAGTTCGTTGCCGGTGCATGGTGTTCGGCACTGGTGCCGAAAACTGCGCGGTGCGCGATGTCGACGGGCACCGCGGTGACGCGGCGGTGCGCGTCGCTGAGCTCGTCCATGTTGTGCTATGGCAAGCTCGCGGAATGCGAAGTACTGCTCGTGGAAGCCTGTCCGAGCAAATCGACGACGACGCCAAGATGCATTATTTTCCTCGCGACGACATGCAGCGCTAAACGTGGACTGAGTTCGTGCGCGGCGGCGGCCGCAACTGTTACCCAAGCCAGCGGGCCCACGCAGGTGGCGCCACCTTTCGGCCGCTCGCCGCACCGCGGTGCCGGCAGTGCTGGGTCGGAGAGCCGAAGCTCCGCTGCCGGTCAGCGTAGGCTTACCATCGCGGCAAATATCTGAACGCCACTTTTAAATTCAGCGCTGACAACAACCCCTAGCACAATTTTTCAACACACTAACAACTACTTTCTCGCATGTGGGACTTCTTTTTCGCGATCAGATTGATTAGAAGAGTGGCGACAAGCTGTTGCCATCACGGTCTGCGCCGGTTCGAGCCGCAGTGATATTAAAAAAACGGACGACGGCGAAGACATCGCCGGCCTAATCGCCTGGCCAAATAAAGTGGTTCTGTCTGTCGGGTGGCAGCGACTCATCCGAGACTGACGATTCAGACGACATGTCGACTGCGCGGGCGAGTGCGGACCATGCGCAATCGTAGCAGACGATGCGGCGAGGGTGAGACCGTGACGTAAGGCTGGCCCGCTTGCAGGCTGGCCAGGCTGGCCTTCGAACGGCCATTTTCCCGCGCGGCGACCAAATTTGAAACTGGTTGCAATAAACGTGCTATAATTAATTCTTTGTTGGCGGCTGACGACTTTCGGTTCGATTTTCGTAATTACTGGGTCAATAGGTATTCTTTACACCATAAAAACTGAAAGCGAGAAAGTTCGTGTCAGTACTCCTTTAAGGTTAAGTTCGATTAAGGTTAAGTTTTTCAATTAAGGGTAAGTTCCATTAAGGTTAAGTATTAAGGTTAAGTTCGACGGAAAAAAACACCTCTTTTTATCTTCAGAGACAGCGGCCGGAATCCTCATGCTGCATAACGCGTTCAAAAGCCAACAGTAGCGGAAATTCACCCGGTCCAAATTTATTTTGAACATGCAATCGGTACATCAATATCAACAGGAACATGAGTGATAGCCTCGTTATATCCCTCGTTAATCAATTAGAGGCGTTTAAAATAGCTCCGCAGCAGACGGCGCGCGGCCTACGGATCACGCAAAAGCAAAGTGAAATTTTTGCCAGCCCGGTCTGTCGCAAGCCAGGCAGCTGGACAAGCAGCCGAGATACGCTCTGCGCGCTTCTCTTAGGTGCGGTGTATCCCAGGGTTGCCGCGTGAGCGCGAAGATCTTGCACGCTTGCTTTCACCCGAGCGGCTGGTCGGCCGGTCGCTTGATAGCCAGCTGCGACGCCACTTCTCCGTGGCCGTAGTGGCCGCGCTTTTCTCAATTTAGGTATCGGAATGGCCGATTTTGGCTACTCGCTTTCGGCGCTACTGCGCGTATTTCAGGGGGCCTCTTTTGTATCTCGCGGTCCCTGTAGTCAGACTATACGCAAATAAGGTTTTGAAGAGATTGAAATATCTGCGGCTGTTTGCATTTAATTTCACACAAATATACCAAGATGGGGTGAACTTTTTGGCCAAATATGATAAAAGCATCTTGTACACGCGACACTTATTGTGTCTATACGGTTATTCCGTCGGCCTGGCTTTGCTAACAGAAGGAAGGCACAGCTTTTTTACCGCTAACCTTTACAGATAGCCGGGAACGGCCCTTTTTTTCCCTTCCTCATAACCTGTCGACGCATCTGAGGACGGCAAGCGAATGCAAGGTGGCTCTCGAAAGGAATGAACGCCAGCGATGCGTAGAATACAGAGCGAGACCAAATTGGCGGAGAATAAGAGAGAGGTGTGACGCAGAGCGGGGGCTTGGGTCTCGAAACTGCTGCCCAAGCCCTACTCCGCTTCGGCTACCTGTTCGCATACAAAATTCATACGGCCGTTCGGCGATCAGCGAATTCGGAATGAAAGAGCGATGGGGAAACTATGCAGCGCTTCGACGCCGAGACTGAAGCTCGGAAAAACCCGAAAACAAAATATAGAAAAGAGTTCAGCTGATGTGCAAAATACGAAACTTCCATGGACGTTCACAAAACGAAAGGGCTGCGCAACGACGGAACTCGCGTGGCTGTTTCTTTTTCTTTTTTTTTAATACCGAGCGGGAAACGCGATGAAACGTTTATGTAAACGGAGACATTGCAGGAGAGGGGTTTGTTGAAAGTGTGGGAGGAAAACGCGAAAGTGCCCGTATTAAAAACTATTTCGTTCGTTTTTCCTTTCTCTTCTACGTATAGGTAAGAATAAAGTGAGAGGGACGGAAGAGGACAAAATAAGAAAGAGCGCATATAGATTAGTGCTCGGTAAAGACGGCCACGTTTCCCGTGACAACCTATTTGTGATTCTTATTTATACCTCGGAGGCCGCGCTGCTCGCTGCAGGCGTCCGCAATATTATACCGGTTCCCGCGCGTGCAACAGAGAGAGGAGCCCTCTATCTGCATAACGCGCCTTAATACTTCGAAATTGAGTTCTTCCACGTAGGCGGAAGAACGAAACAAGCATGCCACGCAGACGGACTGCGGGCGTGATACCATGCTTTGCTAGCGAACACCCTCTCTCTCTCGTTTAGAGAGGAAGGGGAGGCATAAGGGAAGCTGGCGTGGGAAGATAGGGTGAAAAAAAGGGAAAGTAAACAGCCGCCTCGTCCCGTATGAATTTCTATGCTCACTCAGCGAACGCGAAACACGAGGTCGGCCAGCACACTCACCCGTTCGTCGAGGTATCTTCTTTGCGGTCCGTAGGGGGGAAGGAGTTTCCCGTTTTTAATTCCTCCCGTTCCGCATTTTTGGCGCGCGCGCGTCCTAGGAGCGAGTTGGGGGCTTTAGCTGTCTCAAAAGGGCGCGCCGTCGCTTTTGCCTCTTATTAATTTTAGCATCCTAAACCTCCCTTTCTCTCCGTCTGCAAGCGGAGCAGCGAAGAACGAAAAAAAAAAAGGGGGAAGGGGAGAATAAAAAAAGAAAGGAAACACGACGTCTTTGTTTAGGCCAACAACATTTCTAATCAGTCGCATCACCGGGGTATAGGGAAGAACAAAATAGGCAGGGGAAGCGTTTTAGATTGAAACGGTACGGTGTGCATACTTTTGCCACGCGGTTAAATTAATTCTCGTTGTTGTCGCAGGAGCGCGGTGGGTTCTTCCCCATTCACCGTACGCGATGAAGGAAATGTTCAGTTCTCTCGAGCTCAATTTTCGACGGACTTTTTTGTTTTGTGATTTACGTCGGCACGCGAAAAGAAATATTTCATCATGGAGATGGAGGGCCCAGGTATAGCTTATTTTCTTCAAGGCGTCGTTTCGGCCCAAAGAAGGGGTAAAACAAAAAAGTTTGCCTGCTTAAACTATGAGAATGACAACTTTTTTTGGACTGGTGAGGAGGAGATAACCATCTATTCAATTGTAGACACCAAATAATAGAGAACAATAAACCGAACGTGTGAATACGAGGAGCGTTTTGTGGATTGGAGCTGGGAAATTGCCGGTTGCAACGTGGAGACGATGCTCGCGTTGGGACTTGCACTAAAAAAACCGTACCGCAAATGGGCGTCCCAAAATGGTCCGGAAATTGGGGGAATGGTTTTCTGCTGTTTTCGATGGAGGGACGATTCGAATGCTTTGTAATGAAGCGAAATGTTGACACGTTGATGAAGTTACCCAAAGGAAGGACGCAGACAATACTGCCCAATAATCACAATAGGCTTGCGATTGTTTAGAGACTGCGGAAAAGCGTTCACACATTGTTTTTTTTTTATGTGTAGCGTTCATTTACAACTAGCCTGATGTTAGGGGCGTCCGTACCAAATTTTCGGGCGCGTTTTTTGTGCTGCCGTGGTTTTCTTGGTGCGCACAAATTTTTATTAAATCTAGTAAGGGGACCCGCTGTACTTAGCTACTACAGCGGTCGCTAGGAAACAGGATATACGCAATGTGCTTACTGAAGAACGATCGAAAGTGTACAGCATACATGTTCGCTAGAACAAGGTCACCCATACAAAAGACCCTTGACACTAAAGTCCGCGGCACATGGTTTAGTCACCGAAGTTCACGTGTGGAATACAGAATAATAGTGTTTAATATCTTTTTCTCTGACCAGCAACTTTTTAACATTTTAGTACCTCCCTACAGACAGTCACAACAGTATCCACACGTCGGTTTGCCTCTGTAATCACATCTAGGAACGCGCATAGAGGTACGCGGCGAAAACCGCTAGCGGCATCTATGGGCTCTCTCTAACAGCGAGCACGAAGAATGAGCATGTACACGTATAAGCATGTATAAGCATATGCAGCACCTTTGCAGCCCCACTGGTGGCAGGTTAATATACGTCAAAACTGCTTAGCGCAAAGGTAGCCTTGGGCAGATGTAGGTCAGAACACAAGCCCGCAAACGAAAGTCACAGCCTGCTCTCAGTAAAAAATCACGCTCGGATCGGTAGTTACAAAAAAAATTGCAAAGTTGTTTTTAACCCATTTCTTAAGAGAAGGATGGTTAAAACGCGAAGCTTGCTCCCACGAAACCTGCGTTAAAGTCAAACTCTAAACTGAGGCCAGCAAAAAAAAAAAAAAAGGAACACAGTTATCGATGTCTTATCGGAGCCGCTCGATAACCGTTTCGCGTGGCTCCTGAAGAGCAGTACTGCGCATGCGCGAGGAGCAGTGACTGGACTGGACTGGACTGGACTGGACTGCATTGGATTGGATTGGATTGCTGAACCTTAGGTCACGCTACGTATATCCTGGCATAGCCGAGCTAAGCCACTGCTAATTTTTTCATGCAAACTGAGTCAAATTAAAGTCCGCAATCCACCCTCCTAAAGTCCAAAATCTAAGTTACCAAAGATTTCGAAGCCTATGTACACTTCAACTCAGCCAAAGTCCACGCTACGAACCCAAAGGAAATGCTGCTCGCCGCGAATGCGATGATAGCGCAATCGTATAGACGTCGCTTTCATAACGCGAGTTCGATTCCGACCACGGGAAGCTAATTTTCCCTTTCCAATCAGCGACACACGATATTGTTTCCCGCCGCTGCGAACCCCCGAACCCCTCGGACCTTTGAAGTGGCCCAGTGGTGAGGTATCCGGTTTCACTGCGTAAAAGGTACCCGGTTCGATTCCCGGCACTTCCCTAACCCCATTGGTTTCTTGAGGCACACACTCCCAACACCTGATGGTGGCCTCCTTGCCTCCTCGCCATTTTCTCTCACACTGCTTGGCCAAGCGTTTTCCTTCTCTCTACTCCCTCAATGATGATAGTTGTCTTTTAACTGTCCGCGCGGACATAGCTCAAGCTATTAAACCCACTCATAGGTGTGTGGCCTGCCGCTAGGCGGTGGTCTACAAGATAACGTTGAAACGCAAACTTGTGTATATCGGACGAACAGGACGCTGACGGAATATTCGTCTGCGCGAGCATGAAAGGGCCCTGAACGTCGATAAGCTTTCACACCTATCTGCGCTTTCGTGTGGATGCCATCTACTGTTTAATGAAAATTCAATTTTATTTCGACACCGTGACCAAAAGAAATGTGAAGTTATGGAGGCAGCTCATATCGCGAAAATGTGTGACGAGGTCGGCGGACTCACTCATGAGTTCATTCACTCACACTCATTTCGATTCAAACTCACACGTGAGTTTGAGCGTGAGGTTAGCTTGACATGGTGAGTTTGAGCTTGAGTGAGTTTGAGCCCGACTGAGTTTGAGTAAGCCTGGGAACGAGTGAGTTTTCAGTACATTTTGAGTACTGGGTACGTTTTGAGTACTGAGTACATTTCGAGTTTGAGTAGATTTTGAGTTTGAGTACATTTGCATTTTGAGTTTGAGCCCATTTTGAGTTCTGAGTTCTGAGTATATACGAGTTTTGAGTCCATTTTGAGTTCTTAGTTCTGAGTATATACGAGTTTTGAGTCCATTTTGAGTTCTTAGTTCATATGAGTAGCCTAGGAGGCAGCTATGGTTGGCGGTTAAGTTTCATGTGTCGCTTTGTGCTCGTAATTCAGATTACCTGAGGGTACAGCAGTATTCGCGATGCGCATTATCGTTTGGTGGGGAGGTGGGGGGGGGGGGGGGGGGGTGTCTGATTTAGCGGCTGGGCGTGTGAATGATAATCGACTGGTGATAATGAAAAAGGGTTATCTCACCTTTTCCTCTTGGTGGATCCTCTAAGAAGGTGGGAGAGGGTGGTGGGAAAGCACACGGCGGCGCTTGCTCGCTGGTTGTTCGCGTGCTTCTGCTAACGGTCTGATTTGCTAGGGTAAAAAAGACATCCCCCTCGCGAGGGGCACGATCAAATGCACAGCATTTCCGAGGGGGTGCGCCGGCAAGTCGTATCTCTTGATCGCGGGACCCGTGTCGCCATCTTTTGGAAGCGCGGGACAACTTGTGGCGCTTTCGAAACAAACGAGAAATGAGTGAAGGATATAAGGCGCGTTCGGTGCATCGAAATCTGTGTCGGTTTCGTGGCTCGGTCGGTTGTGCGCCGGGCACCTTGCGTTCCGCCCGCGGCGTCATGGGTTCGAAATCGGGCGCCGGAAACTGTTACTTCTTCCTGGCTGCGGACTACGACAAGGCGCGCCTGCGGACTACGACAGGGCGCGCATGCGGACTACGACAAGGCGCGCATGCGGACTACGACAGCGCACGCCAACGCCGCGTGACATTGTGAGTTACTAAAATGCTATGCATTTAAAAAGGAAGAGGTGAGCGCCGGGGGGGAGGGGCGGCGGCTATCCCCTCCGCTGTTTCAAATGAGCTGTCAACTGAATTGACTGGGCGACGCCCGTTTAGATAGAACAATGACCGCATTATGATATAGATTGCGTAGGAATTCTAACTGATGTCGCTAAGGCGTGTAAGGTATCAAGTTAAAGGTCTCGATTAACGTAATCACGCAAGGTAAATAAAAAATTCTTCCTGTGTTTAGTCATCAGGTAGTCACAATAAGTCAGATTGGGTTAGAATTCAAAATGATGCCGCGAGGGCGTGTGGGGAATCGTATTCAAGGTCTAGATGAGAGGAATCACGAGGGACAAAAATGCGTTATGGTTACACCTAGTTATGGCTATGGTTATGGTTATGGTTTTAACCTAGTCATGGCTAGTCAAAGATTAGGTTAAAATTTATATTCATAGCGCTAGGGCGTGTGGCGTATGAAATTAAAAGTCTCGATGAGGGGAATCACGTGGGACATGTGAAGAAATAAGTCCTGATTATCATCATATGACATAGTCATAATGGGTCATAAATTGGGTTCAAATTCAAAATGATGCCGCTAGGGTGTGCGGGGCATCAAATTGAAGGTGGCGATGAGGGAAATCACATGGGACAAAAATGCAGTGTGGCTATATTTTGAGATAGTCATGGATAGTCACAGTTTGGGATAACATTCAAATTGATGCCACTAGGATGTGTTGGGTATCAAATTATTGGTCTCGATGAGGGGAATGACGTGGGACAAATACAAAAGTGCTTCCTTGTTATAGTCGTGAAATAGTCATCGAGAGTCTTATCTTGGGTTAAAATTCGAAGTGACCCTCTCTCTCGGGCGTATAGGGTATCAAATTTGCGATCTTGATGAGGGGAATAACGTGGGACAAATAAAAAAAGGCTTCGTGGTTCTAATCATGAGATAGTCATGGTGAGTCGTAGATTGGGTTAAAATTCAAGGTGAGCCCGCTAAACCATGTGGGATATCAAATTCAAGGTTTCAGTTAGGGAAATCACGTGGGGCATATATATAATTTATCCTTCTTGCAGTCATGAGAGTCAAGGTTAGTCAGATTTGATTAAAATTTCAAATGATCCTTTTAGGGTGTATGGGATATCAAATTAAATGTCTCGTTGAGGGGAATCACGTGGGACAAATATAAAAATGCTTTCTGGTTATAGTTATGAGATAGCCGTGGTGAGTCAGATTGAGTAATGTTTAAAGTGACGCCAATATGCCTTGTTTGGTATCAAGTTAAAGGTCTAGATGGGGGAAATCGCGTAGAATAAATGAAGAAATGCGTCCTCCTTATCATCATGATATAGTTATGGCTAGTCACAGATTGGGTTAAAATTCAAAGTGATGCCGATAGGGCTTGTAGGGTATCAAAATATTTGTCACGGTGAAAAAAGGTGGATCGGATGCAACCATCGGGAATCATGGCACTGAATATTACCAGTTAAGTTAAAAAGTCTTATTCAGTGCCCCATAGATATAATCGTGCTCGTTAATTGTTGGCACGCCATCTTGAAAGCGTGGTTGGTTCGACACATTGCAGCACTCAACATCCGTCAACAAGCCTGCGTTCCCATGAAACAGCTTAGGAACTCTTGGGCTGATATGCCTTCAACGTATACGCTAAGAAATAGGTGGTTTGGCGCAATCAGCGAATGCCTCCGATCGTGCGCGCGATAGTGTGAATTTCCAAGCATGGCTTGCTGCTGTCGGTGCGCGAACGTGTTGACATTTAATACGCGCTCCCATACCACATACTGAGTTGGTCGTTAAACAAGGCCCCTGAATACTCCTTTAACTGTGCAGGTCGTAGATGTACACCCGCCCAATTTTTTTACCAATATCACAAGAGCGTCGACCGTTCCGTCGATCAGCGCCGTATGATGGGGTGATACGACAAACTCGACGAGAGTAGCCGCATGCGCATTAAGCAAAACCCTTTGCGGTCGTCTGCTTGCCTGTTCCAAGAGCAGGCAGCCACCCCTCATTTTTTTATTCGCTTATCACACTGCCCTACAACTCGCCCTTAACAATGTGAAGAGGGTAAGTGAAAGCGACTGGCGACAACAGCACGGGGTGGCTTCTTTTATCGTGGTGCACTTCACACGTTTGTTTCACGAGCCCTTTTCCCTAGCATTGATTGGTGGTGCCGCCAACAACGGCGTAATCACGCCCGGACGAGTAGCTCCAGCACATTGCCGAGTAAAGGCAATGACGGCAACCTGCCCCCAATTAAGAAAATAAACATCAATTGGAGATGAAAAGTCCGGCGTCCTGATTTCACGGTTAAACGTAGCCTTACAGGCAACCCCTGTCAGGACAAAGCGCTTGTGGAGTGGCCCGCCACCTTAGCGGGTTGGGGCCAGAATTTATGGGCAAATCTGACAGCTCTCGGACGCTTACGTTCTCTTTAAAGCCCTGTTTAACTTGGCGCTGCTGACGTACCGAATAAATGACACCGATTTCGATGCCGCCTGGACGTCTGATATCCACGCGCGGCACGGAGCAACAGCGTGGGACTGCGACTTCGTCTGCTCGCCCCGCGTCCCAAAGAGATGCCCGCCAGGTGGTGCCTCGATCGTTAGAAAATGGCCGACCTGGAAACATGCTAGTCTATACAAGTTATAGAAGCGGGGAACAGGGAGCAGTGGTTGGCTGCGGATGTTGACCCATCCCGACATTTAAAAAAGTTTCCCGGATCTCCATCTCCATCTTGCCCCTGTGGCTGTTAACCAGCGTTGTTTTGGTGGCTACGCGGGCTTTTTTCCAGACATTTCGAGCTGCAGGGCGTCGACCAAGCCACGTTTTAAGGATGGACTGGTCAATGGCCGCAAGCACGATTGATCCCTCTAAAGCATCAGATGAGGGTTTTTTTTTTAATATTGTAAGGGCCTTGGGTACTTGGTGAAGTAGGACGTTTATTTTACGACAGAGAGAGAGAGAGAGAGAGAGAGAGAGAGAGAGAGAGAGAGAGAGAGAGAGAGAGAGAGAGAGAGAGAGAGAGAGAGAGAGAATAAACTTTATTTGAAAATAGGAAGACGGGAATGTGGAAAGAGTTATGGGTGAAGTCCTATTTTTAGGACTCCTGTAGCAAAGGCTCCCAGCTTGGCTCTCTCTAGCAGCTCACGCTGAGTCGAAAGGTCCGAGCTGGACAGTGCTAAATCCCAGGACTCTCTAGAGGTTTGGTAGGTGTTCTGTTGCCAAATTATAGGGCAGTTCCAGACTGTGTGGAATAAGTCTGCTCGTAATTTGCATTTGTGGCATTCTTCGTTATATCTCTCTGGGAACATGAGAGACAGTCTGGATTTGTGCGGGAAAACGTTGGTTTGAAGTTTTCTTATGTTTCGTGCGTCTTCGGCATCTAACATGTGATGCGGTGCGGGCATGGTCTTTCTCGCTTGCCTTTGAGTGTAAAGCCTTTCATTAGGCGACATGAAGGGAGGAAGGGTGTAATAGTGGTCCGTTTCCCGGCGGCTGTTGATTTGCCTCGCTAGGGACACAGCCATCTCCGAACACCGGTCCAGGAACCAACGATGATGATGATCAGTTCAGAAGAAGGCGAAGAGTTCCTCGAAGTGTTTGATGATGGGGATAATGTGGAAGTGAAATAAAGGAATTTGCACGCTTTAGAGCTTCGCGCTTGCAATACTGCCGTCCTTCAAAACTGAACTCGCCGTTACTAAGTAGCATGTGTTCGATTTAGCTACACGTGAATCCCGACACGGAAACCAATTAGGTTACGACACAACTCGGAATTTTTACTTATGAGGTGACTGCACATAATGATCTTGCGATGCCATCATTGCCTGGTTTAAATTTTCACCCTCAAACTCTTCCCTTTGACACCACAATTCCTTTTGTGCTACCATTCTAGCATCTACGATGAATTTGCGCAGTTTACTCGTAACTAGTACTGATCAGCTGGATGCCATTTTCATCTGCCCCACATGATTTTATTCATCGAAACGTTTAATTTGATAGCTCACACACTCTGCTGGAATTTCTTTGAATTTTAACCCAATTTATGACTTACCGTGACTATCGCATGGGGATAACGAGGAAGCATCTCTTATTTGTCCCAAGTGATTCCCCTCATCAAGACATTCAATTTGATACCCCATACCTCACGGCGGCATGCCATTGATTTTTAACCCATATTATGGCTTACCATGAGTATCCGATGAGGATAACGAGAAAGCATTCTTTATTTGTCCCAAGTGGGTACCATCATTGAGACCTTCAATTTGACACCCCAGACGCCCTAGCGCACATCACTTTGAATGCTAACCATATCTATGACTCATCATGACTGTGCCACGATTATAACCAGGAAGCATTTTTTTGTCCAACGCGAATCCCCTCACTGAGATCTTCAATTCGATATTCCACACACACTAGCGGCATACCAATTAATTTTAAACCATTGTATGACTCACCATGACTATGTCATGGTTACGACCAGGACGTATTTTTATTTGTCCCATGTTATTTCGCTAATCGAAACATTTAATTTGTTAGCTCATACGCCTATGGGGCATCATTATGAAGTCCAACCTTTATTTATCACTTACGATAACTAACTCATGATTATGACCAAGAAGCATTTTTGTTTGTCCAACGTGATTTCCCTCCTCGAGACCTTCAATTTGATACCCCACATGCCCTAGCGGCACATCACTTTGAATTTTAACCCAATCTGTGACTACCCATGACTACCGAGTTACACGGTTCGCCATTTTTGATATTTTTTCATTGTTTCTTATTTTAAAAAGCAAATGCATATCCATGAACGCCTCGCGCTTAAGAGATTCGCGTGGACAGTCCGCTTTGACACGGCATTTTCTCAGGATGCAGAGCAAAAATGCACGGAACCGTAACCCGAAACAGCTTCGATGTAAATGAATTGAGCAGTGAGCGCACGTCCCCTCGCCCAATGTTGTTTGTTTCGCCCCAGGGCCCCAGCACATTACCGAGTACGGACCGCCTCTGTCATGAACACAAACACGCAGCCTACATCAAGAGTTTGGTATCCAATATATACGTACTATTGCCTGCGACCAGCGCTAATCATCATGGCCAGCAGGTATAGCTGTATTAAATCTGCAACGAAAATTATTTCCGACCTCGCAGGAGTTACGGTGTCATGTCGTACCGAATGCAAGAGTTTGAGCTCGCGAATTTGCACCCATAATATTTTTACCACGCGTGAATTCTAAAGCTCTGAATGCTAATGAAATCAGAGTCCATCTCAGACCGAGTAAATTATTAGCACGAGAGAGTTGTGAGTCCATTTGAGTTCTGAATTCATTTTGAGTTTTCAGTCCATTTTGAGTTCTGAGTTCATTTTAAGTTTTGAGTCCTTTTTGAGTTTGAGTACATTTTGTGTTTGAGTACATTTTGAGTTTTGAGTACATTTTGAGTTTTGAGTTCGAGTGAGTTTAGAGTTTTGCGCTCACTGTGAGTTTGAGTTCGAGTGAGCGCAGGTGTACTGCAAGCAATGAGGCTGAGTTTGAGTCAGTTGTAATTCGAAAATAAATTTGTGGGTGAGTTTGAGTGAGCCGCGCCAACTTTGCCGAGGTATATGCGACAAGTGTGTCAGTCCGCCCTCCGTATCTGTGTCTAACCTTGAAGTTGATTATCTAGGCGTCACTTAAAAGACGGTTTCACTCATATCTGAGTTATTTCATGCCGTATCTTATTTTATGGGAGTCTCTTTCGTTTTCTTCATGTATATAATTTCGTGTTTTTCAACAAAAGCTTTAGTTGATAGTAGCGCTCCGCCCCGTTGCGTTTGTTCCTCCCAGTTGTCGTTGTTTTTTTCGCGCTTCGTTTCACCATGCACCCGTACCAACTCGTCCAGCTTTTATTTTTGTTACTACAAGCCCAAAAAGTTTCGCTGTTAGAACTTGGAATATGACAGGCGATGCGTGCTCAGTTATCAACACAAATTCGCCCGCACACACGCACTTCTCTTCAGTCCGCTCCATACTAACCTCTAGCAGCGACTGCCGCTCCAAGGCCCCTCCAGGAGAGACAGGAATGGACCTTTTTCCAGTAGCGTAGCCCTCTTGCGGCGGCCGCCAAAACCACACTTGGGGGATTATAGAAGAACACGCCCCCATTTTTCCCTCCTGCCCTGCGCAGTTGATATAGCCATACCAGGCGCCACGCGCAGTTTTTGTGGCAGAGAAATTTTGCGATGGCAGACGTAGCGCGCACCCCTCGGCCGCTTTCAGGGCTCAGAAAACGGAGCAGCACTTACCTTGCTCGGCGTTCGCAGCCTGCTAAAACAATATGGCGTCGTTTTGTTTACATTTTGCCCCCAAGAATGGCGGATCGTTCGCTGGGAGCGAGAGTAACGCATGCGCAGAGAGCTACTGGGAAAAGGTCCACTGTGCTCCAAATTTAGCTGCATTGCACATCACTCACTATCTCTCACGATACTATCATGACTGACGATGCTGAGCCCAATTCTCGGGTACGGATCCCGGCCGCGGCGGACGCTTTTCTGATGGAGGCGAAAAACGAAAACGCCCGTGTGTACGACTTTTCGGCGCACGTTAAAGATCCCCAGGTGGTCAAAATTAAACCGCAGTCCTCCACTACGACGCGCCTCATAGCCTGTGTGGCTTCAACGCGGTAAATCTTTTGATCAATCAATCAATCAATCAATCAATCAATCAATCAATCAATCAATCAATCAATCAATCAATCAATCAATCAATCAATCAATCACGTGCTGAGCGGGACGACCTGGAAACGCATCTCACGAAAATCGGTGTGGGACACATTATTCCCCCGGTCACTTTGGTGCGGAGCGATCACCCTCAGTTTTGTCCAGGCTAAGTTACTAGTTACCACTTACTAAGTTACTACTTACTAAATTACCAAGGCCAAATAGTTAGCATTGGTCCTGCAGAGGATATATATAGGCTAATCGTGATGGTGATTATTATGATGTGATTATGATGATGAAGGAGAAGGTAATGGCGATGACGATGCGTCGGGACATAAGTACGTACGTACGCGCTATTGCTTCCTGAAAGTCAGGCATGCGTAGTATCCTTGGTGTCCTCTAACAAAAAAAATTCTCTTCTAATGAAGAAATTAATTATTAGCTTTTAGTTTTATTAGTTTTTAGTTTAGGTTTTATTAGCTGTTAGTTTTATGAAAAAAATATTTGTCTTCAGACCCGTGCATACTGGTGCGAAAATCGCTCTCAGCCTGCGTACGTATAGGCCGACGCTGCAAAAGCGTGGAGCAGAAGGGCTTCAACCCTATAGATGAATATTGTAACAACCAACGGGTGGTGAAGTTTGCTTTGTTTATGTTCGGTCGTCGAAGAACACAGGTCATCAGTCTACTCAGGGGTTCTATCGTTACGTAGATGAATGGCTTCGGCCACTACGGCGTAGCGACGGCACCCAACGTGTCAGCAAATGCTAGATATTAGAAACGGAACGGAACCTACGGAATTCGCTGATTGCATTCGTACGGAACGGAACTACGAAGCGAAAAAGGCGTCCACCTACGCCACGAAAATCCTCGCGATGGCTAGCGCTCAGTGCGCGACGCGAAAGGAAGCAAAATAGTGCTACGGTTACTCGGGCGCGGCCGAAAGGTTCCCCTTTCATAGGGAAGCGTGGAGGGACAAAGCGAAGAGTCTGCGTCAGACATAGCGCCGGAGGAATAAAAGAAGATCAAAGACAGGGGCGACTGTGTGGAGGAGGGGAGGCGTAGACAGAAGGGTGGGCGGACGAGCGGGCGCATCGAATCCGACTTTTGCGGTGAAAACCCCGCTTCCCGACTCCTTTTATTCCGCGAGCCCTCATCTCCACGCCTCCCATGCCGTTCCTTACCAATCTGTCTTCTTTCCCTCAATCTCCCCATTTTCCGAGCTCGTGGCTTCTTCGTCGTCTTCCCTATTTTCCCGTCTTTTTCTTTTGTTTTGTTCTTCCCTGGGCGTTTTGTACTGCTTCTCTGTCTCGTGTTCCTTTCCGCGCGAACGTCGTTTTCAGGCTTTACAACTCTCCGTCTGTCGTCCCGAACGTCGAACGTCATCGAGGAAGTGGAGGGAATGACTTTTTTTCCTCCCCAATTTTTTTTTCTGGCTTCGTTGTTTCGTCATATCCTATTTTCCTCCCTCAATATTTACGCCGTTGGTCCCGCCGGCGCGTGCTGGTCGCGTGCGCTGTCTTTTCCACTAAATCCCAAATGGGGAACAATCTTTTTTCCCTCGCCCCTCATCTCCCGAGCCAAAGAAAGAGACGAAAAAAAAACGAAAGAAAAAAAAACAGTGGGTTAGAGTCGAGGGTCTGTCAGTTCAGTCCACCAACCTATCGGCACTGCTGAATCCCACTCGCCCCGGCGTGCTTCATTCTGACTCTATATATTATTTTGCGTTTTCGATGGACGCTAAGCCCTTTACGTTTGCTCTCAACTCACCCCTTCTTCAAGCTTCCCCAGAATTTTTTTTTCTTTGGGGGATTTGAAGGTCCTCGCACTATGTAAGCGAAGGTTTTTCCTAGTATTCTTGTTTGTTGTAAGCCTGCACGCACGTGTTGTGCTAATTAATTTCGACGTAATTATTTCATAAAATTTCGAAAATGGAGATTAAACCTAGGTTTCGTATTGTACGTTTTCTAGCTGAAATAAACCGAAATTTCTCCGTTTCCTGCCACTTTAGCCTTCCTTTTTTTATTTCGCTGCTCGCTGTGGATTGGAGCTAAAGCAGCTGACATCTCGGCCAGTGTCACAGCAGAGTCGTGTTAAACCTTTCGTGAGTTTCCTTGCAGTCGGAGACTTCTTTTTTCATCGAACTTGGTTCGTTTTCTCAACGGATCATACGCGTGCGGTTCAGGAAATGTTCGGCCCTTTTCTAGTTTCGTATGCTTTTACCGTATACTCCTCTCCTGACACTGCCCGCACACAATCCCAATTTCCCCCTTCCCTTTTCTTCCCCAAAAAGGGTCCTGTTCGGTTTCCCTCATTTTACGCAAAGCTGGTAGCCCCATTCTTGAATTAGTACTTTTTTTCTTGGGAAGTGAGTGGCTGCGGGGGGCAGGCGCTAGCCGTAGTTGGCGACTCCCTTTTTACCTTTTTTTCCCTTCTAGCGGGGAGACGGGGCGTCATTTTTAGCCCTAAAAGAGTTGTCCCCGTCACGTTTTATTTTGTTTAATTTCTGAAGTCCCGCGCTGGCTCCTTTTTTACCGAGAACTAGAAAGGAAGCGGGAAAGCCTGCCATTTTTATCCTGCCTCCCCACCAAAAAAGAGTTGCCCTTCTTTTTGAACTTTTTGGTAGTCCCTTGGTTCGAGTGCCCTTTTATCGCATTTCATTGTTTTTTTTTTCTTTTCAGTCACCATGTCATGAATCACCCGCGCCGCCCTCAACCGAGTAGCCATCATGCATGAAGTTCGCTCGACCGTGCATTCGCCTGGACGGCCAGTTCCCTTTCTTCCCGGCGTTCTGCTCTTTCGTCCTGACTCCGTTTCGGTTCGTGGCCTGCCTGCTTTTTAACAGAGGCGCTTTCTGTTTCTTGGAGGTTCTTTTTTAGGCTTCCCTTTACTCTTTCTGGCTGTCTTTTCCCCCTTCGTTCGTAGTAGCTCACTCGGGCAACGGACACGAATCCTTGTCGTCCTTCTATGAGGTTGGACCACTGGAAGTTCGATGGATCACCACTTATCATGGCGGGATCGCTGCGGTTTGAAACTGTCGCACTGAATCAAGCCAGTTTTTCAAGAATTCGCTTCATCTTTTCGCCCCCAACTCAGGATGGTCAAGGCTACCTAAAGGGTGAAATCATTCTACCGCTTGTGTCTGGGTTGAAGCAAGTGCACATGCTTTTGAGTTGAGAGAAGCGTGAAAGCTAAAGGTGCATCCAACCTTCGCCGAACGTCCGTCCAGTCGATCATTAAACATTCAACGACCCAAATCGCAAACGACGAATGAACCCATGCGACGGTTTTTCGCGCACTCAGTAAACGCATCTACTAAGGACCTAATGTACACCGATAGTACGTGATTCATGAGATAAAGGTATACTACTGTACTTGTTGTTCATGATCGATGCGTGTGTATTGTCTTATCCAGAAGCGGAATTCCTTTTTCGCGATTGTCAAGTCACCGTTTTGGCACATGGGAAGCCCCGTCTCACCCACGCGCCGTATGTCCCGAGATTTTATCAGAGCTTTTCGGTCGACCAATCGGTCAATGGGGAAATGCGTTAGTTTTTTTTGCGGGACGTCATCGTTCCACTATTGCATATCAAGAGATAACGGAGTACTATAAGAAGCAAAAAATTATCTATCCTCCAGATCAGGAATCTCTAACCAAAGGGCAGGAGCACTGCCTCCGGCTCCTCCAAACAAATACGTTTCCTCATCCGACCAAACTCCACTTGCTTCATCTAACGCAGTGCTTCCCGCTGTGCAAATTTTGCGCTGCCCCAGGCACCCTGTACCACATGGTATGGGAGTGTTCCGCAAACCCCAAAATTCAAAGAATAGCGCACTCTTCCCGTGAGCAGTGGGAGGAGGAGCTGTCCAGCTCCGGTCTCGATTCCCAGCTTAGGCTAGTGGAAATGGCCGTGGCGGCAGGGGTCTCCAATGGATTTCTCGAATGAGGGTTCCACGCCACATTACGATGTTCTTAATAAAGTTTATCCTCCTCCTCTCGCTAAGAAATATCTCAAAGTAAAACCAAACCAAAACCAAATATAAAACCAAACCCAAGTACTGTATTGATTTTTAATTGCGTTCAGCGTGTATAAGATTTCAAATATTGAGTGAGATATTTCGATTTTACCGGGGAGGAAGACTTGGTTTCAGCTTTGCAATCGTCAAATTGTGTGAAAAGTAGTGTTTCTGGATGCAGTTAGGAGGATGCTGGCAGGGACCCAATGAAGCTGGAGGCAGACGGGTAGGGGAAGGCTGTAGATCGTTGGGAGGTAGTGTGGCAGGACAGCCCTCATGGGAAACTAAGAGTTAAGCGTCTCAGAACCGAGTGCTACATTTAACAGACTTGATGCACATGTAGTGATAGAGGGTACGTTGTCAGAAACAGATCTCTACAGCAACTAAGAGAAGTATGCATGAAAAAAAAAGGAAAATGACAAGAAAAAGCCGAGAAGAAGAAGAAGAAGAAGAAGAAAAAGAAGGAAAAGATGATGATGATGATGATGATGGTGGTGGTGACGGTTGCGATGAAAGCGTAAGCGTATGTACTGTAATAACTAGTCAACACTGTAATTGCGGTTGATGGGTTCATATTTAGGGAGGAGAACCGGAAAGGTAAGAGGACGAAACCAAGTATACTGACAAGACGACAGGCTGCTGTCGCATGAGGTAGTTACCAGTTATGACTTTGTAAAATATGACGGCTGTTGTTTCACACGTGAGGAACCGCTGATGTTCAATTGGGCCCCTTCAGCAACTGGCGGCTAGCCTTGGTTCCCTGAAAAAGCCAATAGAAAGGTGCGGCATCTCCCTCGGCAGTAACCAGTGGCCGGCGGAAATGCGATAACGCGCTGTACTGATAGCGCACAACGTACTGGTTAGTCAGTACTTCAATTCATCCCGCTTGTAGCTGTTTCTTATTATGTCGTTAAAGACTGAGATGCATGCGCAGTGCATATATGTACCCTACGATGACTTTGTTAAACAACAAATTTGAATAACGGCTGAAGTGCGGCGCAGCTATCTTTTATTTTATTCCATTTACTCCGGCAATTGAGCGGGGTTTTTTTTTCTCTCGTATGATTTACGATGGTCGATGTGTCTGAAGAGTAGGAACCAACCACTGAAATACCCATCACGTTACACACCCAAGCTGTTATGCTGCCCACTGTGCCCGTGCCAAGCAGTGGAATCCTTGTTTGGCGTGATGAAGTTGTCCTTTTATCGCAAAAGCACTACCAGAATAGAAAGAGGATTTGGTCTTTGTTTGAATGAAAATCTCAGGGCCCTTCCACTCGCGCTCTGGTGGGATTTCCTTTGTTGGCGTTGGCCTATATCATGCCTTTGCTATGCTCAATTATAAGGATAGAGGGCCGATCAAAGATGCGCATGATTGGTGGGTGGGGACAACGGCGCTTTCTTATAGCGCGGCTAAGCCAATCGGCCGAAGAGCGCGCTGCATTGCGCAATGTCGGGGGGGGGGGACCCTGCACGTGGCAAGGAGTGTACACGATTTGGAAAAGAGGCATCGGAAGTAGAGAGGAGAATAAAGTGGGGCTGTAACCTTAGTCCTTCCGTAAAGGCAGCCATGTTTCACTGCGTGAGTGAACCCCCTTACCTCTACGTTCTCTGGACCCCGGGACATGAGTCTCTGGAAGGGAATGAGAATGGTTCATGCTGCCGCCCGAGCGCATATCTACCGGGCATTCCCCTCCAGCTTTTCAGCGTCACCATCGGAAGAGTACCATTCTGTGCCTCAAAAATACAAAATATCCTCGAACACCACCACCTCGAACACCACACCTTACGCCCGCCTCACGTCAAGTTGACTAAGGAAGAAGCCACCACCTACCGCCGCCTTCAAACCAACACATACCTTCACGGCACCCTCCTACACGCCATCCATCCCACCTCCTACTGCGCCAACTGCAAGTACTATCCCCAACCCTGCACACTCTACCACACGACCTGGGCGTGCTACCACACACCATCCTTCCCCCATCCCCTCCCCCAACCATTAGCAGTGGGGATGCATGCTAGCCAGCCCGGACCCCTGCGAACAGCCTCGGCTGGTTGAAAGGGTCCGCCAGGCAGCGACCGCCCAGGGAATGCTTCCAGAATTAAGATAAAAATAAAGTTTATTCCTCCTCCTCTCTCTCTTGTAAAGTGAGACCCATGATCACACACGAGACATAGCCACTTGGCAGACTGGCCGAAAGAGTGATGAATTCCACGCATAGGTGTAATTTGGCGTTATGCGAAGCTTCAATTGCATGCCGTTCCGAATTCGTCCTCACAAAGTGCATTATGAAGTATTTCTCTGCGCTGAAAAACGAGCGCGCTGCTCTCGCAAGGCTGCGAGGCGCTTCCGTCGGCGCCGCGAATCGGTTCGATCGGTGGCCAAAGCTCGGTCGGTGGCGCTTCCCTCGGTGCCTCGAAACCACACGAGGCACTTGTTTGCCCTTGGCTGAGCTTGAAGGTCAGAGGGACGCTACCAGGCGTTTCCTGGGTGTGTACCTGGAGTCGGGAAGAAAGGATACGTGCACAGCGCCACCTCAGCCAGTGCCGTTGCTCACCCCTTTCCGAACGTTCTCCGTCATTTTGATCTTCCTTCAAGCTGTGTTCACGGCTCAATGGCGCAAATTTTTGCACAGGCTTACGCAAAAAAAAAAAAAAAAAAAAAAAAAACTCGGACGTGTCAACGATACATGTCAACAATGTTCATCGCAGGAGAACTTTTGACATATTTGAGGCATAACATCACTACACAAGTGAGACTATTTGCGTTATTTAAGAGGCACCCTGCAACACTTCCGATAAACATTTTCACTCTTTCCTCCACATCTAGAAGCCCTGTCAAAGCTACAGTTATCGCCAGCATAGAGCTTCACTGCGTGATTAGCTCGCCACAGCAGATACACCTTCCGTTTCTGCTTTGCTTTAGTGGCGATGTTTGGAAAAGTGGCCGTCGAGTGTGTTCATCGCTGCACCTGAAAGAAAGCCGGCTAATGGTTGCTACATCACTTTAATGACGCAATTAGAGCTCTCGGAGAACGCCAAGATTGGAAAAGAGAGAGAAATTTTTCGAGCCAGTTTCTATTTTATCTGATTGACATGGAGCAGTAATCTTTGGCTGAGGTATTTTGCGACCATATATTCCGTGTGGTGGATGTGTTTGTGCAGTAAATTTTTACCGCATTTAATATTTAGAGGAAAAGTTGAAAGAAGTGTTGCAGGGTCCGTTTACTTTAGAGTATACGTTGGATGGTCTTTACGTAAACAAGTAAAAATGCCTTAAAACGAAGTTGAAGAAAGGTTAGATAAAAGCGCAAGAAAAAAAAATGTAGGCTAGAACGGCGTTAGGCCCAAAAGAGAAATAAGAGGACGCTTGCTCGCGCTGCCAGCTAAAACGGTGCCAATAACTAAGTTTTGAGTGGTTCTAACGGTACAGACCTGGTTAACTCAGCGTGATCTGGGGTTACATGAGAAAACCAAGAAGAAAGAAACGTCCACTTGGTGCCAATGCTTGCAATAGAGGCGTTGGTGATGTGCGTGGCTCAAGAAGCGTGACCCAACTGCCGCTGCTATAGCGGCCGTGTTTCCCAACGTTCAGTGTTTGGGAATTGTCCCCGTGTAAGTGCATTATACTTTTCCAGGCGTGGTCATTAGTTTGGGCCAAGGATGCCTCGACGGAAGTTGAACCTCGGGAAAAAACTCCCGCTGCTCAGTTTTAGTCATTAGTCATGGAATGATGATGATGAACAACGGTCTTACCATTCGTTTAATGGAATGGCTAACAATGACCCTCAAACGAGACCAATGACCCGATGAAGGGATACTCGGCAAACTCGCAATAGAACCGGCAGGATATTTTGTGGAGAGGCCTTCGTCCGGCAGTGAACACAAACAAGCTGGTAACGATGTTAACTCATGTCATGCAGTCTCGCTTTCTGAAGCGGTGTTAGGGATCACTCACGGTAGGTGTTTTTGCAAGATTGATTATTCATACGTTTTGCATCTCCGTAGCAACTCTGGGGGGAGGGTTCCCTTTTTATTTTGTATTATGTATTGCTCAGTTTGTACTGTTCCTCAAAACCAACCTGGTGGCAGAAATCAGCACACCCATAACGTTTTTCGCGTCATCAACTCTTTTAGTTTCGCATCAAGTACGGTGTCGTGTTCACCGACGCAGCTTACTAGCGCGACAAAACAGCAGGACTTTTGTTTCAAATGACCTTTGTTTCCTAATTGTCATTGTGAAGAACGAAATTGTACCGCTTTTATCTTTAGACATCGAACAATTGCGATAATAGTGTTCATTTCCCTCGCGAATAAAAATGCTGAAATGCACCGCGGAGCTACCAGGTTTAGCGTGCGTTAAAAACGCGAGCACTCTAAATCAACTCAGAGCCGATGGGGCTATGCCACGGTTAGTTTAGCGCCAAACTAGGATGCTGAATGTACAGTTTCTGTTTATCAATCTTATTGTGAAGAGTAGAGCATCAGTTGCTGGAACTCGTGCACCTGGAGGCAGCATTAATGTCAAAACATGAAAACCAGCGACGCGAGCTTTTCCATTGGTATAAGTCGAAACATACGAGAGCTAAGGCGCGATCTATAGTATACCATACGCTGTTGAATAGCGGCCGAGGGAGCCGCACGCCCAGCAGCGCCGGTACTTCTCTCCGCACCCCCTTTCCTTCCCAACAAGGTAAGGATGTGGAGCAGCGGTAAGGGGCCAGCTTTTTCCCCTTTCTGAATGGCGAGCCCGGGTCGAGGATATTACGCGTCGTGATTTATGCGAGGGACCGGCGCGTTTGTTCCGCGCGTCTGGCGACGAGGGTATTTTTGCATGCTGGCGCGAGCTGTACTCCTTAGGGTCGAGACCGTCACGTTGCCGAAACTTATGAACGCGCTGCTTTCATTTTTTCACAACCGTGCTTGTCATTTTCTTTGTATTTCAATCTGGTCGCCGGCGTTCTGTTCAAACTTTTTGTCGGGGCATTTGTCTCATCTTTCCATTGTTGCTGGCAGGAAGTGTGTTCTGGCGCACTTTTCATCTCACCGCCGAAAAGATACAAACTGTGATAGATTTCCATCGAGCTGCCTGCCTGCCTTTCATACGTCGGCCGCCCCGATTCCTTTTTCCCTTCTACCTCCTTCCCTATCTGTCTCTTCGACCGACAGAAAGGAAAGCAAAAATTAGATAATAACAGGCAAATGCAACGGAAACCGGGTAAACAATCGTATGTTAGGCGTCGATAGCAAGCTACGACGTATGAACGAAACAAACGCGGAGAAATGTGATCCGCGGACCCCCTCCAACGCTGCGCCGAAACGAATGCCTGGTGACGACTTTCGGAAGCAGACGACGCAACTCGCTAGCAGACGACGCGAAAAAACTGCACCCACCAACGAGGAAAAAAAAAATGAAAATAAATCTCGCAACGCGATGCAGCGGGGCGGGGAATAAGGCCGCTGGGGAGGGCCGAGATAATAAACGGTAAAAAGTGAAGTCGAAATATTGACAGCCCGTGTTGAGACGACGACGAGAACAACAACAACAACAGTGGGGACAACAATGGAGGCATGAAGAGAGAGAGAAAGAGAGAGACTGGTCCTCAGCCTGCGTATGGTTATGCCTGCCTCGAATATTTCTTTGTCAGAATGGAACCCCCCTCTATTGATTGTTTCTTCGCTATTTTTATGCAACGAGCCAACGACACGTCCTGAGACGACGACGTTTCAGCCAACATGTCAGCGACGCCTCCACTACGTTTTGGCATTTAAACACCGTCAGTTCCCCATTTGCGATTGAGAGAGCCGCCCGATGGCTTGTGGGGGGGCCGAAATTTCCTCCCCCTTCTTGAGCAAAAGAGATGACAAAAAAATTGGGAATGAATGACTAAGCTAAAAGTTCGTACTATTTTTCTCTTCTTTCCGTTCAAGTCAGTGTCTGGGCGGTCATTTATTCTCGTTTACTTTGACCGTCGCTCCCTTTCGTGCCGAGAGATGTCGCTTCGACACGGCACCCCCCATAGCCTACGCACCCAGCACTCCCGTCGTCTCCCCATACCCTTTTCCGAGACAGCAGTCACGAATTCTGCGAGAAATGGCAGGCAAACGGAGGGGAAGAATAAAAAAAAAACGGCAGGCGGAAATAAAAAAGAGCAGCAGACGACCGAAAATCGAGAATATGGACGAAGCCCGACCCACGCATTTCAACTCGTGCACGTGCGGCGATTTTTGAATATGCCTCCCGCGCGAGCGCGTGGGGGCACAAAGTCTCCTCCTAATGTGCCCTATATAGCCGCTTCGAGAATTTGATCTGAACTTTCGGGCTCTCGCGTCTCTCCTATTGGCCCTTTTCTTTTCGAATTTTTCTTTTCCCGCCGTTACCTGTGGAGCGTTTGTTTGCGCGCTGCCGTTCGTTCGAGCCGACTTTCCTTCTGCGCCTGCACACCCCACGGTTCGTGCGCTCTGCGGTTGGCAGCCGCGACTTCTATTAATCATGCGCCGCGGTCGCCATGTGCCGTGTTTGCTCTCGAGGAAGCGCTTCAAAGTTCACAAACAGTAAACTTTGCCCGTGCGCGCGCGGATGGGTTAGAAAGACGCGAACGGTTCTCGAGACTCCTTCCTCGAGGAAAAAAAAATTCCCTGCGCCTGCTCGTGATGAGAATAATCGGCACGCATTGCTTTGTATGCGTACGTGGGCTATGACGGGTTCAGCCCAGCGGATGGCTTCGTCCTGACGATCGTTTTCGTAACTTCTCACGTCGTGGAGGTGTTGGGAGCGAAGTTCTGCAAAGCAGCGCAAGGTAATGTCTGAACTAAGGTTCTCATCACTTTGGTATGGAGGAATCTTCTTGACAGCAGTGGTGAGAAACACGCTTTGGGAGAAAGAAGGAATTAAGGAAACTTTTCAGATTGATTTCTGGTCTATATACTGATCGCACAGTGAAGCTGATGATCGTCTTATTTCTGGATCACAACACTTCCATCGGTAAATCAAAGTGATGGTGATTTCGCGTTCTTCACTGACGTTATTCCCTCCCTGCTCTCGAGATGAGATGTGACAACACCTCTTAAATGTTGGGAAAATGGCGTATTAAACGTTCCTCACTAGCGTCAGGTGTGCAAATTGAAGAGGGGTGCATCTGCTTGTTGAAACATGCATTGGCGTTCATAGCGCTGCTCCCCGACGCCATTACATCTAACCTTTTAAAAAGAAAGTGCACTCTATTGTGCTTATTTTTACGATGATTACGACGACGATACGGGCTCTAAAGGTCTCAAAGAAAGGGACATTACGAGATTTCGGTGTGGAAAAGAAAACGCGCAGAAAAAAATCGTAATCTAACGAGTCTGCTCAAGTTTATTTTACCCAGATGGCGTGGGAAGCTAGTTTTTTAGTTCCCATTACGAGCTTCGGTGCATTCCAGACTCATAGGAAAAATTTCGCCCCGTTCCGGCACTCTCGTCGCAAAGGCAATGCTAACGCAAAAGGAGTCATGCCGAGCTGTGCAACTACAGGTTTTCCCGCTCAATTTAATCCGATCGCCATACAATTTAATCCAAGCGCCAGCCAGTTTAATCCAAGTGCCGTCTAATTTAATCCAAACACCATCGAATTTAATCCAGGTGCCAGCGAAATTAATCCAAGTGCCAACCAATTTAGTCCAGCTGTGGGAGGTTGTTTCTGGGTGTTTTGTGCGGAATTAGGCGCAGCTTTGAGGGCTTTGATGCGCGTGGTGTGATGAAAACGTGGTGTTTCTTGATGCCTTATGTGAAAAATATCATATGCGCGCAGCTAAATGGACATTTACTAACACCCGCAGACCAGGAGAGTGATCTCGTTTGATCCGTTGGTGGCGTGTGGTGATCGTCTGCGAGATTGTCAGAAGTATCGTCTGCTCATGTATTGTTACCCCAGCAGATTTGCCAGCGTACTTTTACGCGAGCAGACGACACCTGTGTCGCCAGCAGGTGATATTTCTGACGATCTCGCAGACGATATTATAATTCGGAAATAATGCCTAACGCTGCAGAAAAGCATTCAATTATTGAAAATAAGAATGCAAAGGGCATTTAAGTAATGTGTATTTATCAAAGGAGCCTCTGAAGGCATTGTTACGAGAAGATCAGACGATACTTATGACGTGTGTTATCGACCAGAAGAGCTCTGTTATCGACGGCGCTCTCGCAACGATCAGCTCACAGCAACGGAATAGCGCGTAAATGTAAACGTATACGTAAATGTATATTAAGCTGTTCGCATAAGATATATTGTTGCACATAATGGATCAAGAAACACCACATTTTCATTACGCTACGCGCATCCAACCCCGCAAAGCTGCGCCTAATTCCGCACAAAACACCCCTGAACAACCTTCCGGCAGCTGGATTAAATTGGTTGGCACTAGAATTAAATTCGATGGCGTTTGGATTAAATTAAATGGCACTTGGATTAAATTGGCTGGCGCTTGGATTAAATTGTATGGCGATTGGCAGGTTTTCCCGCTCAATTTAATCCAACCACCGTACAATTTAATCCAAGCGCCAGCCAATTTAATCCAACTGCCATCTAATTTAATCCAAACGCCATCGAATTTAATCCAGGTGCCAGCGAATTTAGTCGAAGTGCCAACCATATTAATCCAGCTGTCGGAAGGTTGGTCGGGGGTGTTTTGCATGAAATTAGGCGCAGCTTTGCGGGCTTTCATGCGCGGGATGGGATGAAAAAATGGTTTTCCTTGATGTCTTAGGTCCAAATATGATATGCGCGCATCTTAAAAGACATTTTCTAACACCCGCAGACGAGCAGAGTGGTCTCGTTTGATCCGTTAGTGGCGTGTAGTGATTGTCTCCGAGGCAAGTATCATCTGCTCGTGTATTGTTACCCCAGCAGATTTGCCAGCGTATTTGTACGCGAGCAGACGGCACTTATGTCACCAGTAGGCGATATTTCTGACGATTTTGCAGACAATATTATAATTTGGAAATATCGAAAAACGCTGCAGAAAAGCATTAATGAGTTTTTACCAACAAAATGTCTAAAGCTTTGTTACACGACGAGCAGACGATACTTCTAACGAAATCGCAGACGATCACCACACGCCACTAACGGATCAAACGAGACCGCTCTGCTCGTCTGCGGATGTTAGTAAATGTCTATTAAGATGCGGGCTTATGATATTTTGGACGTAAGGCGTCAAGGAACACCATTTTTTCATCACACCCCGCGCATGAAAGCCCGCAAAGCTGCGCCTAATTCCGCGCAAAACACCCCTGAGCAACCTTCCGGCAGCTGGATTAAAATGGTTGGCACTTGGATTAAATTTGCTGGCACCTGGATTAAATTCGATGGCGTTTGTATAAATTAGATGGCAGTTGGATTAAATTGGCTGGCGCTTAGATTAAATTGTATGGTGATTGGATTAAATTGAGCGGGAAAACCTGTAGTATTTTAAATCGGAACGCGACACACGTCTTCTGCGTGTCGATTTAAAATATCCTCGCAGAAGCAAGCATTCATCAATGCACTAAAAACATTTACTCATGAATTGACACAAACTTGCGAATGTGGGATTGTCTGAAGCATCAGGCTGACGCATGCACCGATTTAGCCATGCCCAAGGCACCAAAGCGGCCCGCATGGTTACCATACCAAATACGAGATACTCTCATGTAGACGTGACATACGTTACATCAGGTGGAGCTGCAAATGGTTTCAAAGCGTTCCCAACACTTTCTGGTTACCGCTTGCGCAGTTACCGCGTGAATACTACAAAATTGATCCCTCCTGCACTGTCCCAATGCTTCCTGGCGTGGACAAGCGTGAGGGAGGAATTGTACGCCGCATACGCCCAACCCTTAGTGTTCGCACCTAACAAAAAAGCTGGAAAAAGGGTAGTAACGGCTGTATTTACCAACTCCTTACGAACTTTACTACCCCGAAGAACGGTACGTATACAGGCGGCGCCACTAAGTATGTACCCTAAATGCTATCGTCAATAGTCTGGACCGAGAACATAGTAACTGCGGCTTCTTTGATACTATTGATACTAACAAAATTCAATGACTTATTGCACAATAATAACTACAGCACTTTTCCTACTCCCCCTCATGATTAAAATTTTTTGCGAATCCACATGCTGACTTGTAAATGCTGATTGAAATGCTTAATTCCAAAATTATCGTTAAAAAATTACACCATCTTCCCGAGGGGAACCCTGAGGTGATGCGAAGCATCGCAGGGTTCCAATCCAATCCAAGCCAAGCCAAGCCAAACCAAGCCAAGCCAGGCCAATCCAATCAATTCCAATCTAGTGCCCCTCGCGAGAGAGTGTTCGCTATCGGAGAGGAGAGGGGGTGAGCGGCGGAGAGCGCAGCTGGCGCGGAGAGGAGAATGGGGGAGGGGTGGACGCCGACAACGCCGACAACAACGCCGGATGGATGCAGGGACAAGGCGAGTGAATGAGATGCGTCGCATCTAATAATTGATTTCTGTGACAAGCCCACGGACTCTATCAGAGGACTTTCCTCTGCTGGCTATAAAAGCAAGAAGATCAGATGTAGTTGCACGCTGAGAACGTATGTACTTGCTCTCCCCGTGGTCGATCCTTGTGAGTCACTTATAAAATGAGTTGGCAATTTTAGGCGAAGAAGCTTGCCTGTTACGCTGGTCCACGCGCTTCGGGAACAACCTCCTAAGCGTACCTAATGTATCGTATTGAGTTTCAGCTAGTTTCTGAACTCTCTGTGGACCCCTGTGAACTTTCTCTTGGTTGATTTTGCGGTAGCTTGTTTCACCACCACAGACATTTGTTGTGCAGAGTGTTGAATGACGGGGGCAATTGGAAACTGATTGGGTTTTTTTCTGGTTTTCAGGTTTCAAGGCAGCGCTGCTACCGCTAGTCGCTGCGCCCTGATATGTGGATTGTAATAAATTCTCTTTTCTCATCCCGTTGGTTTTCTTGCTCAATTTATTTGTGGTTCAAGCGTGACTTGTGCGTGTTGAACGTGTCTGCATGTCGTGCTGCACGCTCAGCCGATCCACATTGTCACGCGTAGCTGCGCTGCCCACACCCTTGCTTCAAGGTGTTTTTAAGCTCACCGTCTTTTTTAGTTAAAGTACCTTTTGAAGGTGCTTGCCGTGGGACAAGATTTTTAAACCGTTTAGTGTACACACTAGGTTAAGTTCGCGCAAGTTATTTGCTATTAAAAGCAAGTAGCTACGGGAAGTGCTTTTGATTAGGACATACCTCCTGAAGGTAGTGGTGCTTGCTACCTGCTTGAGTTAGCAAATTTACTAGTGCTACATTTACTACCTCCAGTTAGTAAGCACCTAGTGGATGCTGTGTCAAGTAACTGATTAGTGTTCTCTTTGTAAGCGGCGGCGCGCCTGTGGCTGTTCGTGTGCGGAACGTTTGGGAGCACTGCAATCACGACGTGCAAGCGGGCATATCATGTGTTGCTTTTTTGAATTTCGCGGGCATCATCAACAAGCTGTAAAACACTGATACTTAAGAGATAGGAAGACAGAAACGGTTGATTCGGACGTTTTCCAAGCCGCTCTGGAACTTCCGTATTGGATTTTTTTTCCTAGCTTCGTTGTTTCAGGAGTTTGCTAATTAATCTTCACTACTTATTTAATTAGGCAAAATAGAAAAACATGCGTCACACTACATACAAAAGTGAGCAACATGCATTTGGCTGCGCCGTCTAAGCCCTCATTCTCACAGCCGTTTTTCACCCCGTCACGTCACCGTCCCGTCACCGTCTTCCGTCATGGGCGCCGTTTATCGCCCGATTTCTCGCCGAAAACGGTGCGACGGTGACGGGAGGCCGAGCTCTACGTTTCCGTCACGTCAACGTGACGGGACCATGCCCCGCGCTAAACCAGCTAATCAGAAAACAAATTTTTACGGCTAAATTTCGCGAAAAGTGAGCACAAATTACTTTCTTTACTTTTCAGATTAAAAACGCTCAATTCTAGGCTAAACTGATCGCTAGGCAGACGATCCTGTAATCTGACGGAAAGCTCTCGTGTACATCCAGTCTGAACACTTCTCCGTTCCGTGAACGTCGCTTTTTGTTGACGTGACGGTGCCGTGACGGAGAAGTTGACGGCTGTGTGAATGAGGGCTTAGAGTGCATTGGCACATTTTAAAGCTCTGGCTAAGGTTCGCTGGAACCCTCTGTATACCTATCAACACGGCGAAACATTTATAAGCGCATTTTTGGCTAGTTCGCTTATTTAGCTCGGACGTTTTCTGCATTGTTAATTAACGAAAACTCACCAACTCACCGATCAGCTCTTGACCATCGCTGTAATACGCGTTCTGTACTGGTATAGTCTTTAACTTGTTTGGAAACCCCCAAAGCATGCTTTATTCTGCGCTCACTAGTAACGCGGCGAAGCGCGCCCACTGCGTCGCAGGGACTAAAGCCGCATTCGTGATAGGCGCAAAATACCGATAAAGAGCGACGTGATCACAGTATACGCGGTACAATTTACAACGCCAGTAGAATGACAAACTTCTGGGTAAGGCGCCGGAATTGAATTGACAATATAGGGCCATTATTGAATGAATATTAAAACGTCAGCTCTACTGAATGAATGAATGAATTAATTGATTGTCAAAGAAAAGGAAAGGAAAGTCCACCAGCAGGCGTAAATTGTCACACCTAGGGGTGGAAACCGGAACGCCTGCTGGTGTGGGGGCTGGGGCAGAGGATGACAGATTCATAGAGAGGAGAGACAAAGGATAGAGGTGACATATTTACAGAAGACAGGGCAGAGGGGCATATAGCATTCTACTAGGCGAGTTATCTGAGCTTCGCTTTGTGCCCAGAAATGATCGGGTCGTATTCTGGCGTATATGGGTCCTTGGTGAAGGGTGAATAAGATTTCTAAGTACTGCAGCGGTTATCTTCTTTCTGTCACTGTAGATAGCTGCAGTTGCGGTGCCGAGCGTTGCGCAGCTTTGACTGCGCCCGTAATGCGATTAGTCAAGGGAGTCCAACAAGAATTGGTTCAGCTGACGATACCGATTCTCGCTCCTTTGCGTGATCGCCTCGCAGTTTTTTTTTTATTTACAGGGCTCCCTGGAGTATTGAAATCATCCGGGAGTACACTGATAATTACACCGACAGTGAACCATTTTTGATGCGAACATGTACCGTCCCCAAAATGCCGGGTGGGATTCCTCTTACCATTGAAACTGCAATCTGCGCAGCATCAAACGCTTGTAGACGGAGGGAAGTTGTTTTGCCTCCTCCTTATCGGGCACGCCCCAAAGCTTGTACGCATTATCCCCACTATCTTCGCAATGCGGCTCTAACCTGGAACCTAAGTCACCTCTTTCGTCGCCGCCTATGTCGACGATAAGTTGGCCAAGAAGTTGAATGGGTTTCTGTGGAGAAGCACGAGGGTGGTGAAAGCGTGCATTCGTCAAAATAGGATGGCCGCTGGCCTCAGAATCAGGGCGAGGAAATGCAGTCGAAGAGACTACACGGATAACATCCTACGAAGGACGGCTACTTTCCTAGAAGCAGAAGGCGGAAGACAACTCAGTAAAGTCAAAGTCGAGAGGGAAGTCTGACGGTTATCCTGCAGCGTCTACGTCCGTCGTTGGTTGAAGAACGACGTGGCTGCACATGACATCAATCAATCAATCAATCAATCAATCAATCAATCAATCAATCAATCAATCAATCAATCAATCAATCAATCAATCAATCAATCAATCAATCAATCAATCAATCAATCAATCAATCGAACGATTGATTTATTGGTTGACCCACCCACCCACCCATTCGCCTGCCTGCCTGCCAATCCAACAACGAGGCTATCAATCACTCAACAAGTCAATTCACAAACCGATTTTAATAGGAGGAGGAGGAATGCCTTTAATGAATGAAGAGAAGTCAGCCTGGCAGCGAGCTTGGCTTGCTACTCCACATGAACGTGAGATGTGCGAAAGTGAAGGGAAACGAAAACACAAAAACTCACACAGACACTAGAAAAGCAAATAAGCACACAAACTGACAAATGCAGGATCACGCACACAGCGCACAAACAGAAGTGAAGTTAAGGCACACATTCACAGAGTTTCGTTCAGGCCGGAGTCACGGAGAAATGACACCAAAGCCCGTGTACTCCGTGTTGCCGCGGCAGTTGAGTGCCAAGGACCAATGGCGTCACAAAGCTTCAATGGTGCATCAGCACGCAGTCCCAAAGTTGTCTTCCAGGTTAGCCGCGGGGTGTCATAACGGGGACACACACACAGAACATGTTCTATGTCCTCACAGACACTGCATACTTGACAGTGAGGGGAGGCAACTCGGCGCGTCTTGTGCAGGTAGTGGCTGGTAAAAGCGACGTTGAGGCGAATGCGGTGAACGACTCCTTCGTCGCGCTTTCCCAGGCCACACGGCATTCGAAAAGTGCAGGCGGGATCGATTCTGTATAGTGGCTGATAATTTTTTGTCCCGTCCGTCCATGTGGAGAGTTGTGACTGCCGCGCCACGGAGTACGCAAGTGTCGCGGCGTCACGTCTAGAGAAAGGAATCGGGATGATGACACTAGATTGGGTGTGGGCCGCGCAAGCTGTTTCGTCGGCCACCACATTCCCATTCACCCCACAATGTCCAGGTAGCCACTGTAACACTACCTCGTGAAGCATTCTGGCAGCTTGTGTATGCAGGGTGTGTATTTCGTGGGCCAGTTGCTCGCGCGGGAATGATGCTAGTTGCTGTAGCGCCGCCCGTGAATCTGTGAAAATCACCCACACAGAAGCTTCTTGCCCAAGAATGTACTGCAAAGCGGAGCGCAAGGCAGCAAGTTCTGAGGTCGTCGACGTTGTTTTGTGGCTTAACCTGGCCGCAATTGTGGTGCGCGTTGATGGAACCCAGATTCCGACAGCAGATGATGTGGCCGTCACCGATCCATCAGTGTAGATATGCTTGTGGTTAGGGTAGCAATTCCACATGTGCTCTAGAGTGAAGTACTTTAGGGCTGGAATTGGCAACCTTGATTTACTGCTGATGCCCGGTATTGTGGTGACGATTCGCCAGGGGGAGTACAACCAGGGCGGGAGATGAAGCGGCGCAGGGCACTTCTGACACAAGGGTGGTAGAGTGTCTTGTACCTCCAAAGCAGAGCTAGAACTCAGCGGATGTCCGTGGGCCCTAGTCGCCAGCCGCAGATGTAGGCGAAGCTGCTCCTCTTTCACCAGTACACTGGGTAAGAAGCGCCTAGACTCTCGTATGGTCCCCAGCGTAGAAGTTGTCTTCGGAAGACCTAGACAAAACCGCAGAGCTCGGGCCTGCATACTTTCTAACAGCCTTGTGTTGGACTTGGAAAGAGGGCCGAGTACTGGGAGGCTGTATCGGAGCAGTCCTTCACAGAGTGCCGTGTAGAGACGTAGAAGGGGCCCAGCAGAACAACCTCCTGAGCCGCTGGTCAGCATGCGTAGCACCTGAGCAAAGGAGCCCAGTTTCTCCTTCAGGAGACGAACGTGGGGGGACCACGTCATCGACCTGTCAAGTGTTACGCCCAGGAATCGGTGTGAGTCCACAAAGGGTATGGGGACCCCTGCCGCTGAAAGATGATAGCGGGAGACATCACGCCTGGTGAAGGCTATTGCCGCACATTTCCTAGCCGAGATTTCGAGGCCACGTCTCGTCAAAAAGTCCGCTATAGAATTGATGGCTTTTTGAAGGCGAGCTTGTAAAACTCGCCTGTTGCGGCCAGAGCTCCAGATGCAGATATCGTCAGCATAGAGCGATATTTCGACAGTGTGTGGCACGCACTTCTCAATTCCAATGAGGCTGATATTAAAGAGGGTTGGGCTTAAAATGCCGCCCTGTGGCACACCTCGCGTGACATTGTGAGGGGCTGTTTCGCCGTCTTTCGTGGACATAAAGACGGATCTGTCAGACAGATAATCGGATATCCACGCATACATGCGACCTCCAATGCCTACCGACTCCAATGCAGATCTTATTGCCTCATGTGCCACACAGTCAAAGGCTGCTTTAATGTCAATGAACACTGCTAGAGTGATGCGACGCTGGGCTTTCGCACTCTTAACGTCATTAACAAGGGCAAGCACGTTGTCGATGCTGCTGCGGGACTGTCTGAATCCAGTCATCTGTGGGGCATACACGTTCCGCTCTGTCAAGTCCCAGTCTAGGCGAGCAAGGACCATCTTCTCCATCAGCTTCCCCACGCAGCTCAGGAGTGCAATGGGGCGGTAAGACTCAATTTCCGTAGGGATTTTGCCGGGTTTGAGCACGGGAACAAGGCGACCGCGCTTCCAGCCCGGTTCGAGGCGGCCCGTTTCCCAGCTGTGGTTGTATGTGCCGAGAAGGAAGAGCTTAGCTTTGCCTCCAAGGTGTGACAGAGCTGCATAGCTTATGCCATCTGGGCCCGGTGCAGAAGCCTTGTTTACGGAAGACAAGGCAGCAAATAGTTCTGCCATTGTAAATGGCTTGTCCAGGACGGTCACACTTGCAGAGGGCGGAGAGACATCGGTCAATCTGGCAGGTAAGACTGGAGCCGACAAGGCTGTGACCTTGGCGCAGAAATCTTCGGCGACGTCTAGATCCCGGCGGTTCTGTCGCAAAGCGATACAGAGGAAAGGATGCAGAGCAGTAGGTGGTGCCCGTAGGCTGCGTACTAGGCTCCAAATTCTCGTAAGAGGTTTTCGGGGGTCTAATTTTGAGCAGAACGACTGCCATTCCCGCTTAGCCAGTTTCTTCATATGTCGCTGTACGTGCCTTTGTGCTCGTCTAGCGGCTTGCATATCTTCAGATGTTCGTGTTTTGCGAGCACGCCTTTCAGCCCTGCGACGCACCGCGCGGAGCCTTTGGTACTCCGCATCGGCCACAGAGAACCTCGAGGGTAGACGGATAAACTTCATACAGGAGCTTCTCGCCCGTGTCATGGCGTCTATTAGGTCGCTGTACGATTCAAAATTCCCATCGAGCTCCTCAATAAGAGCAGAATACAGAGACCAATCCAGGCAACGAATTTCTTGATTGAAGGGCCCTCCACAGAGACCATCCAGCAAGATATATGTAGGCAGGTGATCGCTCCCATGTGACTCGATGTCGACGTACCACTGGGCCCTACGTGACAGTCCGAGGGAGACCATGGTGACATCTAGTGTGCTCGATACTGCGCCTCGGCTGAACGTGGGTTCGCCGGTATTAATGACAGCCAAGCCGTTACGGCATGCCGCATCGAAGAGGCGCCTGCCTCTAATTGTGGTCTTAATGCTGCCCCAGGAGGGATGGTGCGCGTTAAAATCTCCAGTTAGCACGTGCGGTGCCGGTGTCGTGCGTACAATGTGCTGGAGCCTATCCACGTTAAATGCAGCATCAGGTGGAATGTATGCCGCTATAAGGGTAAACTGGTGCGCAGAACTTTTAATAGTCGCTGTGACGTACTCGTTTGTGTCGTCTGGAGGCAAGGTATGCTCCATGTACGTCAGGTCGTTCCTGATCGCGATCAGAACTCTTGAAAGAGCCTCACCTGTTCTAGACTGCAAAACAGTGTAGCCAGACAGCCGAATGTTTGTGCGTAACCGCGTCTCTGATATTGCGATAATTGGAAAGCGGTGTTGCTGTATGAACCGTCGGAAGTCCGGAAGGCGGCTCCGAAGACCGCATGCGTTCCATTGAAACACAGTGGCCTTGTTCCGTATTTCCAGAGTTTTTGGTGTCACAGCTCCTATCGCCATTGCGTGAGGAGAGGCAATACAAGGTCAATGATTGTGCCTATGCCCTTGGCCACCGGAGATGAAAGCGGAGCCAGGAAAACTCGAATGGCCTCCACAACTGAAACGATGAGCGTAAAAATGTTGCCAGAGTTTTGGTGGACACGGCGCCTGGGCCTCTTCTGGTTTGCCTGCTGTCCGGAAGACTCCGCTGTCGCTGTCACAATCGACGACGCAGCTGCAGGCGCGGTCTCGCTTGAGGACGCGGCTGCAGGTGGAGGAAGCGACTCCGACGTCTCCATGGGTGCCGACTCGGATGACGGCATGGGTGTCGCTGTAGTGGGCGCCGCAGGTTTCACGGTTCCGCAAGCAGGCAGGGGCGGGAAGTCATCGCCGAAGCTTGCATCTGAAGTGTTGGAGGCTGGCGGTTGCCTTTTGGCGGCCTTCTGGGTTCCTGAAGAGGACTTTTTCCAGGCAGCACCCTTCCCCCGCTGATCATGCAGGGTCGCCTTCGCTGACTTGTAGTCAATGTTTTTGTCCCCCTTAAGCTTGTGTATGGCCTTCTCTTTCCGAAGGACCGGACAGCGGGCAAACGTCGACTCGTGACTGTTCCCACAGTTGGGGCACCGAAGATTATCAGCGTCACACGCAGAACTTTCGTGACTGCCACTGCACCGAGCACAGCGGCTCGGAAGTCTACACATGGTTGCCACGTGGCCAAAACGCTGGCACTTAGTGCATTGCCTGGGCGTCTCAACATAAGGATATACGCGGTAGCGCGTGTAGCCTAGGAAAACGTGTTCAGGCGCTATTTCAGTGGCAAATACAATCCGCACGCTCTTGGATAACTTGCCTAGACGACGCACAGATTTGACAGGGGTTTTCTGACGCAGAGCTACGAGGATTTCAGGCTCCGACAGATCAACTGGAACATCTCTGATCACTCCTGCTCCGCACTCACTCGAGCGAGGCTCATACGCCTGAATAGGGATGCCCTGAATGGTTTTTATTTTCAGGAGACGTGCAGTAGCGTCAGCGTTTCGCGTGTCCACTGCTAGAAGGTTGAGCCGGTAGTTTGGCCTTACTTGAAGGACTCCATCTGGTGCCATAGACTCGAGGCCACTTTTCAGAGCGAGCGGGTTGAAACGGGTAATGACGCTCTCTGCCTTTGTGGGTTTGAGAATTACAATACGCCCGTGCTTCGGAAATTTAATGATAGGCTGGCAACTGAGAGTCAAATGCTGTCTCTTAGAGCCACGTCGCCGTTTAGGAGGCATCACGGTCTGGAAATTTTCTTGCTCGTCCGTACTCCTCGAGTTTTCTTGAGCATAAATAATTGTGGCAGAGGTTGCATCTGTCATGTCTGAGAAGGCATCCTCATCGTCCGGCAGCGGTTGATCAGAAGGGCAAGGAGATGAGAGGGGACTTGCCTGACCAGCTGGTATCGGTGACGATTCCAATGAGGAGGCGTTAGGGGCGTCTTCAGAGACGTTAGGAGCGTGTTCAGAAGCCGTTTCGGAGGTTGCCTGATGAGAGGGGTTCATCTCCAGGTGACCGGTAGCAGCCTCCGCAACGGGGCCAGAGAGGTGACATCCAGACGAGGCACTTGGCAGCATACTAGGAGGCGAGCCCGGCGGCAGCCCTGGCGGGGCTGCGCCCGCCGCAGGAAACATGTCCTTGACTGATGTGACGTACGAAATTCCACACGCAAAACGTTGAAACTTATTTAAAATGAACTGCAAGGAGAGACAAGCGCAGCCGGCCGAACGCGTCTTTAAGAGCAAATAAGATCAGCTTACGATGAAATTCTAACGACCTCTTCGTTTACCTCGTCAAGATTGTTTTTCTTTTTTAAGTGGGTATATTCGGCTTTTTTTTTTCTTCTTGTTTTGCATGGCTCCTGATGCAGCATTGAACCCTACATTATTTTGTCAGGTTATTCATCGTGACGTCAAATGTTAATCGATCCAGCCGGAGCAAGCCTTTCCGGGAGCCTCTTGAAGTTAATGTCCCAAGTTTATGACTTCAACCCCTTTCGCTTCCATTCTTTTCGTTTTTGACTTGCGTGTATTACGCTAATGCCCCAATGTTCATATTCTAGATACAAGTACATAATAACAATTTATAGCGCGACGGGATCAAAACCAAGAACAATTCTTGTCTGGAGAGAATCAGCATTTTTTACACGTGCATTGGGATAGCCAAGGAAAAAAGATTACAATTTTAAGCCCAAACATAAAAGGAAGGGAGAAAGAAAACAACGAGAGCTTTTTGTGTTCCTTTTTTACCGCTTCTGCGAAGTCTCCCCCGCTTATTATTGTCCGCCGGAAGAGTGGAGCTGTCGGAGCATAATGACGTTAGAATGATGAGGCTTTTGCCACTCGTTGACTTGGCTCGTCTTGGCAGGGCTCTCGTCGGCTAAGTCCCGTTTAAGAAGCCTAGCGCTGCCTCCCTCTTCCCTTTTCGCCATAGCACGAAGGCAGTGACTGGGAAAAGAGGGGGCGAAAGTTGATTGCCCTGAATAATTCATTTGTACCATACTCTCCATGTCTGCTGACTCCGCCTCGCTGAGATTCTTTTCTCTTTATTTACTCCCCCTTTTCCGTCTTTGTGCCTCTTTATTTCGATCTCTTCCTTCATCCCCCCGGAAGACTCAGCAACAAAAGACGGTCGCGGCACCAGAGAATAAAATTCGATAAGGAGGAGAAGACGAGGATTGTAGAAATTGTAAAAATTCAAAGAGACTGCCGATGTTTCGGCCGCGCAGTTTTGTGGGGCAGTGTGTCGGGAAAGTCATCGCCGTCTCCGAGCAGCATGTGGCAGAGGTTATTTTTCTTAATTGTTTCTCCTATTTTTCTTATGTTAAGCAATCTCTGGGAAGAGATTCTTTAACTATTATCCGAGTAGCACTTAAGGCCAGTGCTTGGGTGTTTGTAGGCGGCAGTGTGCCCTGCTAGGCTGTTCCTTTCCTACTGAACTTTAATCCGTAAGTGTGTGTCTTCTGTTCCCAAATTAACAGAAACTAAAAATCGCCGCGGATCGGCTTGCTCCGCTGTACATGTCGCTGAAAGCGATAGTCGTTTGCCGCACCACCACGTTACACTCGCTCCTTTCTCCCCCTCCCAACCATCACGCTCTTCCTTCTCGCGCATCTCGTGATGAATTGATTGGGGGTTTGTTCAATTCAATTCAATTTTCCTCTACTTGCACTACTGGAGCGCCATCTCTTGAAACCTTTTTGCTTTCGTAGTGCTTAGAACAGTTAGAGACGACAACATTCGTTTCAGTGTGTGCATTTATCTCTTCAAAATCGTTTTAACAAGCGTGTGTTTTAATTTGCAATCGTAAAAAGCAATCCAGCATCTATTTTTATTTAAAAGTACTCTGCTTCTCTCTGTTACATACTTACATGTCGCTTTACACATTCCTGCGGTTTCCGTTGCGCTGGATAATGCGGACATGTATGAGCCATCTAGCAGCGGTATCAGTAGTTTGTAACGGTTTTCCTTTGTATACTTCACGTACAAGCATTCTTTCAGCTATTTTTGAGGCCGGGCGGCTGAATGGACAGGCAGAACCAAATTTTCGCGTTGAGGTTGTAGGCCCAGGAAAAACTATCGTCTTTAACACAACTGCGTTCTAAGGTACGGTTTGTTAATTGGTTTCGGGACAATTAAAAGGTACCTGAAGACGTGTCATTGCACCCATTAATCCTCCGCTCACTGGCTGACACGTGATCATGGTCCGATTACCAGCTCACTCCACGCCACTGCTTGTTCCCGGCGACACCACAGCGTCTAGGTAGTTGCTATGCATCGGCTCCGACAGCTCGTGCGCAGCCAGCTAACTCTAAGGACGATGCAATTGATGCCGAGAAAAGTACGCTGTTAATTCATTACGGAATATTTGCGACGTGACATGTACGAGACTGTGTGTGCAAAGAAAATAGTCCTTTCAACAGCGTCAGAAACGTGCCGCTCAGTTGTGATCTCACCGCGCGTACACTCTTAGCCAAAAAGGACTAACGGGGCATCGGCGTTAGTCCTTTTGGGGACTAACTGCGTTGCCACTAGAATTAGTCCTTTTTGGGACTAACGGCAAGGGTACCAACTGTTAGTCCCTCTACACTTAGTCCCTTGATGGTTCAACTGTTGGTCCGCCATAAAGACTAACTGTTGGTCCCTTGCAGATCAACTGTTAGTCACTCCTGTTAGTCGACTGGAGACCAACCGTTGGTCCTCTGAGTATCAATCGTTAATCTTTCCCATTACTCTCCCTAGACCAATTGATGCTTTCAAGACTAAATGTTCATCCCTGCAAATGCTCCTCTCTGGATTAACAGTGCATACTAAAAGACTATGTGCTGGCTCGTGCAAGTACTCGATGAGTGACTGTCGTTCCATGAGACCGACAATTGAGAAGACAGGAGTAAACACAAGAGACCAGAAGCAGTATTTCTTGGCCACTTGTTCACGACAAAGTACTCACGACAAAGAAAATGTTACTTTCAAGCTTTTTATTGCAACACTGTGTGAGAAACATACACAACAAAAGTAAACCGTACTCTACTCTTGACGTTGGAGTCTCTATTTCGAAGGCATGTACGGCACACCTTGTTGAGGCGATGCGCCCAGTATTGGGCTATTCCGGGTATACATGGCTGCTGTACTTGGCGCAAGCGTGCTCCACTTGTCGTGAGGTACTTGTCCGTTGAGAGGAGACAGCCATCCTCCGTGACGCTGTCGGCAAAGGGCGTATGTCGTCACGCTCCTGCAGGAAATAAATAGGGCAACAAAACAAGTGCTATTCATGGTAGGACGCAAAATTGAGAAAAACGCAGTTTCCAGCAGCCCTAACAAGCATCCGTAAAAAATACCTCAAAAAGCAAAAAGAAGCAAAATCAACGCTTTATGTAGTGCAGCCAAATGTGGCCTGTGAATTGCACTGAGTATAAGACTACGGAGTAATTAAGATTATGGCCACGGTAGTTAACAAGCTAAACTCAGGCATTGTTGTTTTTCCGACTCCAGCAGAAAAGACGCCACTCAAACCAGCAATAGAACCTGGGGACTCATGCTCCCTCACTCAACGCATTGAACCACTGTATAAGGGCAACAGAAAATAGAAAGATTGCTAATTTCTCGCATGCAGGTTCGCTATCATTCTCAGAGGCTTACGTAGCACGAAACAAGGGCCTCTTCCCTCTCTCTCACAAGACATGTAGGGAAAGAGACGCTTCCTGTCAGCACCAGCTCTAAATCAAAATGGTTTGACTGCAATCAAACATAAAAAGAAAACAAGAAGAAATATTTAATTATTGGAAGAAAACCTGCTTTCCTGCGCTGATGGTGCGGGTTTGTATAGAACAAGGTCATTATTGATTTCTGGCTAAGATGTCGGTGTCGAAGAATGCGTTTTTATTTCAAAAATGTATTAAGAGCCAAATTTTCTCAATGTTTAATAAATTTAACAATGTTTAAGAAATAGCCTCGGGCGAAACAAACAAAACGGCGTCCTCTCAGCTTTCTGCATGGGGAGTGGCTATGGCTGCAGGTTTCTATTTCCTCTTTGCGGACAGTTCACAGTGAGTTCGTACGTGCACACAAAAAAGGGTTTCAAAGAAAAGGGGCAAAAATGTTTGAGGCTGACCACGCTGCGAGCGCATGGCTAACAGTCAGGGAGCAACGAAAAAGAAAAAAAGGGAAGGAAGCGTTCGGCCACGTTAGATGAGTCACGCGAGCCTGCGCCTGCTACTGTGAAATTCATGTGAAAGGCACGGGTGACGGGTGGGTGCGGGAAGGACTGCAGGACGAGAATGTTTCGTGAACGAGTTCCCCGAAAGCCAAACAATTTTGGGGGGGCGCGTTACTGCCAGTTAGGTTCGCCGTGGCTGCCACAAGGAGGGCCGGTACTGGAAAAGGGGCCATTAGATGACACTGTATTCTAAAAAAAAACTGCCGTGAGATACATAAAGATTGTACGATTTTGTTAGAGGATTTTTATTACGGCGGTCAGACCGCGCCTTCGAGGAAGACTTCATTTTGCCGATCTGCTGTGGTCCGGCAGATTACAAGTTCGGGTTCCGCAAAATATGGAAAAAAAATGCCTTACTCAGCCAATTTACATCAGATTTTAACCGTTTTTGTCTAGTTTTATTCTGGACGTAGTTGCGGTTACGAGGGTGCAACTATTTTTGCCCTACTCAGCCTCAGAGTGTACGCGTCCGTTGCAGTTCCGGCGTTCTCTCAGACTTCTTGTAATTTTCCTGCTTAAAATATCACGTTTTCATTTAAAATTTAATATGTCTGCGAGTAATTCTTGTGTCCTAACAGCACCGTGTTGTTATTTTAGTGTTCATGTGTTTGCCTAAAAAGTTAGAGCCCTTCAAGATTCTCGGCCACGTGTTAACCACGCTTGGACATTTCTGGCTATAAATGTACTAAAACTGAAATTTCAAAAGAAAAGAAGTTAGCGGTTAGCTTCCTTTTTGTACGCTGCTCCTGCTGGGACGGTTATTTATGCGGTTGGGCCACTTGTTTAAAGAGAAATTGCATTTTTACTATTTTAGGGTTAAGCAAGAAATTGGGTAAATATTGACCGAAACAAATAAAAATTAGGTCGCCGTCGGCAGTAACGCACAGTGAATCGACTGGAGTTGGTTTTAAAAAATATCTTGCACTCTGACACTAAGATGCAAGCTCACGAACTTCAAAAAAAGGGCGAATGGGGAAAAGCCGTCGCCGCCGAAGCTCACCTTTCGCATGTCCGTCCCCGCTGGCCGCCGAACAAGTAGAAACAAGACGGAGGGCCCCCGCCAGGGGGAGCAACAGCAACGTTGCGGGAGCAAAGGGCGCTGTTAGTCTTTCCGTTGGTCCCATTCGCGTCGAGGGACGAACGTTTGGTCCCTTCATTTTGCACACGGCCCTAATCTTGGCGCGTTTGGTCTTTTGGGGACTAAATGTTCCTCGCGAGGCGTAATTGCTGCAGTTAGTCTTATTTTCTCCCATTGTGGCTAAGAGTGTACTGTGCGCATTGCCTGGTAAATGAATGATAACGTGAGAACAGTGAGCGGACTGTTTCGCCGCACATGTGTAAAAGTGCTGGTACGATCGGCAGTTTGGCTTAAGCAGTGCCTATTTCCCCTCCTATGTTTATATTTATGCCCTGATTTGATTAACGATCACTAGTACTGTCGGCACTATATTTTCTTTTCGGTACAACTTGTGCGCAATGTATACGAATTGTATTAACGCGAGTTTTCAACGTCTTGGAGCGGGTTCAGAGTCAGACATGTCTGTGTTTGCTTTTAGTTAGGACCTCGCCATGGGAATTGATAATTGCAACGCGGACTTTGGTCTGTTGACAAGGAGCCTGCGCCTTTCTCTAGCATCAAGTTCGAGAAGTCACGACCGCTCACAGAAGGTGCGGCCGTATACGAGGCGAAACACTTCGTGGGGTAAAGCGTTACCAGGCAGCCCCAAGTTAGGGAAACCCAAACGCAACACGCTTGCGCACGGTGAGTTTTAGAAGAGGGTCTTCTCCAACAGCTCGCAGCCGGCTTCGGATGCTCGAAGTCCGATGTTGGGAACTTTAGGCTTAGCGTCAACGCTCTCGTTACAGTAGCCAATGACAATCCTTAACACAGCTTTTCACCACACTGTCACCCCCTTTCTCGTATGTGGAACTTTGTATATGCGGTGATTGCTATTTAAATGATCGATGATCAAGATACCTGCCACGGCCTCGGCCGATTCTTGCGCGCAGGTATCACCCTCCTTCGGCCGCTCGCCGCACCGTGGTGCCGGGACTGACCTCCGCGGCGGGCGGCGTAGATAGCGGCAGATATTTGAGCATCGCTTTGAAAATCACAGCTGACGACCCTACCTAGCACAGTTTTTCACCACACTAAAATCCACTTTCGCGAATGTCGAACTGCTTTTCCGTGATCAGTGTGATTTTGAAAAGCGGTGACAAGTTTCTCCCAGGAGGCTTCGGGCTGGGGTGGCTCTCGCACCTTCAGTCACCTGGACTTGGGGACACGCACCAGAAGACCCAGGAACATGTCCCAAGTGTCCGGCTCCGGCGGTTGAAGCAGATGTCAATTATCTCTTGTGGACGTGTACAGGAACCAGAACAGCTCGGGACAGTGCGCCAAGAGTGGTTGGTCTTCGGTGGGATAAACCGAGGCACTTCAACCGGTGAGTGCACAACGACTGCTACTGCAGGTCGTTGCGGAACTTTTTACACGAGACCGGGCTCCATGCCTACCTTTAGACTTGTACAGGGTCATTAGTTTCCTGACAACCTGTGCGTTTGTACTCCTTCTCTTTCTTCTACCTAATGTCTTGTCTTTTCTTCATATGCCGCATGGCAAAAATGCGAATTGAAAAAAAAAAACTCCCACCTCCCCTCGCGGGAACCCCTGTGTAGATGCGACGCATAGGGGGTTCACGTTGCAGCATTGGACAGCGGAGGAACGGCGCTGGAACGATGGAGCGGAGCGGCGCAGGCACTGCGTTTTATAGCGCGCATAGCGGTGAGGGGACGCGCCGGCGCCAGTGCGTCTGCCGCGGCTGACGCAACACAATCCAACACAATCCACTTTAATCCAATCCAATCAAATCCAAATCCAATCAAATCCAAGCCAAGCCAAGCCAAGCCAAGCCAAGCCAAGCCAAGCCAATCCAATCGAATCCAATCGAATGCCCGTCGCGAGAGAGTGTTCGCTATCGGAGAGGAGAGGGGTGAGCGGCGGAGAGCGCAGCTGGCGCGGCGAGGAGAATGGAGGAGGGGTGGACGCCGACGACGACGCCGGATGCAGGGACAAGGCGAGTGAATGAGATGCCTTCGCATCTAAAAAATTGGCCGCGTATCTGCTCCTTTCGTTGCAAATGCCGTCAAAAGACGATAGTCTTTATCGGCTTTTGCGAAGTAAATGCCTCCCTTCGCTTTACCGCTCACCTCTCATGTTGTTCCTCTTGCGTCGCGCTCCTCCCGAGGTAAAGACGCTAATTGTTTGCTTAAATCATTTTAAATTTCCCGCGTTCCACTGCTCCAAACCGGGTGTCTCGATGCGAACGCTGCCGTACGGCGAAGACGCGCGTTAATCGAGGCGCTCTACTTCAACGTTTATAGAACCGCGTTTCCCTACTCCACGTGCGTTGCAAGCAGAACGTGGAACCTATCTAGTGGAACCTTGCGTAACTGTTGCCGGTTGCTTTCTTAAAATGGCGCCAGAAGCTATAGTGGCGCGGGCGACAGCAGGCGACGGCGGAGTGAATTCTATTTCTGGAGTTGATGAAGTATTTAATTTCGCAAAAGTCAAGCATGTTTGAATTTTTATAAAGGAACACTGCAAATATCACTTCTGCATTGATTTGTTGTCTCATATTTGCCTAATGTCTTGTTCTTCTTCAACAATGTTGACAAGTATGAACATTACACCGGACATAGACGGGTAGATTTAGCTGTGACTATATAAGACTATTACGCAGGCGTTGTTTTGCTTTGGCCGGGGGGCTGAATCGAGTCACAGACAGACAGACGGACAGACAGACATACAGACAGACCAAAATTTCTGGGTTTAAGTAGCCCAAGAAAGACTATCGTCTTTAAAAAAGTTGTTGCTGCCGCGACCTGCGTCGGTTCGAGCCGCCGGCGGGCAGGCACGGCGGACGAGTGTGCGGTTCTGCGAGCAGTAAACGCTTCATGGTTTCCTGCTTAATCCATTTCTTGCGCACGACAAGCGAAATCTAGAAATTCAGCTCCGCGATCGCCGTAGCCTACAATGCTGATCGGGGAAACGAGCCGCAGCTTACGCTTACACCGGGTTCGGACGCATACGTTCGCGTACACCACCACGCTCAAGTCGTTTGCGGGCAGCCTACCACAGTTGACATGGTTATAAAGCAAAAGAACCGACAATTGGGTGAGTTGGTACTTATTCATCTTCCCTAACAGCGCGCACACACGAAGACTGAGGCAAAGAAGGGGACAGGACGAGCGCTGGCCTACAACTACTTTTTATTGAAGAAAGACATGAAATTATATACTAACAAAACACCAGCTGCGCATGACAATACAAAAAAAAACATCGGATTAACTTAAAAGAAAGCTTGATATGGATAACCAAAGTCAAATCATCAAAAGGTTACGCCACTGCAAGAAACAAAACTTCACCGGTTATCTAAAAACTCGAATTCCTCCTGGCTAAGCGGTATCGACGGATGGCTGAAGCACGTTTTGCCCAGTTTGGCGATATGAAATGCCCCCACCATCTCTCGAGTCTTCCTATCTTTATGTTCAAAAATGACGCGCAGGCGCACCTGTCAGTGCATTGCGAAACTTGTCCTTCACAGTGCTACCCTCATTTTAGAGAAACAAAAGTGCTATTCAAACATAAAGATAGGATGACTCGAGAGGTGGTGGAGGCATACCATATCGCCAAACTGGGCAAAACGTGCGTCAGCCATCCGTCGATATCGCTTAGCCACGAGGAATTCGAGTTTTTAGATTTTTTAGTGGAGATGGTAAGCGGAAAGTGAGATTTGGTCGATTCATAGAAGGAGAGGATGAGAAGGTGTTTGTTGCCACGCCATGCAGCCCAGAGCACGGCTCTCGGAAACGCCGGAAGCCAAACAGGTGGTTGGGGAAGTCGTTATCAGAATGTGTCTGTAAGCTGGAGGTCAAAAAAGGAGCCGGTAACTAGGTCAAGGAAAAAAAAAAAACTCACACACAACTGAAATTACACATGTCACAAACAGCCACATTCTTGGAGAGAGCCTTTTCTGAAACTAAAAAAAAACAAGAACAAAGTTAGAACCATGTGTGGGGAACAAGAAAAAGCGGTGCAGAAAAAAGAAGCAGGGGTGTGATAGAATTCCGGAGCCATTGCTGAGGGGTGTCTTTGCGTACTAAACTGGAAGCCAAACTAGGAAAGCAAAAGAAGTTGGGTGATCACATTCGGAGCTGAATGAAGCGGGTCATATTGTTCGGATAAAGGTACTCGCAAGTCAATGCCTAATGCTGTATTCCCGATGAATATCACAAGGATTCTACGTAGCCTCTGGAAGCGTTCATTCCAGCAGGTTCCAGGGAGTTGGATTTGTGAAATAAACAAGATTCTCTGTATTTCCTGTCCCTATGAGACTTAAAGTTTGTCTGAAGTATATGCAACTTAAGGTCATCAGAAATGGGACCTGCTTGGTTGAAATGTTGCGCGACAGCTATGGAGGATTTGTTCAGAGTATCTGCCCGGTGACCGTTCAGATGTACCGTAAAAACCCGCGTATAATACGAGGCTTTTTTCCAAATTTTACTATGTAAATTTTGTGCCTCGTATTATATGTGGATCCCAAAGTTTTCAGCCGGAAATTTGCACTTTCGGTTTTGGTTTCAGTGGAGGGTGCGCCATCTTGCGGTGGCGTTAGCTGGTTGCCGCTTCTCTGTTCTCTCAGCCGGCGCCATTTTGATTGTTTTGACCACGCGAAGGATCGGCACGTTCACAGCAAGTCTATCACGATGTCGGGTGCACAATGCAGTATTCGGCTGCAATTAAAAGAAAAGTTATTTTATGTGCCGAGACCATCAGGAATTACGCCGCAGGACGGCAGTTCGGCGTCACCGAAGGCAACGTTCGCGGGTGGAGAAAGCAACTGGTGCTTGACTGGATAAAATCTGTGTGGTGTCGGCGGCCTGGAGCACTGTTGGGGGTTCCCGTCAGTGCTCGTGTTGGACGCCTTTCGGTGCCACCTGGCTGATTCCGTGAAGAAGTTGTTGCGCGAACCCCGCACCGAACTCATTGTCATTCTACGAGGAATGACATCCCAGCTGCAACTGCTAGACGTTTGCATCAACAAGCCTTTCAAAGACTGCATCAGGTCCTGCTACCAAGAGTGGATGAGGTCAGGAGACCCGTAAGTGACAGCTACCGGATGGCTGACGCGGGCTTCTCCAGCGGTGCTTTGTGGCTGGATCGTGGATGCGTGGGCCAGCATCCCAGAGGAGCTCGTCAGTCGTTTTTTTAAGAAATGCGGCATCTCGAACGCCCTTGTTGGCACTGAGGACCCCTTTCTGTGGGAAGACATTTCCGACAAGGCGACTTCAGGAGACAGCGGAAGCGAACCTGACGATGACTGAACCGACGTCGGCAGACAGTGCCAGCGAAAACTGAAAATGGCTGAACGGTAACTGCAGTGCAAATAAATGTTTTCTGCGCTCTTTACCTCGCATTATATGCGGATGAAATTTTTTTTCTGATTTGGATGTCTCCGAATTGCACCTCGTATTATACGCGGGTCCGTATTATACGCGGGTTTTTACGGTAAGTTCATAGGTTGACGCTTTTGTCCTACATGCAAATGCAGATGTTGTACGTCTGCCCTTCGCAAGGACGGACATGACCGCCCTTCTGTCTACCATTCTCCGCCACGCCTCGGCGAGTCACTGGTCCCACCCTGACAGTCGTCATAGAAGACTACACCGCCTGGACCCCGACTGCAAGTTTCGGTTACCTCCTGGTATTCAGCGAAACTACGCCACGCTGTTTCACCGACTACGGCTTGGCGTAGCCTTTACCCGTCGCTACAAGCACCTCATTGGCTTTACAAGTGACCCCGACTGTGAGACATGCCATGTACCAGAGACTATTTCGCATGTTCTCTGCCACTGTCCACGCTATGCGCATCCTCGAGAACAATTAGCGAGAACATTGGCCCGTTTGGACTGTCGTGTGGTGTCGAAGGAAGTGCTGCTGGGACCTTGGCCAGACGCGAAACGTTCCCACAAGGCATTTAAAACTGTGCTGACATTTCTGCGCAGCAGCGGCCTCTCAGAGATATTGTAGTTGAGGCCCGTCCGGCTTAACTTTAACACATGCACAGTATCGGTATAGGCATCTTCTGCACATAGCCATTTATTCATTTCTCCGCCATCTTCATCTTTGTCGTCCGCTATCCACGCTCTTTCCTCCACTTTCCCTTCCCACACACAGAATAGCTGGCCAGGTACTACCATCAGACCGACCTTTCTGCGTTTTTTTTTTTTTTCATTTCAATAAAATTCCTATCTCTTGAGCATTCTAACATAAACACGATGTTGGATGAAGTGCCCGTGAAACTGGAATTGATCTTGTGAACGTAATTGCTGCCGGGGATTTTTACAATGCAGTCTGTTTGCAGGTGCGTGCAAGTCTTGCATCTGGGACGGAGACAGGCGGTGCTGACTGGTTGTTTTGAAGGACCTGTTTTATCATGCACTAAAATGTCTTTTAGATTCTTATTTCTCCGGCAGGTGACTCTTGGTGCTTCCGGAAACGTCTTTTTAAGTCGGTCGTTACTGGCTAAAATGGGGTAGTATTTCCGCACGATATTGTTTACCTTAGGAAAGGCGTTTGAGAATTCCGTTATTAGTGCAGGCGGCCTGGCGCTTACTCTTTCATCTGCCTGCACACCCCTTCCCCAGTGTCGAGTAGCAATCCGGGCTCTAAGCCTGGGTAAACTCTCGGCCTTTCCATTTGCTTTTCTCTCTCTCGTTTTGTCACTGTTTGTTGAGCACCACGTCTCTTTTCAGATTAGATATGCACGTTGGCACACCTGATCGAGCGAGCTTTTATAGTCAAGATCTATATCTCCCTCTTTCTCGCTATTGTATTCGTAAGCTTACTACTTTTCCAAACCTTGCTCAGTATGTATTTTGAGTGCTGTTTCTAGCCACTGCATATATTGTATATACGTTGCGTTTTTTGTTTGTCAATGCCGCTTGCTGCCTGTCTGCACCGGGGGGGCTGGGGCTAGTCAAGCTGTTTTTACGGCTAAGAATAAATCAAATCAAATCAAATCAAATCAAATCAAAGATACTGCTGCCTGTCCGTTGGTTTTCTAGAAAGTGTGGTCTTAAGTTTACCGTTGTCTAGAATGACGGTAGTGTCCAGGAAGTTCACTTTCTTTTCAGAACGTTGGCATGAGAATTTCATAGTCGGATGCGAAGAATCGAGTTTGCGAAGCTTCGTCATCTGGACCTTTGCACTACGCATTACCACGACTGTGCCTCTGAGACGCGAGGTAGGACAACCACGCTCCAGCTGCAAACACGTGCTGTGTCCTCTCCATTTTAAGTGCAGAACACTTTAGGGGCTCGCCTTGTCGTCTTAGCTCGCTCGCTGGACCCAAGTAGAGTCACACGGCGTTCCGTCGTAGCGTCTATCGTCGCGGCGGAACCCAGAGGCTTAGAAAGCCAAGCGGTTTATATATATAGTCTTAAGCGTTCGAAACTCGTGAACCGCTGGCGCTTGTCATAAATGTCCCCGCTGTTTAGCGCAAAGAAAACTGCAGGTGCATTTGAGGCAAAATATACGTAATTAACCTGCAGCGCCCGCGTTCATTTAGTTAACGACGCTCGTTTGGTTGGTTCTTACGATAGTAAGCGAAAAAAGTGGCAATGCAACGCCGGCACGTGCGGGAAGAAAAGAAAGCTAAAAAATAGGCTGCGTATCTGCTCCTTTCGTTGCAAATGCCGATGCAAGACGATAGCCGACTGGCGCCCCTGGCAAGTAAATGTATCCCTTCTCTTTCCCGCTCAACTCTCATGCTGTTCCTTTCCAGTCTTGTTCCTTCCAAGATAAAACGCTGGAGGTTTGCTCAAGACAATTTAAATTTACCGCGTTCCTCTGCTCCAAGTCGGGCGCCTCGATGCCATTGCTGCCGTACGGCGGAGACGCGCGTGAATCGAAGACCCCCTACTAAACATTTATAGAACCACGTTGCCCCACTCCACGAGCGTTCCTAGCGGAACGCGGAACCTATCAGGTGGACCTCTCGTTGCTGTTGCCGTTTCATTTTTTAGGATTCCGCCAGTTAACGCGGGCAACAGTAGGCGACCGTCTTCTGCAGTTGATGTATTATTTTATTTGCTATCGCTTAATACCGGACTTAGACATTTAGATTTGGCTGTGAGTACATAAGACTACTGCGCAGGTAATGTTTCACTTTGGCCGGCTGGCTGAATTGAGTGACAGACGGACAGACAGACATACAGACAGACAGACCAAAATTTTCCCGTTCAAGTAGCCCAAGAAAGACTATCGTCTTTAAAAAGAAGACAACTCCCGCTGGCGCAGTTTTAGGCAGGGGGCGCGCGAGCCCTGTGAAGGCGGTAACTTCGAAATGCGTTGGGTGGTAGCAGTGAGCGGATAACGGCGCTGCAGTCCATTATGGCGAATCACTGCTCTGCACTTCCGACAGCTTTCACATTGAGTGGATCGACAAATTTTTTGTTATCCGACTTCGACTCTTTCCCGTTTGTTTGAACTGTTTACCATTTTCGCCGAAGCTTAGCATCGCTTACCTGCTGTTTTACTTGTATCCGTGTGTCTGTGTCTATTGTGTGTATTTTGTTTGGGTTTCGGGTATGTTATAAATGAACAGTCTCGTTCACAGAGTTTCACCTTTATGTATTATTGTTACGAACCTGACAATATATACGTTTCCATAAAGCAGCGGAATATAATTCAAACAACCTATGCACATCGATATACAAACAAAACAAAATGGCCATGATGCGACACAGATACTTTTACCTATATATCTAACAACATTATTTGTTTCCACACTTATCCACAGGAATGTGCACACATTTACTAGTGTTCACACATCTTCGTCACCTGAAAAAATTCCCTTAGGGCAAGGAACGCTATTGTTTTATTACGTACATTGTCCCACGGACCCAACTCTTTCTGCAAAGATGGGGGTGTGCGCGATAGCAGGCTAAGCTTGTCACCTTTTCAAGCTCGGTCGCATATAGAGGGCACTCAAGCAGGACATGACGCATGTCTTTAGTTTGGCGTCCACAAGCATAGCTTGTGTCATCAGTAAATCCAATACGCTAAAGGAATCTCTTGGTGTAGGCCACGTCAAGACGAATGACATGTATTAACCTAACCTACCGAACGACCGACATGAGACGCACACGGGTTTGCAAGGGACGGGTCCACTTGCCATAACAGCGATGAACAGTATTTATCGGTCAACCTGGTTTCCAAAGTAATGTGTGTCGTCCGTTGTTTCAAATATTTTTTCACAACACCCCTGGTAAAAGGCACAGTGCTACATGTGGAATTTGAATGAGCGCTTGCTGCTTGCTGGGCAGCTCGAGAATTCCCACGTATTCCAATGTGCCCGGGAATACACTGAACTATTATTCTCTTAGTTCTTCCTATTTCAGTTGCCATCATGTCACAGATTCGTCTTGACAGGATAAGGTTGTGAGTGTAAGCCGCAATTCGGTTTAAGGCTTGAAGATCCGCTTTTGAATTTGTGAATACTGCCCATTTAGTCGGTGAAGCCGTTGTAGCGGTACATTTGACTGCAAGTTGTATAGCGTAACGCTCTGCGGCTCTCGACGATGTGGGATGCGCGAGCTTGGCCCCCTGATCAATCGGGAGGCTCGGTATTGTGCAAGCTGACCACGACGAGTTGGTTGTCGACGTTCCATATGTAAGCGGTGAGGACATAGATACATTCATACGGACATCCAACACGTTATCTTGAATCGCAAAACACTGGCGTTCCCAGGTAGATACAGCCCCACACTTTCCTCACGCACCCAGCGCCATGGGAACACTCCCTATTTTCTTTTTACTAACTACTAACACCTCCGCTGTTCGGCCGCGGTAGCCTACAGGTAGAGTCGCTGGTTCGAAAGAGAAAAACCTTGCTTCGAGCTGCGGAAGCGTGAATCTTTTTTGCCAAAACCACTATTTTTCTATACTATAAAATGCTCTCTTAGGCCATTTCTGCGCGACATTTTCGGAAATAGGGTAGGCTTGGTAGTTTTTAGGTCGGTTTAGTGGCCGGTCTTATTCTATCCCCACGTTCGATTACCCATTTGCATCGAACATGAACTCCCAAACTTGTACCAGAGTCTTTCATAGTATTGAACGACTGCGCTTGTACCTATCTCTGAACGAAATGTCGCCTGGTACCTATGTCGGAACGGAATGACTGGATGAACAACACCTCCAGGTGTGCCCATGTACCCCACCTGCGAAGAATGGATCTATCCCAGCCCTCGAAGCCAGGAGGAAATCATTTAAACATGTGGAACTTTGCTAAAGATACGAAACTTGTCAGCATGACATACCTATGCACGCCCGTTCCACTTTCTCCATTTTTCCTGCGCCCCACTTCACCTGATCCTCTTTTTTCAGCATATTTCAACATTTATTCAACGACCTGTTTCTTGCGTTTATTTATTTATTCGTTAATTTATTTATTTGTTTGTTTGCTTTGAAAAAGGCTTTAGCGAATGAGGACAGAGTGGAGGAAAGAGAAACGAAAACAAAACTGCGGCGAGAGTAAGTAGCCCGCGGTTCATAAGCTTCGCGCCCCACTTTGCCCACGGCTTTGTCCCCCAGCTTTTCATCACGGTCTAGGCTCGACGTCCCCAACCAAGGGCATTCGTCACCGTGTCGCGCTTGCTTTCAGCGCCGATGAAAAAGTATCGCCCCTTCTTTCTCGCACTTTTGTGCCGAGGAAGAGCTCTCGAACACCGCGGTCGCCGAAATGCAGATCGGCCCGTGGCTCGCTCTCGTAACCGTTTCACGGGGACGGCGAGGGGGGGTACTGCTGGTGTCTATCTTTTTCCGGCCACTCCTTCACTGTCGGCTTCGCGGCACTCAAGCAAAGCGCGCAGGCAAAACAGCCTTAAAATGCATTCGCTGAAAGAAAAAAAGAAGCAATGCATGTCCAGCAGGAAGGTACCTAAAAATAGCTTCCCCGCTTATACCTACACTGCAGCGCCTTCCTTGATATCACAACATGACACTATCCTATTTTACTGAGGAAAATTTACAACATCTTCCCGCGAGGGGAACCATGGGGTAGATGCAACGCATCGGGGGTTGCCGTTGCGTTTCCGTTATGTTAGCGATGTCAGCGTGTGGATTGCTGTTGTTGTGTATCCTATTTACGCAACATGTTCACCCCCGATGCGTCGCATCTACCCCATGGTTCCCCTCGCGGGAAGATGGTGTAAATTTTTAACCGAGCGCAAGCTGCGCGCTAACGCACAGCTGGCACGGCGACGGGAGCGAGCGCAGCCGAGCGCAAGCTGCGCGCTGACCGCGCTGACGCACAGATGGCGCTGCGGTGAGAGCGGCGGAGCACGCAGCTGCCGCTGCGAGGAGAATGGGGGAGGGATGCGGACTACGCCGCGACAACGACGCGGGACAAGGCGAGTTAAAGAGATGCGTTGCATCTAAAATAGTGTTGGGTTGGATCAAAGCTCGCCTTTTTGGAAGGCGCGTTATTAGCAGCGAAGCTGTTTGGCAAACCGTTGTTTTGGGTGTCCGCAGTTAAAAATAGCAAGAAAGTGCCGATCGCACACGAACGCGTGTCTCGCGATGACCGCCAGGCAGTTAAAAAAACACAAGAAAATGCCCAGCGCCCGCGTGTGCGTGCCTCCCGGCTACCGCCCAGTGTCCCCGGCGCACATTTGCTAAGCCAATCATACCCACTTAGGGAGATTGGCCAAGATTGGAAAAAAAAAGAAACTTCCAGCGTTCGCCGTAATCGTGGCAACACTTGCTCGGAATGGGAAAGGCATGTCATAGCGTACGCCCATACGAGGTGATGTCCAATGATAAGCACTTCAAAAAAAAAAAAATTGAGAGAAGCTCACTATTATAGCAACAACGTTGCGGCAGCGGAGAAGAAGCAAATCGGCTGCAATCGTGGACTTAAACGGTCGCGATGGTCGTGAAGGTTGCGTACAGCTTCGCCCCCTTCAAGTCTTGTGCGTTAGCACTCATTCCCACAGCCGTTTTTCACCCCGTCACGTCACCGTCCCGTCACCGTGTTCCGTAATGGGCGCCGTTTTTCGAGCGATTTCTCGCCGAAAACGGTTCGACGGTGACGGGAGGCCGATCTCTACGTTTCCGTCACGTCAACGCGACGGGACCATGCCCCGCGCTAAACCAGCAAATCTGAAAAAATTTTTAGGGCTAAATTTCGCGAAAAGTGAGCACAAACCATTTTTTTTTACTTTTCAGATTAAAAACGCTCAATTCTAGGCTAAACTGATCACTAGGCAGACGACCCTGTAATCTGACGGAAAGCTCCCGTGTAGATCCAGTCTGAACACTACTTCTCCGTTCCATCAACGTCGCTTTTTGTTGACGTGACGGTGCCGTGACGGAGAAGGTGACGGCTGTGTGAATGAGGACTTAGTGTGAGCTTCCTTCATTTTTTAAATAAAGATTACTAATGGAAGATACAAAGGGAGAATTGAAAGTATTTGACGCCATGTAGAAGAACACAGGCGCAAGCATAAGAGCCAAAGGTTAATAAAAACTATGTCCTAAAGTTACGGCGTTCTCAATTTCAATTTAAAGATTAATTTTGACCTTTTCGAGTCTCGCGAGAAAAATGATACACAGTGTCTAGAGTGCCGTCCGACGGCACTCTAGCTGATCGTTGCAGGCATGGCTAGAGTGCCGTCCGACGACATTCGAATTTTTAACACAGGGCTAGCACCAGCCGAATGGTCTGGCGTTGTAGTGTAGAGGATCCGTCTTAGCTTCTTGAACCCCAAGTCGGTGGTTCGAGACCGGCTCTTGCCGCGGTTGCTTTTATTTTCATTATTTATTTGAGGTGTAATTTTTATGCCTTAGGTTAGTTTTGGTGTTTTGAATGACTTCTTTGTTTGCGTTAGGTTATCTTATGTTATGTTTAGGTTAGGTTGCCTAGCTTTACGTTATCTACAGCCATGGACTGCCAGACGCGTCAATTTTGCCACACAACGCCTGTGGACGTCGATATAGTGGAATGCTTATAATACCGTCGGACGGCACTCTAGACACGGCCAAAATGATATATATAGGGCTGACATATATTTACGCAAGGATGTGGTTCTCTCTTTGAATAAAATAGAAAAAAACTTTGAATCACCGTTCCTTTCTTTTGCATCTTGGCAGTACCACAACCACGGTTAACAATTGACAGCGTTGGGTTGGTTGCGGATTAGTTGCGTTGGCAGGAGCCCTCGGAGGACCAAGGTAGTATCGGTGCCTTAGGTCTCCGTGTCATACAGGGGCCATATCATTGTTTTTCCAGGCTTTGAACGGTTGCGTTACGCCTCTCTTGCGATAAAAGAAGAGACTACAGTGAAAAGAAAGGATATCCTGTGGATTGCCATTCGGGAAGGCGGATTCGAAATCCACCCCTGCTTTTAAGCCCGTTGAGAGGAAGGGCGACGGGGTCACTCAGAAATAAACACAATCTTTTCTCCTCACCAAGAAAATTTTCTTTCTTTTTTTTTACGTTTTCGATCTAATATAATTGCTTTATACTTCTCGGTACATTTCGCAAATGGATTATGCCGGGTTAGCTCACTCGGTATAAAGATAAAGGGTGACGCTCTTGGCGAACCCTTTATTCGGCATTTCAATGCGCGGTTTTTCTTATATCCCAGATTAAAGGAACGCCTTATCTGAAGGGAAAAAAATCAACTACCCCTCTGTCGGAACGACAACGATAGGAAAACGCGAACGTTTCAGAAATAAGGTCCCGCACACACACAAAAAATTTAGCAGTGGCTTAGCTCGGCAATGCCAGGATATACGTAGCGTTAGCTAATGTTCAGCTGGTTATTCTTAGTTGTCCTGGTTGTCTAGGATTAGCTGATTATCATGCTTACTTCTGCTAAGACGAACCAAATCCAATCCAATTCAGTCCAATCCAATCCAATCCAATCCAATCCAATCCAGTCCAGTCCAGTCCAGTCCAGTCCAGTCCAGTCCAGTCCAGTCCAGTCCAGTCCAATTCAATCCAGTCAAGTCCAGTCACTGCTTCTCGCGCATGTGCAGCACGGCTCTCCAGGAGCCACGGGAAACGGCGATCAAGCGGCTGCGGCGCAGCGTCAGACTTGGCTACAGCGCAACGGAGGCGCACAGCTGGGCACGTGCCGGCGCCAGTGCGTCTGCCGCGGCTGTGACGTCACTTCTCTGGAATGCGCAGACCGGCGAATGTGCAGACCCAATTCTCTACACACCCGTACTCCAATCCAATCCAATTCATTGCTCCTCGCGCTTCCGCAGCACGGCCCTTCAAGGTCCACGCGAAACTGCTAGACCTCGGCCAGTGTAGCTCACGATACAAAACGAACCCAATAGCGGGCGGACAGTTTTTTGTACTGCGGTTTCGCTCTCTAGTGCTTTACTGATGCGGGCACTCTATAGCTTTCCTTAGCATTCAATTATCGTCGTAAGGGGCATTTACTGTTCAATTTTGCACGCCCATGCACCCCTCTCCAAATCCAAGCTGCTTGGACCGTACCCGAAAAGGCGCAATGAGATAGATGTCGGCTGCATAACGCGGGGGACCGCAGTTCAATTGCGACCACGGGAAGCGTTTTTTATTCACTTCATCCACTATTATCACCGTCGTCAGAGAAAGTTGGTTTTCCTGCAGTGCGCTTTAGGTGAACTACGGACGACATCGGTGAAAGGCTGAAAGCTTCACTTTAACTTGCCAGTACCTATACGCACGCGATGATGGGAAAGTAACGCCAGTTAGTGGGCCGTTGTTGATTAAAGGCTTTCTTGTGGGTTGTGGAGCGACAAATGAGCAATAGAGAGGGCATTAGACAGCTGTTCAAGCGGGATAGAATGCCCGTCCTCACATCAGCGCCGTATCACCCGCCAGTGACGCACACAACAGTGCTAACGGAGGCAGTTACTCGCTGTCGGTGTGCTCGACGCCGGTCATCGGTTGTCGCAGTTCGTGGAAACATCCTGAAGTTCATCTGTTTGGTTCGGGGATGAAGCAATTGGTCTCTCATTTGACGAAGGCGTATCCTGATAAACCTTTCACTTGCGAGTCCTCGCCGCGTCTGGCTGTTCGTTATCTTACTGTGCTATCTCGGTGGCTTCCTGTCTTCCTGCCGTACGGGCACCTGAACAGATTCCGGGCTCATTTCTCAGTGAACGGGACACAATGCTTCACGGTGAAAGATAAGTTACCGTATACCATGCGCCGCGTTGGAGGTACGTTTCACGGAAAGCATGAAAGAGGCCGCTCACAGGGTCCATTTATCTAGACGCAGCTTTTGGCGTCATGAAACGAAGCGCGCGTTCTTGTTCACAATGATGCATCGGTCATTGTCGTCCTCATGACTCGCTTCCCCAGTACACGAGGAGCCGATATTGATCATCTGGATCAGTATCATCTGGATCAGGATCGTCTCTATCCTCTAAGGCAGGGATCGGCAACCTTTTGGGGCAGACGGCCGGGTTGCATGCAGCCGACAAGACAGGGACCGGTGGGGGATTGGTGTTTGGCCTTGTGCAAAGGAAGCAAGTGAAGACACTATCTAAGAGGGAAGACGGGGGACAACGCCAACTGTAGCGCTCTTACTTTGTTCCTGTCTAACCCCACTTGAGGTTAGGATTGCCATGTCGGCCTTATGATAGAAAGTGACACGGGGACAGAAGGTTATGACATCGTTCCGGGGGCTGCATATTACTGCCCTCAGGGCCGCATGCTGCCCCCGGGCGGTAGGTTGCCGACCCCTGCCCTAAGGAGACAGCTACAAGTCATTCCTATTCTCCAGTTTAGTGAGGTGCAGAAGAGGAGTGGTATTCCTGTTATTCTCCTCAGGAGTGGCATCCTTCAAGAGAGGAGGGGCTCGGAATGATGTATCTACTCACAAAGAGAGTCAGCTGACTGTCTCTTTCAATTCACTCTTCGCGTCTTCAAAAAAGCGGATTGAAGATGAATGTCCGAGTGTTTGAGCATGGGAATACACACATCACCATCCTTCGTGTTCTGTTCTACACCCTAAAGCCTGCTTTTTTCTTCGTCCAACATCACCAAACCTCGTCCGACAGACTTGTCGGACTACCTTGGACGACAAGGTCGAATTCACTCGAGGAGCGAATTTAAGGCAATGCAGTGGTTCAGCTTCACCACATGGCACTTGGTTGGTCACTTGCCTGAGCCAACCTTGAAATCACGACGGATGACGGGGTCGAAGTCATGATTTGACACGAAAGTTTGGTCTGCGCTGGGGGACCGAGCAATGTAAGGCTGACGTATCATGTTGCACAATGCCAAAGCGCAGATGATATCTTTTGGTCAAATTACAGGAACGTTGGGGTCATTATCCGAATTCGCTATAGGAGCGGGATGAATTGGTCACTCAAGTGCATTGTGGTACAGCTGAACCCCGTGAGTGCCTTAGATGGCACGTTATCTCTTAAGCCTCGTAAGGGTTTTGTTTATAATCAACAGATTCTTTTAACAAAAGCTGACACGAGCTACTTCCGGGATAACAGTATGAACGAATGAGCGAACGAATGAATGAATGAATGAATGAATGAATGAATGAATGAATGAATGAATGAATGAATGAATGAATGAAAGCACAATCACCGGTAACAGACAGGAGCGATCTAATTGGTACAGTGAGACCAAGCAGGTATTCACAGAGAAAGAAAAAAACTCAATAGCCTGGTACTCCCGAGGGCGATTATTCAAAGTCCATAAAACTGCTCTGAGAAACTTTGATGGACAAACAAAAGACAAAAAGATTTAATGGAAGATCCAGCTGTGGATCTTCAAGAATGCGTTAGCATCGCATTCCTGTAGCATCGCAACACTGGGATTGAACCGGCGCGCATGCTTTACTCCGGCTGCAGAAGTCCGCCACTCGGCGCTGTTCCCACTCCGTTTGCGAAACAGATCCGTGCGCTTTACCATCTGTTCTTCCTCTGTCTTAGCGGTCGCCTTTTCCGTCTTAGCGGCAGAATTGGCTCCCTGTCGTCCCTAATTGTTCCGCAGTCTCAACATTTCACACCCTCTTTTTTTTTGCTGCCTGCGTGGACTTACGCTCTCCTCACGCTCAATTTTACACAACAGATCAAACATGTCCGCGGCGGCAGCGAGGCGGCGCCGCCGCCTCGGCTTGACGTCACAGCCCTCCATATGTGGCCGTCGCTGTACTACCTCACTCGAACCCGCATCAACCTGCTCCGCTTCCCTGATGCCCCTGGCAATAAGGGGAACTTTACGGTACTGTTCTGCAGAAACCAGGTGAAAATAAGAAAACAAAGTCCCACAAAACGACATACCTCACCGCAGAACTCAAAAAACGTATTATTAATCCTTGCCATGCAGCTTGTTATCTAACATGCTCTTTAGAAGCAGAAATTCCTCCCCTCTTTGTTGCAGGATAAACGCTTAGATAAGGAAACATATGGGCATCAGTCAGGGCACGTCGGGAAGAGAGGGAGTCGCGCAGGAAGGAAATGGAGGGGAGAAGATTCTGTCACGGCTGTCTCTGCTTTTCAACTTTCTAACTCCTGCCACCCGTATAGTTAACGCCGAGTCTCATTTCAGCCGAACTGATAACAAGTGCAAGCTTGTGTGATCGCACCGGACAGAGATGGAGGTATAGAAAAACTACACAGGGGCACTGCTCCCCGATGTCCGCGATTCCCCGACGCATCTTCGCGGCTAGAGATAATAGGAAATGGGGAAGTTTCTAAAAACCGCCGGAGAGAGAAAAAAAGGAAATGAGAACATAGATTTAAAGGAAGTGGCCGTCACGCGAGTTCCCCTGAAGATATCTGCTTCTTTTTCTTCCTCGGTTTCGGTGCTTCTTCAATTTACTCCGCCGCCGGTGTAGGGACAAAATACGGGAAACAGGGAAAGCCACCTCCAACACCGACCGAACCTCCAAGACACAGCACTGTCCGCGTTCTCTGCCGTAGTCTCCTTTCGCGTCACAAGGCCAGCACCTTCCATCATCCCTGGCTTCTCTTCGGCCCAGAAATAGGGATGAGGAGGAGGTAAAAAGGAACGAGCATGACTGATAAGGGAGAGACGAAAGATGGCGCAGAAGGAGAAAAAGGGGGTGGAATGGCTGCGGGGTGGGTGTAGCAGCGGAGTCAGGGCTTGCACAAAGGAAGTGGCCGTGCCATCGCCTCGTTTGTCCTGAAGGGGTTCCCTATTTTTTCCCCTTCCTCCCTCTCTCGTTGCAAAAAAGCTGACACTCCTTTCCCCGCGAGCAGCATCCGACCTCCCCCTCAGTCGCGACAACGACGACTACGCCGACGACGTCCGCGACGAGGAGCCATTATTGATTCCTTTTCCCGCATTTCTTTCATCCCTGCCACGTCGCCATACCTATACGCAGCGTCTCGCCGTCTTTTAATTTTTTGTCTGCCTCCTTCGTCGCTGCCCATAGTTTCATTGCCTCCTCTTCTTTCCCTGAAAGATTTTGAATCCTTTCCTCTGTATACTTTTTTCCACCGCGGCTACGGGAATCCAAACTCCAGCGTCATTAAAAAAACGAAGGAGGTATAAAGGAAGGAGCGAAGGATAAAAAGGAGAAATCTCTTCGCCTTGTTGTCGTTAGCCGCACGTGCCCACGCTTGCGACCCCTTGAAGGAAGAACTATACGGGAGGAAGCTCCCAGCGCTATGCCGGCGCACCGACGACGGGCTGTCTCTCGCGCCTTTAGAGCCCATAGCCACTGGGCCCTCACCCTTTTTCATCTTCCTCTTCTTTCCCTATTTTTCCCTCTTTGCGTGTGAGAGCACGCGCGCGCGCGCTTATTTGTTTGGGGCCACGCCGGGCTTTTTAGGGATTGCGCATCCCTCTTCTTTCCCTCCCCTTCCCCGTCTTCCCTATTATTTCTCCCTCCCCCGGCATCTCAGCGCGTGCTCGCGGGCGGCATTTGCATCTTTCCTCCCGCTCTCTGCTTTGAGTATCAACTTTTGTTTAATTCATTTTTTTACTCCTGAGAGAGGCACGACAAAAAAAACGGGAGAAGGCTTTCTCAGCGAGCAAGAAAGAGAAAAATTTTAAGGTAGTGGAACGGTGGGAGGACCGAGATAAGCGTGGATAAAAGGAAAAGATTGTAGCCCGTCCGAGGGGTTTCCGTTTTGCGTCGTTTTGGTTCGCCTCGTTCCCGTTCTTGTTTTGTGTACGCTGCCGCGCTCGACGCCCGCCGGGGCCGGTGTAGTAGTATAGGATTGGCGCGTGCTCAAGAAGGGGGTAGGACGCACGGAGCGGGGGCTCACTCATCGAGACTGCGACAGCGCCGGGAAGGATGAGTTAGCGCAGCCGGCCGGGCCGCTGGAAGAGCGCGAGCACGGACGGCTGGGATGCGGGAGGTTGACAAGAGGGAGAAAGGGGCAGGCGGCGTGGGGAAGAACGAAATTTGACTGAGCAAGAAGGGTGGCATGGAGGCGACTCGGCTCTCTCAAGCCAGCGATTTTTTTTATTTGCTTTGTTTCATTTCTGAAGTCCTTCCCCGCACTTTGTTTCCACATTTTTGTCACGGCTAATTTTTTTAGTCTCCCTTTTCTCTCTTCGTTGCTCTCCGGTTGAGAGTCGCCTGATGTGATGCGCTCCGGTATTTGCATCCCTCGATTGTCGTTGCCAGCGCATTATTATTTTTCTCTAGTCGGTGCCGGGCTTTAATTTTGGCAGAAAAAGGGAAGAAAAGCAAGTACAGGGAAGCAATGAAGGGAGCGAAGAAATGCGTGGATTGGAATGAAGGTGGGAAAATACCACAATGGGAGACTAGAAACCGGGCTTTTAGGGAGCGGATTCCGAGACACTTTGTCCGGTGCCATCGTTAGCAACTGACGAACGCGGGTCTATGAGGCATCGGTGTAGGATGAGAAGATGCAGATGAAACTCCGGGGGCGCACAAGCGTAACGGTGCCGTGCTGGGCGACGCTGCGGGGATCGCCTCCCTAAAAGCGACCCACAAAAGTAACTTCAGGGTTAATTCCGCTGTCGAAATAATTGATAGGATTGTAGAATATGGGAACTGCTCATGGAAGTACCTGTACTTTTCTGATGTACACATGCTCATCCTTCCCAAAGAGTAGACAGGGGTCACGTGTCCTGTTCTCAAGGGAGAACTATACGGGAAGAAGCCCCACTCAAAGACAATACGGCCATTTGTCCACACAAATATATTACAGAGATATTTATTTCCTTGTACAATGAAACATTCCAGTGCTTTGCCATCTGATTTCGTGGACGGGGGTGGTGGTGGCAAAACATTTACTTCTAGTGAGAGGAGGTTTGCGCTCGAAAGCGGGAGAATCCCTCAGTCCAGGGCTCCTGCGGCTGCTGCTGTCCTGCGTGCCCAGTCCACCAACGTTCGCTGGTCCTCAGGGTCGGAGCTGCACAGCGCCGACTCCCACTGCTTGAGGGTTCCGGTGCACATAATGGGGGCTGCAGGTATGGGCTTGCAAGCGCACGTGGTCATTCTTTTGAACGCTTGCTGTCGTCACCTATTTTGTAACCACCTCCCTGTTTGGACGGATACGCTGTCCGAAGTATACGAAAATAAACAAATCCCGATAGAGGACACATCGTGGCCCGGCTTAAGGAGGTGAACCAAAATCCAATTTTTCCTTCCGAGATTACTAATTGGGGACGATGGGAATGATCCTCGGTGGTCCCTACGATCCCACTTATTACATTTCTCCCGTTACGGATGAGCAGGTCCTGATTATCATTATGATGATTATTGCTAATGACATACGTATATGGTCCCTTACGTATGCGTTGACGTACAAATGTAGCAGCGTGCGCTCGCAGATTTGTCCGATTTTTCCTTGGAGTCAATCAGGTTGTTTTAAGTTTAAAATGTTCCATGTCAAAAAGCATAACAATCGCCAAGCATAACAATAGCATGGCCAGAGCCTCTCTCTGGCCATGTCATTTCCCTTTCCAGGCGCGTTCTCCGCGGTAGTCCCTATTTTCTGTACGATATTCTGCGCCTCACGCGTTCCAGGGACCATTATGGCTTTCTCCTTAAAATGCTGCTAGGCCCGGTGTCGAGTCTGGGTCCCCTCTCTTCCAAAGCCAATCCCCTACCCACATGCCACGCAGGCTCGTTGTTTTCCATGAGTAAAGCGTTGGACAGGATAAAGGATAAAGCATTGGACGACACTTGTTCACATACCTGCGAAATACATAACGCAGGTGCGTCGGGGTCGTCGTGCGAAATATATAAAGAAGAGCTTCGTCGCACCAATGCAACGACCTCACACACGACACTTATCCACGCGGGTGCGGGGCCAAGAATTTTGCCGCCCCTTTCTAAAGGAAGTTGAGAGAAGCCCGAAAGCTTTGTCACATCGCAACTGCGCAAAAAGTGCTTAAAAACCTTCGTTAAAAGTGCGTCCAATCAATCGTCACACCTTCAGATCCCAAATCGCCAATAAAGAACAACACCTGGCGACAATTTTTCGAGCACCAAGTAAACGCATCTACGAGCATTCTGAATAAATATTGATGCGTGATTTATTAGATGAAGGTATACCATTCTACTCCTTCTTCATTATCGGTGCGTGTGCATTGTCTTATCTAAAAGCGTTGCCTTGTCGCGATTTTCAAGTATCCGTTTTGACACAATAGAAGCCCGGTTTTATGCACGTGCTGTGTATGTCCAGACTTCTTATGGGAGCTTTTCGGTCGACCAACCGGTCTATGGAGAAATCCATTTGTTGTTTGACAGGACGCCATCGGTTTCACCAAGAAAGCTTTCGCTTTAAAATGGGCATATCTGCTAATTGTAACAACAACTGCCAGAACACCCATATATGCATATGCACATATGGTACATGCGCATGCCAGTGGCGGTCCCAAGGGGGGGGGCGAAGGGGGCGATCGCCCCCCCCCCAAAGAGGTCCTCAGCTTCTTATTTTTTGTTTTTTTCGAAGCATTCCACTTGCGCGAGGTTAAATCCCACTTGTGCGAGGTCGCAAACGTGTTGCGACCGTCAGAAATACGGGCTCGAGTCAGCCGTTGCACCGCCTACGGGGAGTCAAAAACCACTGTGTCGCTAAGTGATTTGTGCGCAAGCGAGTTACACCACATACGCGCACACGCCGGCATTGTTGTCACCTCCTCCGCAGAACTGGCGCAAGGAGAGAAGCGGTTCTTATTCGCCCCCCCCCCCCCCCCCCCCCCGCAAAAAAAAAAAAAAAAAATCGCCCCCCCCCCCCCCCCTAAAACCAATCTCTGGGACCGCTACTGGCGCATGCTCAGAAGACATCAAGGGTTCAAAGCATTGTAATTAGCAGCCGGTCTAACAACGGCCTTGCAACGCCTAACGTGGCGCGAAAAATTGCTAAATTGGTGGACGGCAATTCGCACAAAATTCCGTGGTTGGAGCAGCGAAAAGTTCTGTCATTTTTGTGGTCGTCTCTCGCTCACAACAACGCCGCAGCCTTTTTTCATAATGGTGCATATAACGCTTTCTCTTTGGTAACTGCAGTCGCCACCTAAGGGTGGCATTCCTTCTTTGAACTGCCTTGAAATATTAATACCCAATAAAAGGGTTGATTCAATAGCTGCCAATTTAACTTTGCGATTTCGCCATTCATGCGGACATTAGGGATATCGGGGCAGATCAAGGTTTTGAGTCTCCCCGCAAAACTTCACGTCCCACCACAACCCGTACTGCTCTTTAGAGCAAAAGCTGTGACTCCAGGTACAAAGTAAAACACGGCTAGCAGTGTCAAACTGACCCCTAAGCTCAGCCAAGGTCAAGCCAGCGCCTCTGGCGGTTGCGCAGTGAAAGCCCCTAACCCTATCACCCCTGAATTTTTTTTGTTCTAGCGGCAAATTTTTTTTATGTGTTCTATTTAAGACTTGGATCATATAAGCTCACAAACAAAAAAAATCAGCTTCGAATGCAAGTAATTAGCAATTTACAAGCATGAGATCTGACCAGGTCATTAGGCAATAAATTTTTAAATTTACACCACATTTTTTTGCTTGTTTCCTTAAACTTTGTAAAGTAGTGAGCCCTAGTGCAGTATTTTTAGATTTTCAGCTATGTAATCAAACTAGGACTTCGGTCCTTGGGGTCACCGTGAAGTAAGTTTGGTCTTCACTGCAATGCCTCGCTCTTTCTAGAGTTCAGCTTTAGAAAAAAACAAACAATAATTATGTCTATCGAAAGAGGTATCCTTGAAGAACCATTTCTCGGAAAATCAGCTGTTTTGGTTAGGTTCTGAATTTGCTAGAGAAGTATTTTGGTTCATGTCCTAATTATAGGCTGCCAGGGCCCAAAGGGCTAATCACTAGTTCATTCCAGCGGGAGGGGGCAGGGAGGGGGATATAATAGGTAAAGAGTAAGCGTGCGTGCCATCAGGAAGCGACACAAGGAGACGCTGGATGTATTTAAGTAAGTATACAGTGCCTCCACGCCTAGACCAGCGACGGCTCTAAGCAGCGTCTGCGCTTTGTTTCCCGGTGGTATTGTTGGCGCGTTCACTGCGTGCTCTCAGAGCTAAGCCCGAGCTATCGTTCGACAAAATTCGTTTAACAGCGTTCAACCATGGCAATTCATTCTTGTTTTTTTTTTTTTTTTTTTTTTTTGTAGCGTAAGCTACACAGCCGAGGTCGAGCAGTTTCGCGTGAACCCCGAAGGGCCGTGTGCGCAAGCGCGAGGAGCCTTGTATTGTATTGTATTGTATTGTATTGTATTGTATTGTGTTAAATTGGATTGGATTAGATTGGATTGGAAATAAAATCCAATTGGAGTACGGGTGGGTCGAGAATTGGGTCTGCGCATTCTCCGGTCTGAGCATTCCAGAGGAGTGACGTCATAGCCGCGGCAGATGCACTGGCTCCGGCGCGTGCCCAGATGTGCGCCTTCGTTGCGCAGTAGCCAAGTCTGACGAGTCGCCGGAGCAGCTTGATAGCTGTTTCGCGTGGCTACTGGAGAGCCGTGCTGCGCATGCGCGAGGAGCAGTGACTGGACTGGACTGGACTGGACTGGACTGGACTGGACCGGACCGGACCGGACCGGACCGGACCGGACCGGACCGGACGGACTGGACTGGACTGGACTGCACTGGATTGGATTGGATTGGATTGCTGAACCTCAGCGCACGCTACGTATATACTGGCATAGGCGAGCTAAGCCGCTGCTCATTTTTTTCATTCTACCTGTTCCGTTAATTCCCACACACCACCGTTTTTCGTCCTCCTTATATCTGCGAACTCTCTCTGCTCCCTTTCGGCTCCTTTTTCTGCGGAACACTCCTTGCTCGCGCAACATTCCTGCCTGCGTGTCGTCGACCGTACACTTCTGCTACGTCTTCCACCGTCGCGTTGGATGCTATTTCCTTTGTCTTGCCCTCCGTCCGCATGCATGCTTCGGCGCACGACCACGGGTCTCCGAGTCGCCACTTCCTCGTCGACATCGAAGCGCCGAATCACATTTTGGACCCGGGGCTGGCTTCGCTGACTGAGCACCAACAGCACCCGAAAAAGAAAATATTCCCAGAGGAAAGTGCAAGGCAAGCCAGGCGGATAGAGCAGGGAAAGAGATACTCGGAGGCGCCCTCTTTTGTTTGAGCGTCATAGCGGTAGGTGCGAGGTTGCGCATTCGAATGTGCGTTTCACTGGTTTTCTTCCGTCTCTACCTGTCATTTTGTTATTTTGAGCACTGTCTTCGTTTTTGTTCCGATGCTTCGAAGACTGCGCTCTCTGCGTTCGCGCAAAGGCACTGAGGATGCCGGGACAGTTTTGTTTCTCTTTGCGTTCCAGAGTAGGGGAGGTTTACTGAGTCGCCGCTTGGGGTCAGAAGGGGTGACGCAGCTTGAGAGCGGTGTCTGAAGATGAGAGAAAAAGAGGGACAAAAAGAGATCAGAATTAAAAGCGGGGGCAAAAAAAGGGAGCGAATAAGGGAAACGAGGTTTTAGAGAGGACGCCGAAAGGGGATCTGGGAGGGACCGCGTGGCTATAGACATACACAAGAGACAGCGCCTTTGCATATCGATCATACGACTCCGAAGTTCCCCCCTTTACGCAGGTTTCCACTCTGCTCAAATTCCTCTGAGTGTTCTCCTCTTGGTTTTCTTGACGAAGAAGGAGAACTAAAGCACGAGACAAGAAACCTCCGAGTTATATGTGCTTGGTACGTTTTGGAGGACCGCTTCCTCGTTGCTTTTTGTTTTGTTTTCCTCGCAGCGAATGCTGACGTCCGCATTTTCGAACTGGTGGGGATGTGAGTCGACGCATAGTGTCCGCGGTAGCTCGCCTTGGAGCTACGGAAAGGTGTTTGCGTTTGGAATGGGGAGGCCCGAAACCTACCCTTCCGCGACAAAGTATTCTCTTCGCGAGCTACCAAAACGAAGCTTATTCAAGATGCTGAGAAGTACGGAAGCTTTACTTGCATATCTTTGCTGTCAAACAATTCTGCAGTAGCCATGATATCTGTTTACTCAATATGCAGATGTTACCATCGGGGCCAGTAAGTAGTACGACGTGGTATACTTCGTTGGTATCCCTGTCTTCGTTTAAAGTACAAGTTTGTTTCAAAATTATCTTAACATCTACTGATTTTTTTTAAGTGAAGTTTCATATCTAGCCGATTATTTAAAGTACAAGTTTGTTTCAAAATTATCTTAACATCTACTGATTTTTTTTTAAGTGAAGTTTCATATCTAGCCGATTATTTAATTCTCATCGTTTCCCTTCCCAAACTTGCACTCGAGGTTTAAAAATGATGCTTCACCTTTGTACACAGTCTTTCCTAAAGAAGACAGCTTTACAGGCACAAAACGGCTTTAGCTTAATGCGACCTCCATCTAGGGGCCGTAAGTTTTCGGTATAAGAACTCCCGCTTGTGAGTGAAACGCGTGCGTGAGGGCTTTAACAGCTTATCCCAATGCCCTGAACGTTTAACTCACATTACAGTGAGTGGCTATAACAAGAATTAGTACAGCGGCCTGCAGTGTGGATTTTAAATTCAATGATCGTAACGCTGCCACAGTACCGCAGCCAATAGAGTAAGGCTTGATAAATACTGCAGAATTAATGTGGTGGGGATTGAGACTATCAATTAATGCTCCATCGCGTTTGCTTGTGACGAACTATGCCCCCTGCCTCTGTTTGAAGCAGGCAGCTTCTCAACATTTCAGTTTTTTAAAACACTTTGCCGTATGGCGTCAGACAGAGTAAGCGCTGGGTGATTCTTTCGTTTAGACCCGTCTAATGTAGAGCAAAGATGTGATAAGCGGGTGATTTCATCTGAAGCAGCAGTCTCAGCACCGTGGCCTGTGTATCAAGAGTGTACGCGATCTCCGTTGCGAAAGGATTCCCTTAAAGTTGTTGTAGGCACCCGTCATGGGCACCACTGTCTGAGAGCTGTCATTTTAACTTTGCTTGATTCCCACCAAAACTGGTGCTAAAGTACCGCATAACATTTGACTGCTTAGCGCACGAAAAACAAAGAAACTGTATAATAAACTAAATCATTTAGATTAAAAAGAAAAAAAAACTAAAGCAGTTCTTCTCACCGTGAAAGCTGTCAAGTGCGGAGAAGTGATTCGCCAAGAGGGGATTCGGCATCCTCTCTTGAATAATTTCAGTATCAGCCTGGCGTTGATACCGAAAGTAGTCAAGAGAGGGCTCTGCAGCCCCTGCAAAAGCCTATGAAAAGGCATTGGATTGAGTTCTCGTTATTTTAGGTTAATTAATTTAATCGTTAATTCGGTATACTTTTTCGTATTTTCTATTTTTGTGTACTTATCTGCGGCCTAGCAGCGCCAGCGTGCGTGGCAACGGTGCAGCGCAAATATCATCCCCGACGCTTTGCATATGAGCAACGTGTGCCTGCGTGGTGCAGTGGGACTGGCAACGGCTTCATAAGGCGAGGGGCCCAGGCTCGATCCCGATCAGGGGAAGCGTTGTTGTTTTCGAAGCCTCTCTTTAGGTGCGTGACGCCGCGTTACTGTAACGATGGCTCGATACTGCGACCGGGACGACCTACGATAACAAGCCGTGCCCCTAAAGAGCTCCGCTTTTAGTAGGGTGCATTGGTGTCCGTACATAGGAATCCAACCCAGGTCTCCAAGGTAGAGGAGCTGAATGCATTCCCGCCACGCTGCCTCAACACGTCGTGAGCAGCTGAACAAGGGTTAGCTTTATGTGTGCATCGCTGACGTCTTATTGCGTGACGGGCGGACATGACAGCGAGTGCGCGTGGCGGCACGTGAAGAGAACAGTCGCACCCCAGCTACGAAGAACGCTGGTTCTGGGAGAGTAACGTTTGCACTACACACGGCGAAAAACTCTCCCTCCCGTCTTCTTAGCATGTTTGCAGCGCGTGCTTGAATGTGCAATAGATCCTACAACGTCTGCTTCAGCAGCATCTTCGAAGTGCTTTCGTCTTCCCACATGCAAGCAGCCTTAAGAGTCTCTCGAACTCTGTTGGTGAGCAAGAGGCCGGGATCGAAACCGCGTCCTGTAGCTCATTAACAGAACGAAGAAAACTTTACCATCCATTCCTAAACGAAGTTGAGAGAAGCGCGAAAGATTTCGAACATCGCTAAAAGTGCGGTCAACCTTGGCTGAAGGTGCGTCCAATCGATTGTTAAACCTTTAAGGACCCAAATCGCAAACGAAGAAAGAAGCCATCCCACGACTTCTCGCGCACTCAGTAAACGCATCTGCGCACGATCTAGATGTATACCGATGCGTGACTTAAGAAATAAAGGTATACTGCTGTGCTCGTTCTTCATGACTGATGCGTGCATTGTGTTATGTAGAAACCTTCCTTTTTCGCGATGTTCAAGCAACCGTTTTCACACAGGGGTAGCCCGCATATTTTATACACGCGCCGTGTGTGTCCGGAGATCTTACCAGAGCATTTTGGTCGACCAACCGGTTCATGGGGAAATGCATTAGTTTTGTGACGGGACGCAATCGGTCCCACTAGAAGGCAGTCGCTTTAAAACATGCCAAAGGCCCGAACAGCGGGCGTAGTTACTCGTTGGCAAGCCACTGCTACAACAGCGTTTTCGTAATGATTTCTTTGGATTCGCATACCGCCACTGGCTCAGTGTGCACCGTGTACCTCCGCTTCGGAGCGCTGTGCTTGCATCGCACTTTCGAATTGCTTTGAAGCGCACGCCCCAATTACGTCTGTGACCCAGTGTAATAAATAAAATCACAGTGTAAGGAATTAATCGTACTAGCAAACATTAAGACAGGGAAAAAGGTAAACAGAAGACGAACCAGACGCCAGAATTCCAATGCGTATTAGAGCATTATTTGAATACTCTAACTGCACAGAAATTATACGCGGACATTAGAGTGACAGCCAAGCAAAGGACAGAGAGAGAGAGGAGAGAGAGAGAGAGAGAGAGAGAGAGAGAGAGAGAGAGGAGAGAGAGAGAGAGAGAGAGAGAGAGAGAGAGAGAGAGAGAGAGAGAGAGAGAGAGAGAGAGAGAGAGAGAGAGAGAGAGAGAGAGAGAGAGAGAGAGAGAGAGAGAGAGAGATTATTGAAACAGCAGGGCCGGGGTAGGGGAGAAAAAGACTTGGAGCGGTAGGTGGCCATCCTCGTCCGGTAGCCCGCGTGCGGCGGCTGCCGTCCTCGCCCGAGAGATCAGGGCCTTCTGGTCTTCGAGCTGGCAGCTTTGCAGCGCACACTCCCACTGCTCAAGGGTAGGGGATTTGGGTGGTGGAGGATTGGTGGGGCATGTCCGGACGAGGTGAGTGGTGGTGTTGGGCACATCGCATTAAGGGACAAAAAAAATAATGAAAATATTGAGAAATAAAAATCTGATAATCCATTCCATCCGGAAACAGGGGTGCGTGCGATGCTGGACCTCAGTGAAAAAGAAAATTGCCAAAATTGAAACGCAATTAGCGCAAAGCAAAAGCGAAGGCACTTCTGCCAAAATCAGAACGCAATGCCCGGAAGGAAAACACAAAACCATCGATCGACAAAAACGAAACCCTTTTATTTTACGAGACTTTACCCGAACGCAAATGTTTCGTATACGTCATTGTAGATCACTCGTCTGCGATTGTCGGGAACGTTTACGTCCTTCAACGGCTGCCCGCTCTTCCACGGAGCGAACCACGCGTGGCCTACCCATGGGGCACCAGAAGGTGTACTGCCCGACGAGAGCAAGCGAGCGCACCTGCGATGTGGCGTGGTGCTAGCGACAACGCTGATTGGCGCCCATTGTGGCGTGATATAGCGCGACACATGCGCATGCGCGCGTCCGCGCCAGCTGCGAACAGCTTGCGAGAGCTGCGCCCGAGAAGGAGAATCCCCCGCAGGGTTTCGATCTATATTTCGATCTATAAACTCCAACAGGGACACAGTGAACACTTTATTCCAGGCCAACCTCCTTGAGTGGATGCTTTTCAAACACTTCAATGACATCATCATCATTGTCGTCGTCATTCGAGCACGTGGCTGAAGTTGGCTTTGTCGCAAGGCGTTCCGGCGTACGCCACCACCGACGGCGGAAGCAGACAGTATAAGCTTCACTCGAAAAGGAAGAACGGTGTCGTTGAAGAGAAGAAAAGTGACGAAGAAAATAATGCAGCTTCAATAAATAGGGGAGGAGGGGCTGAAACTAAGAAAAAGCCGTCGTTTGGATGCGTACGCGCTGCCGGACGACCATCTTGTTGCCGCCTGCCCATCGCCCGCTCTTTTTTATTTTTTTTTTCGCTATTAAAAACTTCACGGCGCCTTTACCTTGGTGGGAATCCCCGCGCGGCCATCTCTTTGAGACTCCGCCGAGCGTGTCTCTCGCTGGATGGCGCTGTAAAAACGTCGGCCATTCCATTAGCCGCTTGAAAAAGTGTCCCCCGACGGCGTGTCAAGCGGCCCCGCGGCCTCCAGCGACTACTGTCCTCCGCCCAACACGCCGGAAGGTCGTAACACGTCCGCCGCTGCCGCCACTTGTTCACTTTTCTTTCTTTCTTTGTTTCTGTCCGACAGCGCATTTATTTTCAGCTTTCGTATATACGACCTCCCCCAACCCCTTCTTGTTCGCCTTTTTTTGTTTTCTGAATTTTAGCTTCGGCGCATGTGCGGGACGGCTGGGTCAGCAGAAGGTTAGGGCTGCTATTCTGGCTATGGCTTTGTCTACGGCATGGAGACAAACGGCCAGCATCAACGGGGTGTAACGGCGACCCCGAAGCGGCGCGTTGCATGTATGAAGAGCACATGTCGCTTGCTGATACAAGCACGGGCTTTCGATTGCGCTCTTTCCTCCCCTAATTTTTTTTTGCTCTTCCCTCTTCCATTCTTTTCCTCAGGTCTCCTTTCTTTTTTTTCATTCTTACTTTCTATCTCTCTTACCTCCTAACCCTGTGTGCTGAATTTTAGTTTATTATCGTTTTTTTTCTATCTTTCTTTCTCTGGTTCCATCTTTCTCTCTTTTTATATTTGCTTTCTTTTTTTTATTTTTCCCTTTTTTGTAGCATCTTCATATTCCCATTTCCTTTCTTTATATCTTCTTTCTCTTTCTTCATTTTCATTTCTTTCTTTTCCTTGTTTTTGCTGCAGACCTGGCACGCAGCTGTATGCGTGACCTTGGCTATTTTATTGCTCGGAAATGGGCGTGTGCAAATGGCTTTGCAAACGTATCACGCACGGCGGAAATAAACGCATTATCTCTCATCCGGCAGTCTTTTCTTTTATAGTTTTTGTGCTTTCCCTTCAAAACACGCGCATTCAGTTATATAAGTGAACAATAACACTAGTGAGCCAGTGCATGACGTGGGACAACCGGTGGCGGAGAGTGACGTTGAAGGCCTTAAGAAATACGAAAAAAAGAACATGAACGAATCCTTCTCGCATGCAAGCGTGTCTGATGGTTGGAGAGGACGGACTGTGATTTCGTAGCGTGCACACCCGTGAAACCCATTTCGACACTTTGTTACACAATTCGCGCAAGAGACACATAGTGCCCCCTCGGGGAGATTCCGGGAACCGGTTTTCGAACCTCACCAAACACAAAAGGTGGTTGTGGCACACCAATAAATTGCATGCCTAGATGTTTCTTGGCGTGCCTCGATCTACGCGGCTAAGCAGCGTACACTTTCCCTCTTATAACTTCCGTTTCTCCGTATAGCGCTATATATCTATCGAGCTAAGCCGAAGAACAAGCTGATGGTTTCAGCTAGTCAAGTCCCTACGCGATACTTTGTCTTAGAGATACTTCAATGCTCAAGGGCCGCCGTTTGGAGCGCCCTCCGGCGGCACATCGAGGAACTTTACTGCCGTGGAATAGGTGTCGGGAGGACGCAACGAGACGCGATGTTGTGAATAAATTGACCCGTACTTTGTGGGACCTCGTTTACAAACTAGGATTTACTGGGTTGTAGGGCACCCAGTTCCTCTTCATTACATCCGGTGGTGGCTGCTGGTTTTTCAGAGGGAGATATAGGGCGCCGGGCTGAGCGATGATGGTCGCTTTCCCTCTCACGAGGCTTTGACCGAGGCTGTGAACATGTTTTGGCAACGTTGTACAGCGGACTACGAAGCGATGGATAAAAAAAAATACTCTCGAGAAGTCCAGTGCCATAGAAATACGTTGAAAATTCAAGTGGGGAGAGGTAACGTCTGAAATTGTTAAAAACAGCATTTCGAAGCGTGGCGTTACGTTTTTATAATAGTTTTTAAATATAAAAGCGGGTGTACAGCTTATGACCCGACAGAAACGCCCTCATAGTGTTCCCTCAACTTTATTTCACTCCGTTTCAATCATTTGCCCTAACACGAGTCAATTGCCCTCTCCTCTTCTAAATATATTTTTTATTCAATCTCCAAAGCACGATACGACAGCCTAGGGAAACTCTGGTTTATCTTCCACCGCTTTTTAATGCGGTCAATTATCTCTCCAGCAAAACAAAAAGTAGGTTCAAACTAAAATTTTACATGTTCAAGCTGTAACTCAACTACAGGTCTCAACGGAGGCGCTAACGATTAATTCAGATTACTTGGCAATCTATAACATGCGCCGAAATCTTGTACATTAGGTTCCGCACTAAGCTTGCATGTTCTTGATAATTGGACTACCCCATGTTTTGATGTCAAAAACTTTATATCTTTACTTACCTTTGGATTGTAATTTATATATATATATATATATATATATATATATATATATATATATATATATATATATATATATATAAAATCCAGGGAGTAGTATAACTTTGAAGATGGTAGAGAACACAAGAGAAGAAAAACTTCGAACAAGGTAAAAGCACGATTGTGGCCTACGTTTCAGCATAGAGAACTTGCCCTGAGGAAAGCAAGTTCTCTTTGCTGAATTTGCTGAAACGTAGGCCACAATCGTGCTTTTACCTTGTTCGAAGTTTTTCTTCTCTTGTATATATATATATATATATATATATATATATATATATATATATATATACTATTCTGGCTGATGTTTATATGCTTCGCATTTTTGTGTATTATATTGAACATTGCACTGTACCTCATCAGTGGCCCTTTCTTGCGTCATTCCCTCGGGTTTTTAAGGATAAAATAAATGAAGTTAAATAAAATAGGTCGTTTACACTGCGTCTCAGCTGTCGGAATAACATCCTAAGCACCGAAGCCACGGTGGTATAGTATGCCCGCGGAAAAAAATTGTAAGAGAGACAAAAACTGCTTTGTTGGTTCTATCATTCACTGTGTCTTTGGATAAATGTTCTGGTGGTTAAAAAAACCGTTCAGGGCAACCGCTGAACGAGCACCACTCGACTTGAAAGAAACAACCTCTCTGTGAGTGCTTCGCGTTCGTATACGTTTCTTACATAGATCAATTCCCATGCCTTGTTTGTTTGAATTTACCTGCTTGTTTCTTGGCTTGTTTTTTTAATTATTTGTTTGTTTGTTATTTTGTTCCCTCGTTCTCGCGTTTTTTCACTGGTTCATTTGTTTCTTTGCTTGTTCATTTTCATGCCTGTTTGCTTGTTTGTTTATTTTTGTTGGTTTGTTTGTTCGTTCGTGCGTTTCTTCACTCGTCCATTTGTTTGCTTGTTTGCTCACTTACCTGTTTGTTTGTTTACTTTTGTTTATTTGTTCGTGCGTTTCATCACTCGTTAATTTGTTTGTTTGTTTGCTTGCTTGCTTGCTTTCTTGCTGCTTTGCTTGCCCGTTTGTTTGTTTTTTGTCTGTCTGTCTGTCTGTCTGTCTGTCTGTCTGTCTGTCTGTCTGTCTGTCTGTCTGTCTGTCTGTCTGTCTGTCTGTCTCTCTGTCTGTTTGTTTGTTTGTTTGTTTGTCGGAATAAATACTGCGCTTTGTCTTTATAATAAACCAGGTTCATTTCTTGATAACCCTCACTCAGCGCTATACGATGTTCTGATAAATGTAGCTCCGTGCCCCTGTAAGCTCAAGACCAACCTGGATTTATATACTTTGAACGTGCACCCAGAACTCCCGAGCTTGCGATGACTTGGGAGCAATTTTTATCCCGGTTTAACCACGTTCTCCCGTTCATGCATAATACGAGAAAAAAGAAATAAGAAAAGCACAGTGATTGGAGCCACCATTTGCTTCCAAAGCGTAAATGTTCGAAGGAAAAGCTAGAAGGACTAACAAAATACCGCTTTCCCCAAATCTACGATCTCATTTTAAGCTCAATGCTCCGCCACCTCACAAAAGACTTCTCGCGCGCCGGGATTAAACTTATGTCCCCGGCGACTAAGCCTTCAGAGAGCGCAGTCGTGTTTACGCGCATCAAACAACGTCACCTGATAGCCGCTGACCCGTGAATAATGTTTATACGAGGCTTCTCTTCTTCTTCCCGCCAGCTACCGCAATCTAAGAAAGTCCACGCCGGTGTCTCGCGGGAGCTCGGACAGTGATGGACGCGATGGGCCAATTATCTCTTGTGTGCGAACGCCGTAGACGGCCATCCGAGCCATGTACGGGGCACCGCATGGTATATGTAGTCTGTGTGTACACATTTAAGGATCCTCGTGTCCGAGGCGTCTGGCCCACACGTCAGCGCGAGCTTTGTCCGCCGCTTCTTCCGCGACACCGGTCGGAAAGCGGCTTTCCTAGCAGGGCTCGTTAAGCGGATTACAAGACGGAAGGATTAATGATGCAAATGCGTCTGTGCAGGCGACGTTCCGCTTCCGCTGGACACCGCGGGACGAGCACTCACGTGCCGTTTTTGGGCGCTCGGGTCCGCTCTTATCTCCCCTACTGGGCCCATGGTCTTGAACGCCGGTCGTCCTTTGTCGGCATTGCAAAAAAGGCTGGTTTTAATTTTTTTATATATATTTGCCTTCTTAGTCGGATACTTGGGGCGTTACTGCATAAGTGCATGTATATGTGCTACAGAGCCCCAACTGCTTGCTTACAGAGGATTTCCAGTTCTTATGTCACGTATACTGTATACGTATACTATAGCTTCGTCTTCCGAACTTAGCGCCTTTCCGCTGTCTTCACACTGGAGAAAACGCTGCGGAGTGAAAAGACATTCAGAAGGGAGGGGTTGGAGAATTGGCGGGCGACATATGCATTTAATGTCGTCTCGCAGATGAATGAACGCTCTCTCTCTCTCCCTCTCCCTCTCCCCTCTCTCTCTCTCTCTCTCTCTCTCTCTCTCTCTCTCTCTCTTATTAGGCTCCAGTTTTGAAACATTTCCCCAGATTCCCTAGGCCTATGGTCTCGTGCAGTGCCATTTACAAGTGAACTATAGCGCCACCATGCAGGCGCGGCGATGGAAGTTTCCGCTCCCATGAAAATAAAACATCCGAGTAAACCTAATCACGTTTGTGGGTTGTGAATCGGGCAGCATAATGCTAGCTGAACGCGTGGGACACCTTGTATCGCCTCGCATTGTAGAAGAGTTCTGGCATCTTGCCGCTGGAGGAGCGCTTTGCTTTCGAAATGCTTTGATCTGTCTCCTGCGAGATGCGCCGCTGCTCGTTTATGGCATCATGTAAAGAGAAATCTGACGACCACGGAGAATTTCGGTGGTTGTTCTTCCCCTACCTTAATTCATCCGCTGTTTACTAGCGGGGCGACCACCCCTCGCTAGCAACTAGTGTCCAGTTTAAGCTCACACTGGGGAAGGCCCCGTGAAGGGGCTGTTTTATGTTATGCAGAAATGCATTAGAGCCGGGGGTGTCTTGCGTACGTTGGCCGGCGTCCGCAGCGCGTCTGATGATGATTGTGGCATGATGCCCCTAGGGATTGGCCAACCAAACAATCCATCACGAGATAGCTTCGCGTTCAACCACCATCGTCATCTTCCCGTAGGGGAACCGCTGAAGAAGAAGAAGGAGAAGACAAAGCTGCGAAGAGGAGGGCTGCGTGATTTTTGGCTACCGTTATCCTCCTCGGCCGGCGCATCTTCCCGATCTGAACCCAGTCGAAGAGCGGCTCATCGCGCCTCGACTCCCCTTCATGAGCATCAGGCGGCTGACTGGAGGCAACGGGCAGTTTGGAATCAAGGGACAGGCGGTGAACGTGCCCATCGACGTATCGAAGGTTGTGCGGTGCCTTCCTCGCATGGTACCCGAGGACGTTGCGTTCGACGTTCACATCAAGCGGAGGCTGATGAGTCCGGCAACGTACAAGCGCGGGTTGGTGAAGCGTGGCAACATCCTGGCTTGGCTCAAGCACCTGGAACACACCCCGCTGTATCGCGCCATCAACGTAAATGATTACGCTCACACTCTCGCCTCTCTCTTCGCCATTAATCGCATCACACTCATCGGTGCACCCAATGCATTTCTGCATCCTCACAATCCCCCTCGGGGAGGTGCGGGGGAATTTTTTATGTGATGAACGCCAACGCCTGACGCCGGGTTTTTCACTCGTCTTGGATCATCTGGTAAAATATTTGGCTTGCACGTAACGACATCACCGCACTTCTCGATCGATCGATTTCACGTAGCGTTCAGTTTCCAGAGATAAAATATCCCAGTTTCACTGCTAATTTGTTTGCGTGAACTAAAAATGTTCCTTCGAATGCGTTTCCGCGTATTTATTTAGTTTCAGATGTTTGAATCCTAATCTGCGTTCGCTGAAGAAGGCCCTTATTGATTGCCTCGAAAATTGCCATCACCGGTGCAGGAATCTTTCCGAATCTCTCCTAAAGGAGGCGCGCATTTCATCATCCCACACCTCTGGACCAAACATACAACAAGAACGCAACCCGCAGGACCGGCAAGGAGTTTAAGACGCACGCTAGGACGGTTCCTGCGTTGTCCCCGCCCGAAATGCCGCCTGTAATGCCGCCTCCTTGCCTGCGAAGAGGCCAAAGGCAATGTTGCTCGCTCTGACATTGATTAATGACGATCGACCTTATCGAGAGATAGCCGTGGCTTCAAGAACGTGCCTTCCTCTCTCAAGCTTTACGCGCCCTGGGCGCAAGCGGTGAGATCACAAAAATAACAACAAACGCTGCCGGAAAAATACGGGCAAAAGCTTGTTTCGCCGCGCAACTTTTAAGTTGTGCGGCGAAGCTAAGAATTCCTAAAGTTGGGATTGCGGGTAGTGGCTGGATGCAAAGGATACAGGGAGGCTTTTTTGCGTGTTGGATTTCTTTTTTTTTATCTTTTAGGCCACACCTAGATTCCTTGCAGATGTTTCCACGAGAAAGATCACACTCGCTAAGCTTTTAAGTTTACTCCTCTGGGTATTTTTTCTCCTTCTCGCTCTCTCTCTCTCTTTTTTTTTTTTTTTTTTTTGCTGCGTTTTGAACTTTTTCAGGTTCTTAGTGGTTTGAACTCCAACGTGATGAAGAAGTTTGCCCAAATCAGACACGCTGCACACCTCCTAAACGAGGCGAAGTTCAGCGCACTCAAAAGCTTAATACCTCACGTACCTGACAAGACCTCAAGAAGACAATTACTTCTTCTATTACTTTTTGGTGCAAAGTTTATTCGTCGTCTGCCTCCTATTTCAGCGAAGCTGTATAGAGTACAGAGTTTTCGCAGAACGGAGAACCGGTCTCGGCACGGCGCCCGGTACCCGATCCATGCACCAGCGCATGCGTCCAGCCGTTCTCCCCCCCCCCCTTTGCTCACGCGCGGTGGCGCCGGTCGACTACCGGGTACCGTACCGGAACCTGTTCTCTGTTCTGCTAAAACTCTCTACTAATATTATCATTCCAGCTAGGTGTCGAAGCCAAGCCTTACCGTCAAAGCCACGCCACCTGGTCGTTCGCTACAAGGGTTGAGCGGGATGTACACGCATGCGCACAGGCACTGCCACTTTTGTTCTACACCGAGTATGCTTCTCCTTCTTCGTCTTCGTTTCTTTGTGTTAGCGTGCGAATTGCAACAGGCACACTCCACGGCTTATGCTTCTGCGCGGCTCGTGTGTACTTGCTGTACTCACGTGCCATCACGTTGAAGTGTCGTGCTGCATGCACTACTTTTATATAACTTTGACGTTTCGAGTTTACAGTGCTGTGAATTTTGAGTGGCGGTCACATCGTCAGCTGAAAGCTCCCGATTCTTGGGCAAGCTCAAAATCACCGCAATTTTCAAAGCATGACCAGCGGTATCAACCCATTCACAAAGACACCAACAGGCGTGAGCACTGCGATACGTTATCAACTTATCATACTGAATTCCTACCCTACTTTGGACGAGACGAAACCAGCATATTTTTTTTTTCATTCCGAAATTTTTATAACACAGTTGCGAGGGTTGAAGGCGGATGCAAATAAGGAAGTTCGCAGGCAAAGAATGGACTTGCGCAGCGAGGCGTCGAAATGCTGAGCACGATGTCGCGGGTCTGATTCCTGGCCGCGGTGGTCGCTTTTCTGATGGAGGCGAAAAGCAAAAACGCCCGTGTGTACGAGATTTCGGCGCCCGCTACAGATCCCCCGCAGGTGGTAAAAATTAATCTGGAGCCCTCCACTACGGCGCGCCTCATCGCCTGCGTTGCGTCGGCGCGTTAAACCCTACAATCAATCAATCAATCAATCAATCAATCAATCAATCAATCAATCAATCAATCAATCAATCAATCAATCAATCAATCAATCAATCAATCAATCAATCAATCAATCACTTGAACAGCGCAGTACTGGAGCGTTTGGAAGTCAATGGGAGAGGCCTTCTTTTTGCGCTTGACCTAAACAGGCGGTTGTTGTTGATGTTGTTGATGAGGATAATAATAATAATAATAATAATAATAATAATAATAATAATAATAATAATAATAATAATAATAATAATGATGATGATGATGATGATGATGACGATGGTGGCGTGGTGATTATTGTGATGATGGTGGTGGTGATGATGATAATGACGACAACGACGACTACGATGATGATGATGAAAACTACCTGACCAAGGCCCGGACACCCAAGCACTATTATCAGGAACAGAAAGCAATAAAAACAGCGTAGCGCTCACAAGGAAAAGCAATAGGAGCAGGATAATGAGCGTGCGCCAAAAACAAGCCAGTCATCTATTGTAAACCCTCAGCGAACGCATATGCCGCTGCTAATTACAATCGCTGGTGGGTAATTGTTATGACACACACAGTTTTCAACACTGGCAACATTTGTATTTTCCCACGTGCCTATGCGCATCTGTCAGAAAAGTAACATTATCAACAGCGAATAAGTGAGCCGCGAATACTCAAATTTAAAAAAAAACAATGCACATAGGCAACCTACAATGGGGAAAGTGACATAAGCTGTATTTTACCCTTATTTTTATATCGAAAATCACAAGCAGCAATCCCTCATAAAATAAGCGATAGCAAGGAGTTGCAATTAGCATTATGTTCATTTAATGGAAAGCTTTTGTGCGATCCAGGAAAGCAAATGAGTGCGATAGCGAATATTATGCTGTTTTAGGATGATATACTTGGCTCCTTTTTCAATTCTCGCATTGGTGTCAAATATCGACATGTCGTCCCGATTTTTGAGAGACGTTTGTGCACAGTACAAGAAAACGACGGGCCGCCATAACACGTTGATTCACGAGAACTTACCACTGAACACAAAAAGTGTTAAAAAAAAATCCGGAAAGCGACAGCGACACCATACGGAACTCCGAAAACACATTGCGGAACTCAACGCAAAAGCAGCTGCCTACTCCAAGGACCTGGCTAAGGAAAACTGGGTAAAGATATGTAGCGAGGTTAGTGGCCACTTATCCCCCAAGCAACGGTGCACCCTCTTTCGCCACCTGACTGACCCAGCGAAAGGAAAATTGCAGGCAAAAGGGGGGATCACTGCCACTATCTATGCCTACGAGGTCACCCATCAACAGCGTATAGACAACCTGGCCATATACTCTACCTCCGATGCAAAACACCCACAGCAAAGACAACACATCCGGACTACAGCGGCATTCCGAACACTTCACTAGATCAGCCCATCTCCATACAAGAACTGAAGGAAGCGCTAGCCTCGTCTAATAAGAACGGTGCACCAGGAGCCGACTTTATAACGTACAAAGCCCTGGCAAACTTGGAAGACGCCGGCCTCGAGTCACTCCTCCACCACATGAACCAAGCCTGAACAAGATTCCTTTCTCGAGGAATACAAACACTAAAGTGTTACTTTCATCTAGAAGCCTGGTAAACTACTCACCAGTGAAAATCTGAGACCAATATACCACACTTCTTGCGTGGGCGAGTTAATGGAGAACATGATCCACGCCCCACTACAAAAAATCCTCGAAGAGACAGGGCAACACCCATACAACATCATTGGCTTCCGCCCACATCTTGGCCCCCACGTCAAAAAAAAAAATTAAGCGTTCCCTAGAAAAAGAAAGCAAAATAAATAAACGCAGGAACAACTTCCACCAGTAAATGCTATCACAGGTTAAAGCCAAGTAGACAGATAAATGAAAATGGAGACATGCCCCGAAAATAATTTTGAAAAGAAACCAATAGAATGAAAAAAAAAAAATAAACATCCTCCTCCAACTAAACGAAGACATTTGGCAAGACCACCCGGAACACTTATAGAGGTATATTGGCAGTGGGCCTAAAAGGCGCCTTTGACAACGTGTTACATGAGGGGATCCTCGCTACACTAAACAGCAGTAACTGCGGTGAGCGTGCCTATCACTATATTCGCTCTTTCTTAATAAGACGCACAGCGCAAATCAAGATAGGTGACTTGGAGTCGGACACCCTCCTGATCGGTGACAGGGGCACCCCGCAAGGGGCAGTCCTCTCTCCACTCCCCTGTTATCTCTCACTTCTCCACCTACAGCAGAAACTACACCACATCCCAAACCTCAATGTAGCCTTCTATGCAGATGACATTACCTCATAGACCCCCAAACCGGACGCTTTGGGCAAGCAACAAGGTTCACTCCAAGAAGCCACAGACATAATTACTGAACACGTGCATGTCATGGGCCTCAAATGTGCACCTCAGAAGACAGAACTGCTGTTTATGAAGAGAGGCAATTCTCAAGACCCTGCAATCCAACAAGTATACCTCACCATCGAAGACCAAAAAGTATACCCTACAAGCAAGCCAGTCCGGATTCTGGGTGTCCACATTTAAGCCAGCAACAGATGGACCCATGAGATGATCCTCCTCACGCAACAATTAATACAACTAGGCCACATGATCCGGAGGGTTACCATTAGACATCGCGGGATGAGGGAGGCAGACATCCTCCGCCTGGTACAAGCCTTCGCCATTTCCCGCGTAGTCTACGTGAATCCCTACATGAATCTCTTATTAAACGTTGAGCAAGCCTGAATGAAAAATATACTCCGGAAAGTTACAAAAACGGCCCTGCATCCTAGCATCGTCATCCACGCGGGGACTTATGGATATGGGCGCCCACAACACCGTTGCAGAATTGGTTGAGGCTCACCACGTTAACCAACTGGTTAGGCTTGGTAAAACACCAGCAGGAAAGACCGTCCATACTCAACTCAACCTCAACCCCGTCCACGTTGGTGAAGCACCCAGGAAAATACCACCCGCCCGGAGGTCCCTTATCGACGTCCGCCCAATACCAAAAACCATGCGTGCACCCGACGAAGCACAAGGGCAGGCGAGAAGCAAGTTCCAAAGCACTCAACAACTTCCTCGTACTGACAGGACTAGTGCAGCGTTTGTATCCGTCGAGCTGTGGACTTGACGAACGCAACAATCACTGTACACCTCACTCTTCCCTCTTTCCTTTTTCTTCCCTCTCTTTCTATCCTTTGAAACACCCACTCCCCTTCCCTGGACTTGGTTGTGTGATGGTGAACTCCCCGTTGAGTTCAAAAATACCCCCAGTTCTTTTATCTTCCCTTTCTAAATAAACCACCACCACCATTAAGATGCTTCAGTACATAGCCCCTCACAGAGTAGCCTACACAGACGCAGCCATGGTCTGTGCAGGTGAAGTGGTAGCCGTGGCATGCATTGGGGACAACTCGAAAGTCGCTAAATTCCGATTAGTGAACAGGTGTCCATTGCTCTCGCCATCATCCAGCACCCCCGCTACACCTACACCGATTCCCAAGACGCCTGCCGTGCCTGCCTACGTGGTCGTATTTGCCTGATTCCCATTACATCCTCGACACCCGCCAATTACCTGAAGGGAAGCGGACCATCAGCATCATCTGGACTCCGTCCCATACTGAGACCGAAGTGAGGGTGATGTTCTTGGATTCAGACGAAGACGAAGTCCCGAGTCGATCCCCTGCCACGCGAAGAAGCTAGCGCTTGTGCCACGGTTTCGGGGGACGAAGATCCGGAAGAGCGACTGCACCCACCTACCCGACTCACCACCTTTAGAAGCATACCAAAACACTATCGGCAGCAACGGCACACTCTACTGCTACCTCATCATTTCCTTGACAAAGGGGAGCAAGTGAAGCGGTGTCTGCTCCAGAGCAACACCTACCCAACACCATCTCGAATGAACCTGCTCTACCCCCACCTCTACCAGTCATCTAAATGCCTCAACTGCCAACAGGCCCGCGGAACCATCTGCCACATTGTCTTTGCCTGCCCCAAGCTTCCTTGACCTAAAGACGCCGCATGACTGCGAGCGCACCACAACCCATTAGAAACGGCCATGGGGGCGTCGGACGCCAAGGGCCAGCGCCAGCTGATATCCTTAGCGGATGAGGCCTGCAGGACCAATGGGGCGCCGGACGTAGAGGGACCAGCCCAGGTTGATCACACGAAGTCATTTATGGCTTAAATGAAGTCTATTCCTCCTCCTCCTCCGGGAATGGTCTACTAATGAATAAGCACTTCCCCGCTCTTGTATTCATTATGAGTTTTTTTCTCGCAAAGTTTCGCTATAAACTGCCAAACTGGGCTACTTTTCGTCGTTTTATTTAGCATTGGTCGACACTGGAAGACTTTACGTTTCGCTGGCTTGTATTCTTGTTTCTCTTTTATTTGCTTTTCAACAACGATGTACGTTTGGATTGTTGTAAGAATTAAATGCCTTAACTTCGCCAGCTGTGCACTCCTGGGCAGATACAAGGTAATAGACAGTTCGTGCTTTTTAAATGCGAATGCATTTATTAGCCGTGGGTTGTCTTGCTCCGTTGGCCGGCGTGCGCCTGCATTCCTCCAGCGCGAGCGCACGTGAGCGCGCGCACGTGCGCTCGCGCCTCGTAGTTCTGCCTTCGTCGTCGTCGTCGTCGTAAATGCGAATGCATTTCTGGACGCGGCTATGGAAAGTGTGCGCGTGCGCTCCAAACCCTCTGACCCCATAGTCTTGGTTGGCGACTTCAACGTTGACGTGCGCAAGAAGAGTGGCGAGTGGCTGGTCGAGTACACGCAGACCAGGCACTCTATGCATTGTCTCTCTGCCGGCTTCGACACGTGCCCCACTACCATTCACGGGAGTTGCATTGATCTGGTCTTTACGCGAAACTGTGACGCGACTACGCTTCTCAAAGACCCTTTGACCGTGCACTTTAGCGATCACAAGGCAGTGATTGTGGCCGTCAGGTACGACGATAACACAAACAGGTGCTGATGAATAAATGATTACGTTCACACTCTCGTCATTTTTTATGCCATTACTCGCAACACACCCATCGGTGCACCCAATGCATTTGCATTTCTGCACGATTCCCTTCGGGGAGGTGCGGGGGAATTTTTTATCATGTTTTCGTGTTTCTGACAGCTTTAAGGGCTTTAGGGGGGAAACCCTGTAGGGGCTGGGGCTGTTGGCGTCTCCTGTCGTCGCCGTCGTCGTAATCGTCGTCTCACGTAGTCACGGTAATAAAACACCGGGAAACTCGTTTACGCCTCGCGCTAGAACATAACGCGTATTTACGCCTCGCGCTAGAGAGCTTCGGGCTTCAAAGACAAGCGACTTTTACAGCAAAGCTGTATACCTCTCCCCTTCAACGGTTTTGATTTTTGGTAATCGACCTGAGGAATGTGTATAAGATGCGAATTTTTTATTTTGTAAGTTTGAGTTCTTGGGGTATTGTTATTTTTTTATTTTCTTCAACCAGTAACCTCTATTTGCAGTATTCTAACGGCAAAATGTGCTAACAAGCCAGGCATAAAATTTTCAGCAAATACAGCGCGTTAAATGGTTGGGGCTCTGGTGTACTCGGCAAACAATGCTTACGCGCTGAAACAATAAAAGAATCCCAAATGTTGGGTGTAACTCGTCAAGGTACGCTTTGCATGCAATTCAGAACCCGCGTACTCCGGTCGCCTCGCATGCACACAGACAACTTCCCGTTCTTTTGCCAGGCAAACTGATACCATTTTTCTTTAACCCTGAACTTCATCAGCTACTTGTTGCTAGTATACAAATACACGTTTCTGTAAGTTGATAAATAAGATCACCGAGAACCCAAATATACCACTCTCACGGGTAGCTTCCTAGTAAACAAGGAAGAAAATAGCGACAACGTGAAGGCAGGTGTCACCGTCACTGTCTTTACCTCGCAACTATACGGAAGTGCTTAAATCGGCTGGCGTGCGGAACGTCTTTTCTGCCTGCCGCCGGATGGCGCTACTGGTCCATAATTATGGGGCGGCAGTATTCTACTTTTCTAGCAAGCGTGCGATCTACCCACGAGCGCTTGGTTCGACGTCAACATTAGCGGGGCCTCAAAAGACATGTTTTTCTTCGAAAAAGCGTCAATATAGTGATCACGGTCCATGGCTCCCATGGAAGAATATTTTGCTTAGTGGTCTGGAGCTACAGAAAACGTGGTAGTTCGGGAAAGCCCGACTGATTTCACCGAAACTGACCAAAACGCTGGGAACGCTTCTATAACGCTATACGTCACCGTTGCTTTGCTTACTTTCGGTTTATCATGGCGCAAACAGCCGCTGTAGCCGCTGTTTGCTTCACGTTTGATCAGCCTTTTATTAGCGATTCTCAGCAAGAAGCCATATTTGAGCGCCGAATCAACGGTGAAATGACTATGAAAAGGTCAGAGTTTTGTTTGAAACCAACTTGCTGGTTCCCTTCAGTCTTCCGTATTTAAGGACCTTATTCTGCGAAAAGCTCCGTTGTTGTTGTTGTATTTGCAGTTGCACGGTCAAGAAAATGGCCGCCGCTACCGCAGCAATTTCTGGTATTTCGTAGTTCGACGTCGTTGCAGACGAAAGGCAAATGAGCAGTGCACGAAACGATTCGGCTTATAGTGACAGTCAACAAAGCGTAGAGATTTTCAGGAGCCATTTTCGGTTAGCATATATCTTGGTGAGTTTCGTGAAGGGCTCGTCTGGGCGAATAAATTTCTACCACGGACGTGTTATTGTATGCGAGTTCCTAATTTCATAGGCGACCGAGAGATTGAGACAGATAGGTGGGGCGTCGACTGGCCAATTTCAACTTCACAATGAAATAAGATTTTCAAGCCTGACAAGCACGACCCGCATGCAAGACGAACCAGTAAAAAATGTTGCTCTTGTCGGTCTTGTCGTCAGGACTGACAAGATGTCACGTTGCCAGCCAGGCGAACTAAGAACGGAACACTGTCATCTAAGAACGGAACACTGTCGGCACGGCATTTGAGCGACTGTTTCCCCTCTAGTACATAATAGTACAAAACTTTATTATCAGCAGATTAAGCTTTCCTGAAAAGAAGCAAGGGTTTGGACTCCATAAATTCAGATTTAAACCATATTTCTGCCAATTACTTCCCCAGAGATGGCATTCACCTCTCAGCAGACGAACTGGCTGTCTGCGAGCAAAAACAGCAAACGCGAGAGAGACGGGCAATAACTGACGCCACCTGCCGCCTGCAACCGACGTCATCACGACAGCCAAACAGGGGGGCGGTCTGCGAAAGCGCAATTCCGACGTTCTTGGCATTTTTTGCGAGCAAGCGTCAGGAGCGATGGCGGACGGGCGCGCGCGCACTTGCCCATCGATCTTCCGGCGCGAACACCATTGGCGCCTGGAGCGCGGTCAGCACTGCCCCCTGGCGTGGACAGTGGTCACGTGGGCGAGAACGCCCTTTCTCGTCTCGCTGGACGGACGATGACCCCTGGCGACCGTATTGACGCATCGGAGGAGAGGGCGCGCGTAGGACGGAACGACGGATCTCTGGCTCGGCCAATGGGAGATGTCCGCGGCCAATTTCTTCGCTTGAAGGGGCGAGAGTGGTCGCTGCGGGCTGGCCAGTGGCCGAGGGAAGAAGCGCTGACCGGTCGCTGGAAGGCGGTCACTCCGAACGACCACTGGCTCTCCTCTCCTGGGAGGCTGGCTCTGTCGCGCTGCGCAGGCGCTTTGCGGGGAAAGCTGACCACAGGCGGAGTCTGGATTGCGGGAGGATGGATTTATCGCCAGTGGCAACGGTGCTGGACGCAGAATTTCATTTAGGAGAAGAAAAAAGGGGGTGGGGGTTCACCACGTAAAAGAGAGAAGGACATGGCACGGAAGAAAAAGATGTAAAGAGAAACAGTAAGAACAATCCAACAAAAAATAATCCGAGAGATGCATCTTTGCGCGGAGTCTTCAAGGGACGCTCCGTACTTCGACGATTTCTGTAATTATTTATCCGTTTGAATGTGTGGTACAGCTAGGATGAGTTTATTCTCAGGAAAGTCAACTTTTGTTGGAGATTGGCCGGACAAATTGAACGACAACGCATCAGGAAATAGAACGGCTGTATAGCTACCTAAACCATCGAACGGCGGGACGTAGCCCCTAGCTGAAGTAGTTTAGGCCACGGGTAGTGTCAGTGCAATGCAGTTTCCCTCTCTCTCTCTCTCCTCTTTTTAGGCGAAAGTATTAGATATTTATGTTTTGTGGAATGGTGTGAGAGATACAAAAATCGGAGTTACAGAAAATGTTAATGAGAGGCACACAAAGTATTAACAAGAATGCTATAATATTTTTTGCAATGTTCATGGCAGCTATTTCCTATTTCCTTGTCTACATATTTATATCTACTGAGATGCTAGTAGCACGGAATCTACAACATGACGCTGCTTTATAAAATAAAGCAATAGGGATGAACAAAGACCCATTACCCGAGTTTTCAAATATGCATTCGTTCACGCAGCTTATCCAGCAGACATTTTTAAAAAAGAACGAACAGTACTCGACACGGAATAGTTGTTGTGTGGTTCAAACCTTAGGCAGTTCGTTACATTTAACCCTTATTAAAACTATAAACACTTCTAACTAACCCTGCAAAAGTTACATCGACCAGGCCTGTAATAGTTAGAGCGCTTTCGTGTTGCCTGAAGAAACTTTTCGCTCGACAACGTTTAATATAAGGGTCCCCAACAGTTTTAAAATTCTATTGTCCTTTTTTAAGACTACGTTCCGAACATGCAGCTCGAAAGCCGGGATTCCCGTGGTCTATACTTGCATCCAGCTTATTCGACGACTAATCCATCGAGCGTCACGGCGTTTCAGTTAATGCCGAATCCTGTTCGTTTGTTTTCCCTAGCATTTTTCTCTGCGCTTACAATACGCGGTATAAAGTGTCAACAGCTTCGCAAAGAAGCCCACCCTCACGTATGACAAACTCCGCTCCGTCAAATGGCGAACTATTCGTCGACACACTCGGAAACAAAGTCTTCGTTTGCAGTCCTACTGTTCGCCCTCGAATGCCTGCACGCGTCCCAGCAGTTCGTTGTGTGCCGAAAGCTTTGTTGGCGATAAAGCACACTTCGAGCGAAAACAGCTCGTCACTGAGTGCGTACACACTTTCGTTCGAGCCGCGCATAAAGGTCTGTTCCCGTTGTTAGGCCTCGCCACGTGGGTATACCATTGTTTTATATCCCCGCTGCAAGCTCTCAAATCAACGCTCGGCTTACAGCTTACTTTCCGTCGGGCTAGGAACCTTCACGCGCCGTCTTTGAAACAATGAGTCGAACCAAACTTGATTTCAACTCGAACGTCATGTCTGTGTGTCTGCCGCCAGTGAAAAGAGGCTTCGGGGTTAAAAAAAATGAACAGCAACGGAACAAGTACGCAACCTTGTTTGACACCGGGGGGGGTAGTGTTCCGTCGTTTATAAAGGCCCGCCTGTAGCACGTATTCTTGTATACACTACAGGAGGCTTAGCGCAGAAGCGAGAGGCTTGTTCCGCAACGCTACAAATTGAGGAAGCGTCGTTCCGAAAAAAAAAAAAAAAATACACGCGCTCACAAACAGGTATCGGCTGTCGGGGGCTTTCACAAACGCCGTCGACGACAGGTCGCTCTGAAGCCGTGTGCTGAGTGACGCGAGAACACCTTTAGTTCGCGTTTTTTGCGCAAAAATTTGCGTGGGATTCGAAAACCGTGGCACGTGCGCGCATTACTCTGTTGTTACGGCTGCCGAGTCGGAAAAAGTTGTCCAATGCCACTGATCCGCGACGCGCGCCTGCTCATTTGACGCGGGAGAAACGGGGATCAGGTGTGCGAACCGGGTTTGTCATGTTTTGCGTTTTGTTTTCTCGTGTTTCCAGAGCTCCGGCGCGTTTGTTTGTGCGCGGTCTATTCAAGCTGCATGTGTGGGTCGCTGTGAAATGTTCAGGCAGGGCACGCTCCTCTTTTTAGGGCGCGTAACAACCCTTTTGTTCGAGTGACGAGGTATTATTGCGCGCCTGCTATTTCTCTGTTTGGCAACGATATGTAGACGGGTAGGTTTATTTAGAAGGATTTCGCGGCATTCGACACGTTGCAACGAAAGTGGACTCATGTGACCGTGCGTCAGTGAAATTTAACGTTTTCCCCTGAACGATGCAATTAGACAATTTTATACATTGGAAATATATTCAAATTTATGTTCATAATCGATTCTTATTACCTTCTTTATCGCTATAGCACAGTTTCAAACTTATGAATGCCTAAATGCAGCGTGAAAAACGCGGAGAACGGATGTGAGGATTCGTAGATGCATCTTTGAGTAGACAAACCACGGGGACAAAAAATGAAACAAAAAAATTCAAATCACATTTACGCAGTATTTACATTATGAAAAAGGCGCTAAAGCGCACGGGGAAAAGATTCCCAAATGTGCCGTACAGGTATGTTCACTCTATATACAGTGCATCAAAAACAGCAACGATATATGATTACCGACAAAGTAGCGGCTACTACTGAATTCCTGTAAGCACGCACTTGTGTATGATGAAGACCGAGAGGTGATTTTCCTTTCACTTTCAGGCACTGTCCCCGAAGCAGCAGGGCCGATACAAGTTCCGTAACGCGTGGCTTGCTTTCAGAGCGTCGGCAAGGTTGTATAGCTGAGTGGAGAGGAATTACTATAGCTTATCCTCAGCACGTATACCGGGCGCGTTCCGTCTGCTACCTCTTGGAGGTCCGCTCGTGCAAGGGCGTCTGAGTCTTGCGTGGCCGCCTTATATACGCTACAGAGCGAGTGAGAAAGAGAGGGAGAGATATATAAATATTAAAAGAGAAAGAGAGGGAATGTAGAGAGAGGGAAACTTTTTATAGAGAAAATGAAATGGCTCTTCCGAAAATTGTCTTTCTTTGCTATGGCCTGCATGGCGGGGGTGGCTGAAAGTTAGATGGGCAGGTGAGATCAAGAAGTTTGCGGGGATAAATTGGTCGCAGATAGCACAGGACCGGGATAATTGGAGGATAATGGGAGAGGCCTTTACCCTGCAGTGGGCCTAGATAGGCTGGTGGTGGTGGTGATGATGATGATGATGATGCTATGGCACCTCAACAGCAGTGAATCGTATAAGGGACGAGGGAAGATTGCAGCTCTTCGACCAGACGGCAGAGATTTTTTATTCTCAAAGCCACAGTTCTTTGGTCGTAATTGCCAGACCAAAAAAAAAAGGGGCAGCTACTATAGTGGTGCAAGGCTGGAGAAACAGGAGAGCTGGCGGCGGCCCCTCTCCCTTCGTCGGAGACCCGGCTGTTGCACCGCACGTGGATTTTATAAGTTGCCGTTGAAAGTTCTCCATGCCTGGCAGGCCCGGATTGTTTTGTCCGCAGCCTTTCACTTCTCTCCCAAAGTGGACCGCGTTAGCACGCGCCATAGAGCACACGGCAACCGCATTCGTGAATTAGGCGTCACTAGCGCACTGCTCCCCACTGCAGGCGCGAACGCACGTGAACTGGCGAGGAGAACAGCACGTGAGAGATCACGCCATGAACGCTGGGTAGAGGGTTCTCGAAAAGTTGAGCTGGCCGACGGCGGGCGCTCCTCACGAGGCGCACACTCACATGTGCGCTCGGTATTTTTTCTTGGTATTTTGCGAGCTCCTCGCGTGGCGCAAGCCCACGCGCAAGCCTGGATGATGTCGAGCGCTCGTCACGAAGCGCACACTCACATGTGCGCTCGGTATCTTCTTGTTGTAATTTTTTTTGCGAACGCCGCAGAACCAAGCACAAAATTAAGCAGCTCTTGCTTTTAGAACGAGACCTCCACATTTAACTTTTTGATGAAAAAAGGGACCATTGCTTGCGATAACACTGCTACACAGATGTTACAGGCTTTTCCGGACGGCTGCAACTGCGTCGTCATCGTTTCTATAGAGGTGCGTCGGGCACAGGCAAGACTTTCATCATGCTGCGCTCGGAAAAATGTCGGCGTCGCTTTCTTGACTCTGCAGGTCAAGCTCTATACCGCAGGTCGACGAGCTTCATGCGGGCTGGTCACACGACGTGGCCGGTTCCTATATGCTTTGAGGTGCGTAAATAAGTAGTGCGTGGCCTGCTCCGTCTGACCTCCGCTCACTGTCAGGGAGGATGATGCCAAGAACACTGCCATCCGCAGCTCGTCATCCACACAGTTAAAGATGCAGGCTCTGTGTTGCAAAGCCTCCCCCCGCCCCTTCCTTTGCAGCAGATTATAGGGCCCAACACACGCCGATGGCCAGAGCCAAATCCTCTCGCTCGCACGCCATATCCCACTTATACCAGTTGCGAAACTCCCAATAGGCCCCATCTATCAAAAGCCGGTCTTTGGTTGCCCCCCTGCGCCGGGGCAAGCACGGGTCAATTTGACTAGCCTGTCGTCTGTAGGCAAAACGTTGAAGTGGTACTCAAGTCCTTGCGGCTGCTGCCGTAAGTCATAAAAAGAAGCCGCAAAAACACAGGTAAATTTCACCTAATTAATGTATTCTAATTTAAAAAGCAATCTTTATTTTCAAAAAAATATGAATAATAATGGTTTAGCGAAGTTCAGTTTTTGTCTCCTAGGTGCCGCGCGCGTCGACTTGACCCTCAGCTTCCACGGAGCAGGGTGGCTAGCACCGCCCGGATTCTGAAGCGGAGTTTCGCAACTGTAAATATTGAGTAACTCTGATATCGTGCATCGGCAATAGCTATACCATTCTCCAGGAAAGATGCATCTATACTTGCATCCAGCGTGGCATGGAACATGCAGAGTGCAGCCTGGGATGACGTATCACGTCATTACGCGCCGCTATCTTCCATCGATCCCAACTGCAAATTTAAAATGCCACCAGGACTCCCCAAGCGGGTAGAAGCAATTCTTCATCACATGCGGTTGAATGTCGCATACAGGCGCAACTTCCTCTTCAAGATAAAACAGGCTACGTCGCCACTCTGCCCACACTGTGATTTGCGAGAAACCCTGCAGCACCTGCTCTGTGAATGTGCTCGATTTAGTGCTCAAATAGTGTCCCTCGTAGTGGCTTTGGGACTGCCGGACATGCAGCTAAAGGACGTTTTAGGACCATGGGCTTGTCCCAAACGTCCTTTACGGGCTACCAAAGCTCTGATAGAGTACCTGCAACACACAGGTCTAGACCAGTCGCTGTGAATAACTCGCCGTATCTGTACGCATCAACTTCTTGAACATCATCGCCATCATTTTCATCACGTCATCAACTGGCGTAGCAAGTTAGGCATTTTAGCCCAGCTGACATCGCCAGACTTCATTAAAGATCGCTCTCTCTCTCTCTCTCTCTCTCTGATATCCCACGTGTACACAAGCTATGGGTGGACAGCGTGACGAGTGCATTCAAGACCGTCCGAATTTCCGAGACGAGCTTTCTTTATCTCGCCAGCTCGTATTGCCTGGCGTGAATGAAAAAAAGAGGGGAAAAAAAAGTGACGCTAAACAGACGTGGGCGAAGGCAAGAGGCGGCAGACACAGGCGCCGTGAGTCAATGCACCGGGGCACGAGTGCGTGACGGATCCATGACAAGCCTCTCCCCTTGCCGTTGGGAGCGGCTTGAACGCCCTCTCCACTAACTGTGCGCAGCGCATTCTTCCCCTCGGCTCGCGTCTGACACGTATTCTTAAGGATTCCTTAAACGGCCGATATGGAAAAGTAAGGTATACCCCTACCACTCAAAAGAAGTATATACAACGAACGCATCGTGCCGGTAATGAGTATGGGGGTATATGGAGCGGAAATTTAACGCCTTACTAAACAACTTAAAGGTTGGCTCAACGCGCCATGGAACGAATAGCGATAGGAGTAGCACTTAGGAACAGGAAACGAGCTTCCCGGATCAGGAAACAAACTCGCGTACATGATATCGTAGTTCAAATAAAGACAAAGAAATTGACTTGGGCTGGCCGCGTAATTAGGCGAAATAACAATCACTGGACCACCAGGGTGACAGAGCGGATACCGAGAGACTGGTCTAGAAGAAGGGGAATGCTATCAACTCGATGGGGAGACGAAATAAGGAATAAGGAAGTGCGGAGGCAAGCAATGGACTGGAGCAGCGCAGGACAGAAGTGACAGGAGGTAGATGGGAGAGGCCTTTGTCCTGCAGTGGACCTCACTAGGCTGTTGTTGTTGTTGTCGTTGTTGTTGTTGTTGTTGATGATGATGATGATGATGATGATGATGATGTAGCATGCTGGGCGCCAGCGCCGTAGCCAGATTTTTTTTTTTTTGAGGGGGTTATGGGTTTGGGGAAGACGGTAGTTTTGCAGAAAGCAACAGTAAGTATTGCTTATGCGCTCCATGGAAAAGATTTCGGGAGGGGTTCGAACCCCCAACCCCCCTCCTCTGGCTACGGCCCTGCTGGGCGCTAATCATCGCCACCGTCTCACCAGCCAATGACAGCATAATTATGGCTGGCGCACAAATATTCAGTTGCGGGTAAAGAAGAACCTCCTCGCTGTCCCCCTGACCATATTGGCCATCTATATTGGTGTGCCATGTACATTGGTGTGCAGCGTAAGAAGGCGCGGCCATCAGTGCCGTGAAACCTGCGCGGAGAACGAGGTGCAACTTGTGCGTCTGGAAGATTTACTGCGAGCAGTGAACGCATGCGCAATGAAGAAGCCGACCTAGCAGCGTCCATAGGAAAGCCCACGCAGAACAGGCACACCCAACATCTGCGGGCCACCGTTGTAGGCTGAGCTTCTGGAGTGTTTCTGTAGTGTGTGTACGTGTCTTAAAAGACCACGTCAACGGTCATTTCCCGTGACGTAAGTTTTGAAGAAGTTCATTGAGGCCAAGTCAACAGTCATTTCTCGTAACGTCAGTTGGAAGAAGTTCGTTGTTGCCAGTCCAGGGTGTCGAAACGAAATGTTTTTCGTTTCGGTTTCTGTTGCGTTCCATAAAGAAAATTTCCCTTCCGTTTCAGCTCCGGAACGAAAAAAAAAATATTTCTTAACAGTTCATAACGGTTCGTGTTTGCGCGAAAAAAATTTAGATTTGTGAAATTGTTGGAAAGATTGAGAATTATGAAATTTCGTTAAAAAAGGTGAAGCCATGCCAAATATGTATTGAAAAATATAATTTCTGAGGAACTCATATAGTTGTGATGTTATTGTTAAAATTTTAAAATGGTCTGTCTCATAGAACACTCTAAAACTCCTGTTTTTAATATTAAAAGAGATTCTGTGAGAATAGATAGCAATGGATTAACATCAGTATTCCAGACGAAGGCATAACAGCACAAAAATTGGTGAATATCATGGCGCACATCCACATTGGAAGCGTATTTTTCGAAAAACTATTAGAGATAATACTGCCCTGCCCGAAACTGTTGCTTCCGCTGCTTATAAAATGTTTTCCGCTGCACTCTCGCAGCACGTGCGTAGAAGTGCAACATCAGTTGTAGCTGTTTGCATTGAGTGCAGCTGTAATCTGCTGTTAGCGCTGGTAGTGGTGTATGTTCACACCAAGGTTGTATTTTTTCTTCCTTGATTTTATGTCTTGTTCTGGAATATTAGTATTTATTATACATGCATCACACCCGCTAAACAATGTAGGGCTAATTTAGGTATTTTATTAAACTAACCAAATATATAAATAAATAAGGCCGTGACGTCTGCATCGCAGCCAGATGACTGCGGCAATCACGCTTGGAGCTCCACATTGCGCCTATCGGAACAAACGGAGAGAGTATGGGAGCAGGCAGCAAGCCTTCCGAAGGACAGTGGGTGCCAGAAATGCGAAAGACGATTTTATTGCAAAGAATCAACGCAATATTCCATCTCGCTGAATGGAAATTGAAATGATTCCTGAAATATCTGAAATTGTCACTCAAACTGAAAACCAAAACCAAATTGTTTTCGGTTCCGCTCCTGGACGAAATAATTAATATTATTACGTTTTCGCTTTCGTTCCAGCCAAAAATATCGTTTTTTTTTTTCGTTTTTAGTTTCTGGTTATCGTTTCGTTCCGACAGCATGGTTGCCACACAGGCGACGCCGCGTGCTTTACTTGTTTATAGTAATACTTCTTGTCCTAACAAACCGCTTCAAAATTGTCCCGTTCTATCTTGCAAACCGATAGATCATCCAGTCAGTCTTGGCAATACACTGGTCATTGGTATTCACCAGTCGTATTGTCCTTGAATTTTTACAGCGCCAGAGCCCTATGAGCGAGCATGTATTTATTGTGTACAGCCAAAGAGCCACTACCCATAGCTATGGCAATACATAGTATAGTTACCCATAGTTATGGTTGCTGCCACGCAGGCATGCATTATCAGACAATTTGCCGTTTCGTGAATTTAAACTCACAGCGCTACCGACAAAACGACCATCGAGGCGTGGTTGCGCAACATGGCGAGGAGCACGAAGTTTCTAGAACTCACCTGCAACAGGGATTGGCAAACGGAGAAAAAGAAGAAAGAAACAATTAGCAGGGCTTAGCTCGGCTATACCAGGATATACGTACCGTGAGCTAAGATTCAGCAATCAAATCCAGTCCAGTCCAGTCCAGTATAGTCCAGTACAGTCCGCTCCTTGCGCATGCGCAGCACGGCTCCCCAGGAGCCACGCGAAACAGCTATCAAGCGGCTCCGGCGCAGCGTCAGGCTTGGCTACAGCACAACGGAGGCGAACAGCTGGGCACGTGCCGGCGCCAGTGCGTCTGCCACGGCTATGACGTCACTCCTCTGGAATGCGCAGACCGGCGGATGTGCAGACCCAATTTTCTACACACCCGTACTCCAATTGGAATCCAATCCTATCCAATTCAATCCATTCCAATCCAATCCAATCCAATCCAATCCACTGCTCCTCGCGCTTACGCAGCACGGCCTTCAGGGTCCACGCGAAACTGCTCAACCTCAGCCAGTGTAGCTTACGCTGCAAAAAATCATCAGCCGTACCAGTCTTCATCAGCCATCAAAAAATCATCAGCCATACGTCAGCCCAAACGCTGACGGGGCTGAAGAGACACGCATGCGCAGTAGAGTGCGGACGGCGGACAACGACGACGAGGGAGGGAGGGACACAGCCCCGAGCATGAGATGCTTCGCATCTAAAACAGATTGACGGAAATAATTTTAATTTGGCAGCAAACTTCCTGAAATCGGAAGGGTGGCTGTTCGTAGCGTAGAAACTTGAAACTACATACAATATGTGTGCCGGTCACGTGACCTGCAAATCTAGCAGCTACTGTAACTGGTGAAACATTTATTCACTTATTGAAAACCTTTGAACACAAGTATTTGTATAAGTTTAAGTAGTCTGTGTATTTTTAACCTTATTTTGAAAATTTTTAAGCCACGCCGCCCGCCGCCGCTGGGTTGCTCTCAGTGCGGCTAACTGAGCCTCCATGCCCAGAATCAACGGCAGCGTTGACTAATCAGACCCAGTGAAGGAGTTTTGACGATTCTGCCAGAGTCAGGGGCGTTTATTCTGCCTAAATATTCGATGTCAGTTTCCAAATGCGCCAACGGCAGCATAACAAAAAAAAAAAAAAAGTACTCGCCCTGGGAGAATCGAACTGCCGACCTCTACGACGTAAAGCCAGATTCTACCTATCGTCCATCGCAACAGATGGCGCCTTCGTGAAATGAGAGATAGGTGCAAATTACCTGGGAGGACCAAAGTGCACGGAACCGGTAGTCACAAATAGAGGTTTAAAGCAGGGTTGTCCACTGTCGCCATTGCTGTTCATGCTGTACAAGGCTAGACTAGAAAGAAAGCTTGAAGGCAGTAAAATAGGTTTCAATCTATGTTATAGCCGCAAAGGACAGGAAGTGGAACAACATATCCCGGGATTGACATATGCAGATGACATAGTACTACTAGCAAATAGCAAACAGTGTCTGCAACAGCTCACAGATATCTGCGGGGAAGAAGCCACTGAACTAGGGTTAGAGTTTAGCACAGCAAAGTCGGGAGTTGTAGTTTTTAATAACAACGCTCGTAACGAATCGGCATTCGTTCACAAAGCAGGAATACTATGGGTAACGGAATGCAAATGTCTGGGCATATGGTTAAACGAAGGTCAGGCGTATCTAAAAACTCGTGGGGGGCATTTAAGAATGAAAGGCAGAAGAAACGCCTCTATCATGAAGCACAGAGCACTGTGGGGATATAACAGATATGATGTAGTGAGAGGAATCCGGAAGGGAGTAATGGTACCCGCACTCACCTTTTCAAACGCAGTAGTGTGTGTCAAATTAGAGATTCAATGAGGGCTAGAAGTTAAGCAGAGGGCCGTAGGTCGATTGGCATTAGGAGCACACAGTAAAACAACAAATGAGGCAGTGCAGGGAGACATGGGATGGGCATCCTTCGAAGTGAGAGAAGCACAGAGCAAAATATGTTTTGAAGAACGACTTAGAAATATGGATGATTAGAGATGGGTGGCCAAAGTGTTACGGTATCTTTACATGAAAAGCGTGGACACGCAATGGAGGAAAAGAACCAGAAGGCTCAGGACAAAGTATATGAAACCTAGAAGTGCAGGGGAAACGACCAAGGCAATAAAAAATGAAGTGAAAGAAACAGAGACAACGACCTATAAAAAGAGGATGGATGTGAAGAAGTCCTTAGATATCTGCAGGATCGGGAAGCAGGAGGTCACAAGGGAAAAATTATTCGGTAATACCAAAGCGAGTGCATTGCTTTTTGAAGCCCGAGCGGGTTGCTTGCGGACAAAAACGCTTATCCGTGAGCCTGTACAGGAAGAACTATGCGCAGGCTGCGGAAATGAGCCAGAAACCATGCGACATATTATAACGGAGTGCAAAAGTATCCGTCCAGTCCTCAGTGATGGAGCCATCCAGCTTGCGGAAGCCCTTGGCTTTAAGGTTAGCGGAAAAGTGAACTGGACAGCAGTAGAGGTTAGTAAAAGAAGGTTAGAATGTTGATGGGAAAAGAGCAGAGAACAATCTGGGAAGACATGCGAACAAAGAAGTCAGACTAACACAAAATTTTATTTTCTTATTTTCTTATATTATCAGAAAAAGTATTTTCTTATTATTTTGACATTATTTTTTATTTATTTTGTTTGTATTTTTTTGGGGCGAGGTGATTGTACAGTGGCGTTGCGACTAAGGCCGCTGTGCAACGCCACCCCGTTACAAAGGGGAAGCCACTAAGCATCATCAGCATCATTCCCATCGACTAGTGAATTAAAAAAACACATAAAGGAATATGAAAGCCTGCGATTCACGCTTTTTTTAGCTGGGGACAAGAGTTTAAGTATCGTTTTTCATTTCGCATACAGAGAAAAGTATGTTGCCGCGCTACTGTATGTCATGGTTGCCAGCATGATTTTTGTGAGGACACATACGGCTCATAGATCTAAAAATTTCCATTTAAAAAGGTCCAGGGCGTTATCAGCAAAACCGTTTCTCGTTAAGGTGATTTAAGGGATGCCCTTTCATTTGGGATAGAGAACATATACTCGACAAAAATTGGTTCTCTGTCACTTTAAAAAGGTAGGATGGGTGCGGTAGAATGTGTTCTCGTTAAAGTTCTCTGGAGTGTCTGTGTCGTGTTGTGCCGAGTGCCTTGCATGTAACTAGGATGTCAACTACGGATAGGCCCTCCCCGCACCCGCTACAGGTGTGAGGATGTTGACTTCAGAACATCGGAAGTTAACTTTCTACACCTCATTTCATATGCCGCATGATCACAACCTGGCCTTTGACACCAGCCATCCTCACTGCCTTTGATTGGTTTTACTTTTGTTATTGTTAATTGATTTTAGTATTTTTCTTTGAATCTTTGGTAGCTAACCACTCTTTTTTGGAGCTCTTTTCCCCAGTTGGCCTTGTGCAATTAAAATCCAACCATCATCATAATCCCGACAGTACGACAGTACCACTACATTTTAACCACATTTTAGATTGGATTGAATGGATTGAAAAACCTTTATTCTTGCTTGCAGTGAACGCTGTTACATACGAGAAGGTGTCCCAGGATCGTGGTCCGTCGCCTCCGTCATGTGAGGTAGCGTGGTGAAGAGCGGACAGCAAAAGTTGTTGCCATGGTGACGACGACAAGAAGCCGAAGGCAAACTTAACTGGTTTACTGCATGACGAGAGACGAGCCGAAGCCACACAAGAACAATGCCCCAACGGGCGAGGTTACAGAACAGAATTCGAGCAGAGTGACAGCATCAATTCGCTTCTCTAATAGGAATGAACTTCAGCGCTTGTGGGACCTTATTTATGTTCGAAGTTTTAACGGTCAAACAAGTTCTCCCCCTGATTTTTACATACGGCGCAAACATAGTGCAGATACACACAACAGTCTTTCCAGAGTTCGTGAGGGGTCGGTAGTGGCGGCGCATGCTGAGTCTGAGAGAGAAAAGACTTTTCCACTGCGGTGTCCGCGCCCTTCGGGCAAGTCTCCAATCGCCACGTCTGCCGCCGCCGAATCACGCCGACAGCGAGGCGCCCTTGTGCCAGACGTTCTACGGCATGTTATGATCTGCTGGCTGCAGCGGCATGCTTGAGTTACCGACAGAGAAGCGCCCACGCGGATGGCGCACGTAGTGGTGGGCTCTGCCACAAAGCACAAAAGCGCTGCACGATGCTTGCAGCACAGCGTCGTGCTGAATTGTAACAGCGCTAGCGCGCTCCGACGGGGCCTACGTAGCATTCGGGGCGGCTGCCGCGCGGTCTGGGCTCCCCTCGTCGTTGGCGGCTCACCGGGTCCTTTCCGGGCTAGGGCCTCGATGTCCTTCTGGACGGCCCAATGCTGATCTTCCCGTGTTGTCGCTCCCTGCGACTGCTTCCAGTCGCGATGGGATCCTTCCTGACTTGGCTTCTTCTACGTGCTTGGTGCAATCCCGCAGGATGTGCGTGAAGCTTGCCGTCTCTCCTCGACAGACTTTGCACTTGTCGGTCGAGTGCGTCCCGGGGTTCACGCGATGCATCATTGACGGGCTGGGTAGCAAGCTGGTCTGGAGCTGTCTAAATAAAATGAACCGCATTTTAGATTATTTTTTTTTGGCAGCAACTTCGTCGCCGTCTCGACACCGTCTCTTGCGCTCAGCATTGCGGGCCCGCTCCTTCTACTGCGCCTCTGGATCGGCGCGACGTCGACGCTTGCACTCGGTGCCAAGGCTTCCTTCTGCTTCCCGGGCCGCTGGATCGGCGCGATGAAGACGATTACATTCGTTCGCACGGGAACGCTCTCGCTCTCTCACAGTAGCGTCGGCGGCGCGACGGAAATGGCTGCACTCCCGCCGCTGCTCGCGGACGTACCAACGGGCGATCTGTCCCGGTAGTGTCCCAAACACGTTTCCCCAATAGACCCCGACGTTCCATTTTCCTTCGCCCCTTTGGCTCCCCCCGCACTCGCTTTCCTTCGCGCATGCGCAGCCCGTGCTTCGGGGTTTTTCTGCTCGCGGACGCGCAGATGGTTTGCCCTAGCCACAGGCAGCTTCGCTGTAAAAAAGAGGGCCGGGGTGGCACTGGGCGGCAAAGCAACAGCCGGTGCAAGTAAAAGACCCCGAGAAGAGCCCCGATACGTGTCCTCCTGTCCCCCAGCAGAAACCCGCATATACTATGGCACTACCAGAAGCTCGTGGCGAGGAAATTCCATGCTGCCCAGCATTCTAGCACGACGGCTCGACGCGGTCGCCAAGAGTTGACCTGCTCATAGAAATGCTTTCAAAACAACAAATTCCGGTGTTCGCATGCATTGATTTATTAATTCATTGTGTCAATTACTCGAAATTACAGGAATTAAACCGCAGTATACGGTTTTAAATTATCTTGTTAGTTAAATTTCTCTCGTCGAGGTAAGCGCGTGAGCAATTTTCACTCGATGGACGAAGATAGGCTTTGCTACTTGCTACGAGACGAAGATTTTAATGGCTGTGTGCAAAGCCTTGGGGCGAGAGCAGCGACAACCCAAACGTCCCGAGACACGTATTCTGGTATTCTGAATTCGTCCTCTACTCCCGCCACCTATAGAGGCGATTTTTGAAAGTGATTTTCGCATGCAAAGGCACTGTGGTACCCTCTCCTCAGCCGAGTCTAGTCTGCTTATTCTGCTTATGATGTTTGAAGGAGAACGCTTTAGAGGTCTTCCCAGTGATACCTATCAAATACTTCTTTATTTAAACGACATTTCGTTCACATGTGGGGACAAGCCAGGCACTTCGTCTAAGACCTAGCGCCATTTACTGGTTCGCAATGGACACTCCCACAATTTTAGTGGGCAACTGGTAGAATGAGCCCCCCATTCGGCCTTGCACTCTTAAAAATCGCCGCAAGTGGGCTTCACCACAACAGTGCAGGACAGCCGATCATAGTGACCGAATGTGCAAATTTGGCGAATGACGGGGCCCAGCGTGCGATTGCAGCCAGATACTGCACTATCTGCACTGTGACAACGGCGCAGATGTACGCCTTGCACCGTTGTGACAGTGCAGATAGGGCTATATTTTCCTCTAATCGCACCCTGAGCCTCGCCATTCGCCAAATTTGCACATTTCTGAGAGTGCAAGACGTTTAGATAGAGTAGCGCGGGTTCCGACTCCGTAGGCTTGGTTTCGGACCAGAGTTTTAACAGGTTTTACCTATCTTTTATTTAAAATAAACTTTATTGTACCAATCCTGCGCGTTGTTTTCATAGTGTAAAGGTGGTTTGGTATCGTTCAGGTATGTTTAGTTTAGGTTCAACTTCTACGCTCTGCATTGAGCCGGAAGTACCTATGAGAAGAAAATGTCGCTTTACTGCCGCATTGTGTTCAAACCGTACCTATTCCGCATTCATTAAAACTTTCTCTCTGTGTTTCTGGTTTTCCGTTTCTTCGTCTTTTGTCGAGAATGATTTACACAGGCAAACTGATTATACTTCTCGCCACAGCTTCCACAGAATCATTGTTCTCCATGGCTTGGATGCGCCTGTTCTAGTCACATGCCGTCACGTCAATTTGCCACGGGATGGGACGTCAGCGCCTAGCTCTTGTTCTGCCGCTCGAAATGTACATATGTGGCGTGGCTTAACGCACTGAGATCCGACTCCGGAGACTCGGGTTCAATTCACATTCGCACTCCAATTAGTTGTTTTTTGGTCTTTACAGCAGCGTCCATTTTCTGTACCGACGAGCAATAATGTGGGTTTTTGGCCGAATGGGGCAACTTAAGTATCGTTTTTTAAGAGGTTATGGTTGCCAGTTGGTCATCCCTGTCAACTCCCCGTCCTTCGGCTGCATCAAAAGCAGAAGGCTTGATTGCCCAATATGCGACGAACAGAAATGCTTTGTATTGGAAGAAATACTCTTGATCTGCAAGGGATCAACATTGCAACAAGCCTTACTCGGCTTGTTGCGAGCAGCACTGTCATGACTAAGCGTTTTTCTTGCGTGTCACACGAAGATCTGCAGCAGTCTGCCTGTTTCTTAGCCTATCAACCCTTTCCTGACGTCAAACAATGCCCAAAGGCACCCCTTTTCGTGAAAGGATCTTTATAACCTATTCAACACATCGTTCACTTGCAATAATGCGCGCGTTGGTAGTTAGCAGCATGCTTGGTTGTGTCTCAGTAAAAAAAAATGTGGTTGATTTCTCTGTCATAGGAATCGGTAAAACACGAAAGTGAATTGTGCAGCGAAATTGTAGCTGAGCGTGATTTGCGGGTCGGCGGCTGTCTTGTGTCTGTGATTGGCGAGCGGCGTCCTGCTGGCGGGTCGCTTCGGCAAAGGTGTACTGGCGTCATTACCGTGACGGATATGGCGTCAGTGCAATCTTGTAGTATCCCGGCATAAAACACTTTCGTGTTAAAACATAAAACCCGAAACCGAACAACCCTAAGTATAACGTACTCTTTAGTACTAAAGGTTGCTTCACCGCAAGAAGACTAGGTGTGCAGAGGTGCACCCTCTACAGGTCCCTTGATTCGTTGTACTGGCGTCACTTCCGTGACGAATATGATGTCCTTGAAATCTTTGTGTATGCGGAAATAAAACACATTCGTATTCAAATTCGGTCAGTTAGGTTACTTTTGTTACGCACCTCCTGAAATGCTGTTTCAGAAAGGGGTTACAAAGTAGTTATGCATAGGAGGAGGAGAGAAACGTTCATTGGAGCCGAAAATGCTGTTGTGGGTGGCCTGCTCGTCCGGGTAGCCACAAGTCGTGGCAGCTGCTCCTTCCCGAGACACTAGGTTAACCTGCACCTCTAGCAGGCAGCTTGTCAGCACGAACTCCCACTGCTTCAAGGAGAGGGAAGGAATGGCGCTTGGGCAGTATACGGGCAAGCCCAGACTAGGTGGTATATGGTGATGGAGGTTTTACGGGGTGGGCATTCGCATACGGGTGCATGGTTGGGGGTGTTGTTGCGTCCGGCCAAACGGAGACTCAAGTTGACTCCACACAGAAAAGGGGGCTTTTATTAGGTGAAATGCTATATAGTTCACAAGGCCAGGCAAGCGAACACCGAAGGTGTGGCCAGTATGGCGACCGAAGCACAAGCACGCGAGCTTCTTCGCCGTCGTCTTCGGTGGTCCGTTTTTACACCGTGCTACATTCAATGGCACGTACCCACTAAGGGAGTACATGCTATGTCTAAGAATTCTATAGATGCCCACGTGACAAGATATTGTGTAGAATTGTTGTGTTATAGTATGTCTGGGTTTGTAGACGTCGCCAAAGGCGTGGATCGTTGGTGCTGAGAGATGGATGAGGAGGAGGGTAGACGAGACGAGGGGGTTAAGGGAATCCGGTTGGTCTTCTCTGGGTTCTAGGAATGCCGGAGTAGTTACTTGGCGGGCAGCGACGTGTGCCGTCTCATTCCCTGGTAAGTTGGCATGGCCTGCTGCACGGTGGCCTGCTGTCTACACTGTGTAGATGGAGGCAGCTTCTGTGTGCGTCGTACGGTGTTGAGAGCTTGAGGCCAGATAGATCCTCTTTGACAGTGGCCGCATGCTTCCTGGGAGTCCATGATGATGACGATGGAATCTGTCGTGGCTGTAGTTGCGGAGTTTCTTCTGCTGTAGGGGAGGTGGCAGTGGATAGTGTGGCGGTAGTCAGCGGGGTTTCTGGGTGTTGAGGGCTACCAGGGCGTAAGCTTGGAAGCAGAGATGACAAAATTACTTCAAAAAGTAATAGAATTACATTACTCAATTATTTCGTAGAATTTTCAAAAATGTAATTAAATTACACCAGAAATTGCAGGTGGCTAAGAGTAAGGACATTACATTACTATTACTCTGAACTTATTTTTTTTCGAAAATTCGTCTATCACACTACCAACTCATATACACTCATATACATATACACTGCAATCTCAAAAATATTTGTTTACACACCAACTTATGTACAGTGTACTTACAGCACTATACATTGATATGTTAGATATCGTTATCACATGCCAGAAGCAGGTGCAATTAAAAGTGGGCATCGGAAAGGTGACCCCATTTGTACGACAGGGTGTCTTTTGCCATGATAACAAGACGCTCCGCATGCGCGGATGAGGGCGGGGTTGTGTTGAACATAATCAAGAACTTTTTGATTTTCGAGTACCCTTATAAAACAGTAAGATCAGCGACGCCGCTGCATCTGCATTCCTGGAACGCATGAAAAGGGAATGAAGAGAGACGAGAAAGTAGGCAGAGCTCTCATCGAAGCGTTGTTTCCTTCGCGTTTCTAGAGTTCCAATTCCCAGAGTTTTGGCTGTAATGAGTAATGTAATGAATTACTTTTGAGTGCTGGTAATTTAGTAATGTAAAAAATTACTTAAGGTCAGTAATTTCAAGGGAAATAACTCATTACTTTCTCAATTACTTTTGACTACGCTATAGCCTGTCCGCTTCTCTTACGGCATAAAAAGTTAACCAAGAAAAGTTGGCCAAGTAGAGTTCCCATCCCCAGAGACTCACTCAAAAGTAAATCATTACATTACCCATGACATCAAGAAAAAATTCAATTAATGTAATTAAATAAGCCGGACTTCCAAGTTGGAAGTCAAGGTATGTATCTGCGTCGGTGTCTCTGGTGTCGGGGTTCTTCGAATAGTGTCTCTGAACTTAGCGGATTCGCGCTGCTCATCGACCTTCGTTGTAAACGTGGGAATATGGAGTTATACGGGGTGCATTGGGGAAATGGGGCTACTTCATTGTTGGCGCGAATGTTGGGAGGAATACGAGTGGGTGCTTCTGTCTGATTTTTTGACGGGGCGCCCGAGTCTTGTAAAAACAGTGTGGCCTGTAGGTGTTAGAGGCAATCGCGTGAGTTGGTTGGCTTGTGGGCGTCCAGAATTTCGAACAGTGTATTACGCCGGCCGAGTTTGAGGAGGGGCTCAGTCGGCGTGAAGGCGGGGAGTCCGAGTGCTATTTTATGTCTTAAGGATCAGGCGTCGAGTTTGGAATGCTCTTTAGAAGGGGTCGGTAACCTTTTTAGGGGGAGGGCCGAATTGCATGAAGCCGGCAAGGCGGGAACCGGGCGGAAAATCGGGGCAGGTAGGGGGGGGGGGGGATTTTCAGACAAAGAGGAAAAATTCGGAAAATAACAGTATTCTACGAAACTGGTGTACAAATCATGTTTATTTTCTTTGTCCCTGCCTAACAAAATTTGAGGTCAAAACTGTCTTGTCGGCGTTGCGATAATAAGTGACAAGGGAAGGGGGCGTGGGGGTCCTGATGTCGTGCCGGGAGCTGTGTAACACTGTGCCTCGCGGACCGCATGCGGCCCGCGGGCCCAAGGTTGGCGACCCCTGCTCTTTAAGTGTCAGATGAACATATGGTGTTTCGTATGCTATGCGGCTGGTCAGCAGCGCTTGGACGATACGGCACGTTTCTTTGTTCCTTTGGGCCTTAGCGCTAGGTGTAGGTGCGTCGAATAAGACGTGTGAGTTGCGAAGTTGTTTGGTGTAATTGTGGTAAGAGCCGCACTCCCGATCCTTCAGCGTGAAAGGGACTCCTAGGATTCGGGGGGTATTGACTTGCGGTACGGAAGCAGTGGCGATTCTTACAGATAAGCCCGGCAAATGATTTGGGGGTCGACTGCGGGATCCAACCTGGAGTACGAGAAGATGGGGAATTGTTATGGGCTCAGGTAAGTCCTCGATCTTTAAGTATTCGAGCAATTCGTTGATAACTTTTTACAGGTTATCTTGCTGCTGTCCAGAGAAGCCGGGGGCCGTCTATGTCGTTAGGTCATCGGCGTAAAAGGCATGGTGGAAAGAAGGAATGTTGGATATAGTTTGGCTGGCAGTTCAAGGTGGGCCATATTGAAAAGTAGAGGGGAGATTACGGATCCTTGAGGTGTTCTTTTCGCGGGAGTGGGGAAAATGTCTGAATGGATTGGTCTGAGGTGGATAAATTGCTGTCCGGGTAGTTAGAAAAACGCAAACATAATCGTAGATTGCCTGTCCAGAATTAATTGCTTGAAGTCCTTAAAGAATGGGGCTATGTATAACGTCGTCGAACGAAGCTTAAAAAAAGAAACTGAGTAACCCGACCTTTCACTCTATAGCCTGCGGAACCACTACGGAATGGTCACAAAAAAGGAAAGAAAATTAAATATGAAAAAAGAAACGAAGGAAAGAAAGCAAGAGAAAAATGAAATAAAAAAGCGATAACGAAAGGAACAAAGAAAGAAAGCTAGACACGTAAGTATAACACGTTTTTGAAGAAACGACACAGTAATGAGCATGTTTTCGAGCGGAAATAAAAACAAGGTAAGCACGGCGCCAGAAAGCTAGGAAACTTGTTGTTGCCTGCGGCGTCAATTTTAAAGCAAAGAAAAAGACAAGCAGCCGTCCCAGAAACGAGGGCTGTGTTCTGAGTGGTGCGGAATTAAAAAGGAAACATTTCCTTATCCGAGTCTAACGACTTCGCCTATGCTTTTCTTTATTCAGGACGCAGGAAAAAGAGACGCATTTCGAGAAGGGTTTTTTTTTTTGAAGACATAAAGAAAAAAAACAAGGTTTCTTCAGCCATCGCAAGATAAGGCTTTCGGCTAGGACGGCGCGTGCTTTTCTGCGACTAAGGCGCCTAGCGCTCGCCTCTGGCGACACGTCGCATCGCAACCACGGCCTCAATATACAATAAAAAGACATAAATAAAGGGTTAGCGGCCGTTACAACATATTCAGAAAACAGCCCGCGGGAACAGAGTAAGAGCCCGTTTTTCCGCCTTCATGCATGCTTTTTCTTGCCAACTTACAAATAATGAAGCTAAAAAAACAGCAAAATCGAAAGTATAAGGCCGCTTGGGCAATGCATTCGGGCATGCTGCGGGCAGACGAAAGCATCGTCATAGATGCATTCGCGTTCACATCTAAGCTAGAAGGAAGGGCGAGAAAAAGGGGAAGGAAATTACGTCACCTTTATTCGCCATGCAGCGGTGAACGGCGAGCGTGACAAGCAGCGCGTCTATCTCTCCGGTTTCTTTCCGTTTCCTGTTCTTTCATACCCCTTCTCTTGTTTTTTTTTTTTTATCTTGCTTACGTCTAATTTCGTCTTTTTTGTATTTTTTTTAATTTTGCTTCTAGCTTTCTTTTTTGTGCGCGTGCATAAAACCGCCGTCTGCTGCGTCACAGTGGCCCCCTCCATTTTTCGTCTGCGTCCACCCGCGTACGGGATCGTCTGCTCCGTCGTCTGCGTTCTGTGATGCTCGTCATTTCGGTCGCGCCGCGTCTTCGTAGCCACCTTTTCCCCCTCTCTTTCCCGCATGGGCGCCTCTCGTCGGAGCGACGCGATCTGATTGGCCCAGACGGAATCCGCGCTTCAGCCCGACCGCGATTGGACGACGTCGTTGACGCCGCTGTCTGTTTACGTTTTCCACGTTCCACCTCGCCCCTTTCTCCCCCACCGTTCCCTCTCCTGCCCCTTTTTTTTTGCGCCCCCCTTTGACGAAAAGAAAACCTGACACGCCACGTGTACCGGGAAAGCTGAGAAAAATCCCGAAATTTCAAAAGAAATGGAAGGGATAGAAAAAGGATATATCCTTCGTTTTGAAGCCATGCTATGCATGCCGGCCCTGCATGCGTCGGGCTGGCACTGTGTTCGCACGCGTTTACATGTTCGCCGGCAAGACGCCGTCTTCTTTTTTTTTTCCTTTTCCTTGTACTTCGTTCCCTTTCTTTTAGCTCCCGCCTTTAAGCCCGCCGTGGACGTCGCGTCCGTACAACTTCCTCTTATACGTTTTATACTGGCGTTTATGCATCGTGCCGATATTTTTTCTGGCACGTTCCGCCTTATCTATATTTCATGACGGCATTCCGGACAAGCAAGAAAACGAAGCAGTCAAGAGCGCGCGTTTAAAAGTCTACAGGCGACCGGAAAGCTGAGTTATGACAATTTTTTTCTAGGGAGAGGGGGTGAGGGGGCGCTTTGTTTGCTTAGGTCAAATGTTTCAGCCATGGAGTCGCAATTTGGGGCTATATTCGCGCGTTTTAATTTCGATTATTTTGGTATTTCGCGGTTTTTTTTGGGTCAGGGGATGTCTTCTTTGAGTGACAAAATCAGGCTTCTTTCTCGTTGTTGAGCCAAACAGCTTGTGGTGTTCTTATTCTGGCTAGACTTGTAGGCATCCGAATTGTTTAAGTAACATGTCACGTCGGGAACATAAAGTAAGGAATCAAACCATGACGTTGTAGCAGCCTTGTGCAGAAAATAGGTTATTTTATTAAAGACGATAGTCTTTCTTGGGCTACTTAAATTCCAAAATGTTGGTCTGTCTGTCTGTCTGCCTGTCTGTCCGTCCGCCTGTCCGTCCGTCCATCCCTCGATTCCGCCTCCCGGCCAAAAGTTAGAAGAATACTTGAACGAGAGTTGTATATAGGAAAAACTTTTCAAAACCGCTAAGTCTGGAAACGGAATTCATACTTAGCGGTGTTCGCAGCATTCTCTTAATTAAATGTACACGGCTGCTTAGTTTTTGCTATAGAAATTTTAAAAACACGCGTTGAGAACAATATTTTCTTCCGAACATACAAAAAGCGCTCGCTCGCGCGAGCCTGGACCTCGTGGCAGTGTTACAAGTGCAACAATAACAAAAGGTTCTAGTAGATGGCGCGAGCAGGGAAACGCGGGAAAATTGTATGGTCTCGAGCAAACCTCTACCGTGTTTATTGTGTGAGGAGCGAGACGGAAGCGGAACGCGTGAGAGGTGGGTGGGAAAGACAGTAGCTGCATTTACGTGGCAGGGGTGGGAAAAGACTATCGTCTTACGATTACATTTGCAGCGAAGCGAGAAGATACGGGGACAGTATTTTATCTGCTCCCATCTTAGCCAAGAAAAAATGGCAGAGGGTCACGAGGAACATAAAGCGATTTTTCAGCGTCTACATGCGGCGCGGATTGCGCAAGAGGAAGCGCAAATTACCATTAAAGTTAGCATAACTTAGGAAAAGGGAGATAAAATGCGATTAAGAGCCGGTACTAAAACAATTCCTCTCGCTGATTGCTTTGCTGTGCTGCTTTCACCGCATGCGTGAGTGCTCCTTGTGGAGCACGCTTTCAAGGCAAGCGTCAGCAGCGCGTAATACCTCCGTGCAAGCCTATCGGTGGGAAAAGAAAGATGGTTGAAACGTGAAGCTTTCTCGCATGCAGCCTGAGTCAAAGTCAAAGTCAAACATGCAAACGGTTTCGACCGTGTCGGAATGGCGCAATCAGACAGACGTCAGCGTCATAAAGTTTTGGGTGAGACGATTTACAATGTGGACTTTGACTTTGCACTATGAAGACAAGGGTTTTCGACCAGAGGAAGCTTCTGGTTTCAACCCTCTTTCACTTCACCTACGATGATCATCATCGTCGTCAGAAAAAGTTGGCTTTCCTGCCATGTGTTCTGGTGTGGATGGTCGCCGTCGGTGAGGCGTAGAAAGCTTCGCTTCATAATGGAGAATCATGCAATACCTGTAAGCAATACCTGGAATGCCGAGTTGGCGTTATTTACGAGATACCACTCACGTGCGGTAACGTGCCCATCGAACAAACCGGTTTGTGTGTAATGACCACTGACGGAAGCAGGTCTGGCTTAGAATAAATAGGTTTGAGCAGCGCATTTGCGTCGTCTTTCATCCTTTTTGTGTCCTGTTTTCAGTCCGTCTTTTCTTTTAGCCGTAATGCGCCAACTAGCCCAAAAGCACAGTTTAGTGACGCAATGCTTACATCGTCTTAACGATTCAACCTTGTGCATCTTGACCAACAAAGTACTCGACCACATGCGCAATACACGCAGTTTTATAAACGTAACAAATAATTAGCGACTACAGCACTCATGAGTCATTTATTAGCGCTTTGTTGCTTTCGATTCTGACACCAGGATAAGCTACGTTGTAAGTGACCGTATCGTTTTGAAGTTCCGCTCTAGGCCGGGTACAGACGGTTGCGGCAACTGTCGTAATAACTTTTAAAAATGACGTCATTTCAAGCCTGAGCCAGTCGAACTGCGTGGCATGCCGTTTTTTATGTCCATAGATCAAGATATGGCTTTTGCGTTGGTATTATGAACATAGCCTTAGTTTGTTATCAAACGTCTTAGTTTCCTTAAGCAATTACAATTCATCTAGGAAATTACAAAGTGTAAAAAATGGCTTCTGAAAAAAAATTGTTGCCCCCCGTTACGGTACCATAACGATTTTTCATCGTAAATATTTACTTCATGGTGTTTCCAACGTTCGCATAATACAGGGCTTAAAAAATGGCCACGGCTTGCGCTTCAATTCGCTCATATAATTAGTAATTTCGGGCAATATAATAACGAATATTTTGTTTTGAGGTCCTAGAACTCAACGACTGACACAACTTGTTTTGTTATTGTTGTTCTGAGGCCGACTCCGTACATGTTATTCCTCCCCACATACCCTGGCGCAAACAAAACGTACTAGTGCTAGTGCGAGTATACCTTGATCGCTGCTAATCGAATCGGTAACCTGAAGTCGTGTTTTAACTTGCTTGCTAGATGTCTTTCCTGAATGTTTCAAGAAAATACCTCGGGCCACTAATACGTCTGCCTAAAAGCACTGAATCGAAAGCCTGGGGATACTTATTTACAAACTCGTTGCTGCCACATCGTATTTGCGCCCCTTTCTCCTCTTTAGCTTCTTCGTCTTACTGCGTGCATTACGTCAGCAAGAATAGTGGCACGCGCCACAGCTTCCCAAATCCAGGGTTCTGCGCGGATTGTGTGCACCTGTTGTACTCGCGTGAAATCACGTTCAGGTGTCACGCGGCACGCGCTATTCTACAGCTTTGACACCTAAAATTCATAGGTTTATGAATTTTTTGAAGCAGGGTCCTCAAAGCTCCTGATCCCCGGCCAATCCCCAGGTGTATGGACCGAAAGGGGAACAACGACTACAACATTAGTTCTACCGCAGCCAGTGGTAGAGCAGCCCAGTGGTAGTACACAGGGCTTCTACTGTGGGTACCTGGGTCTAACTCGCATGGGACCTTGTACGTGTTTTAACACGAAAGTGTTTTATTCCTGGATACACGAAGATATACCTGACGTCACATCCGTCATGGAAGTGACGCCAGTACAACAAAGCAAGCGGCCTGTAAAGGATGCGCCCATGCACACAGAATCTCTTTGGGGGAAGCAACCTTTACTAATAAAGAGTACGTTATGCTTAGGGTTGTTCGTTTTCGGGTTTTATATTTTAACACGACAGTGTTTTATGCCGCGATCACCAAGATTTCACTGGCGTCATATCCTTCACGGAAATGACACCAGTACACCTTTGCCGAAGTGACCCGCCTGCAGGACGTCACTCGCCAAGCACACCCACAAGACAGCCGCCGACCAGCAAATCATGCTCAGCTGCAGATTTCTCTTCACATTTTAATTTAGTGTTTTTTCGATTCCTATGACAGAGGAATCAACCACAGTTTTTTATATATATTTACGCTAGGGCAGCGGCCGCCACTTTCTTACCGAACAACAACAATAATAACAACAACAACGATGAGGACGACGACGACGATGACGACGACAACAACAACAACAAGAACAACAACAACAACAACAACAACAACGTTTTTTCGCAGAATGGGGCACTTGAGACTTTCACCCTAAAATTTTCGTGGTTCTAAGCACCGAACTTACACCCGGGCTAAGAGACCCGCCGTAGTGGAGGGCTGTAGATTTCTCTAGGCGCTTTAGGCCTCCTGGTTATCTTTAACACAAATATATGTATGTATGTAGGTATTTATTGCACAAAAACAAGAAAGGAAGGTCCACCAACAGGCGTAAATTGTCTCGCCTAGGGGCGGACACCGGAACGCCTGCTGGTGTAGGGGAGGTGGGATAGGGAGGAAAGAGTACATAGGAATAGGGGGATAGGGTAGAGGGCTAACATAAATATATAAAACATGGGCAAGAATAACCTATATACAACGTTAGGTGAAAAAAAAAAAACGAAACACTAGACAAATAAATAAATATCAAAATACAGGACACGAAGGAGTAGGACACCTGCACACTTACACACACACACACACACACCCACACACTCACACACAGGAATTCTACCCTAACAGCTACACTCCACTGCGACCCGGGCAGTTACGTAGAGTTGTAGCTTAGTGCATTGTGGAGCCCCGAGGCCCCCAGGTATGCTCCCAGGGCCTCGAGCACTTTGTCCCGCTCCCTGGCATTTCCTGGGGGCCAAAGCAGTTCCTCGAGCGGCCGCACCCCTCGGAGCACGGCCAGAAGCTCCGCCCGCCCTGCCGCAAACTTGGGGCACTCGTACAGTACATGCGGCAGGGACTGCACGGGCGCTCGGCAGTGAGTGCAGGCGGGACTGGCCACCCGCCCCAGTCGGTGCTTCCGCTCTGACGTCCACGCGGCCCCCACGCGGAGGCGCAGGACGGCCGAGCGCAGTCGACGAGGCAGGCGTGATGCCCGCACAGGCGGCAGACCCCCTCCGACACGCAGCCGCGGGTCTGGATGCCCGGTGCGGAGGTGTCGCTGGATGAGCAGGCGGGCGTCGTCCGCTGCCGCCTGGGCCAACATGTCCGAGGGAGGCAGCGCGTGAGCGCCGGCGGCCAGCTCGTCTGCCCGCTCGTTTCCGTCCAGGCCGATGTGGGCGGGGACCCACTGAAGGCACAGCCGAGTGCCCCGGTCCGCCAGCTGCGCCGCTTTCTCCCGGATGCCCCGCACCAACAGGGAGTGCGAGTCGCCGTCCCGTAGACGCGCCAGGGCCACCCGGGAGTCGCACAGCAGGGCACAGCGCTCGGGCAAGGGCTCCACCTCCAGCAGCAGGTCCAGGCCCAGTCCGACACCCACCAGCTCGGCTGGTGGGTGTCGGAAGATGAGGCATAGGGTAGCCGTGCCTGCCGGGTGGCCTCTTCCAGCACGGCGGCCGCTGCGGCCGACCCCTGCTGCTGCCGCACCGAGCCGTCCGTGTAGACAAGGGTGTGGCTTTCGAGGTCGCCCCAGACGACGCCCCGTGTCAGCTGCAGTTGTCCGCATGGGGGCGTCCGCCGCTTGCTGCGCAGACCTGGGATGTCCAGCCTCACTTCAGCTGTCAGAGCAGGAGCCGGGCCACCAGGTTGCGCATCCACGGGAGCCACCACCTCTTCGTAGAGCGCGAGCATGCGCCCCATGCGCGAGCGGTGGTGGCCCCTCAGTCGCTGCAGCAGCGGGCCGCCCCCCTAGGCGCGCCGCAGCCGGTCAACTTGGCCAAGCGCCCGCCGGTCAGCCGTCATCTCGAGGGTCCACGCCCCCGCCTCGGCCAGCGTCTTCTCGCACGACGAGCTCTGGGGCAGGCCGAGGCAAGCGCGGACCCCCTTGCGGTGATCCCTTTCCAGCTGCCGCCAGGTCGGTTTCCGCAGGCTCACCAGCGGCAGCGCATACATGAGGAGACCCACAGCGGAGGCGTTGTACAGCCGGAGAGCCGTCCACTGTGAGCAAGCCCTGTCCCGGGCCACCATCTTGTGCACCGCCGTGGTGGCCAGCTGCGTCCTGGCTCGGAGCTCCTTGGCTGCCTGCCGGAAGTTCAGCCGGAGGTCCAGGGTGAGTCCCAGGTACCGCACCCTGGTCTTCCAGTGGAGCTCCTCACCATCGATGGTCAGGCGCCGGGTCCGTGCACGGGCGGCGGCGTCTGGATGCACCAGCATGGCGTATGTCTTTGACGCCGACAGCTGTAGGCCGACGCACGCCAGCTTGACCCGGACTGCATCCATGGCCGCCTGCAGCTGCCGCACAATGGCTCGGCCCTGACCCTTGGGCCCCAGCACCCACAGGGTGATGTCGTCGGCGTACACCGAAATGTACACTCAGTAGCCCCCTCCTCTGGGCAGGCAGCCTGGCAGGGCGGCCATCACCAGGTTGAAGAGGACGGGGCTGATGACGGAGCCCTGTGGGGTGCCCACGTCCACCGGCTGGGGGGCCGACAGGGCGTCTCCCACCTGCACCTGCGCCGTGCGGCCCGTCAGGAACGCCTCGACAAAGCCCCGCAGCTTGTCCCCAATGCCAGCCTCCTCCATGGCCAGGGAGATGGCACGACGCTGCAGGTTGTCGAAGGCGCCCTTCACGTCCAGCAGCACCAAGGCCGCCACCTGCTTGGAGGCCATGGCGTGTTCAAGGGCCGCCACGACGTCGGCGATGGAGTCGGTGGCTGCCCGGTGCCTCCGGAAGCCCGTTAGCTGCTCGGGGATGGCCTCTTCCTCCGCTGCGATGGCCTCCATCCTCCGCAGTGCCACCCGTTCGAGCAGCTTGCAGCCACAGGATGTGAGGGCCACAGGCCGGTACGCCGTGACTGCCACAAGGCCCTTGCCTGGCTTTGGGATGGGCCGCAAGATGGCTAGCAGCCACTCTGGTGGCAGCCGGCCCGCGTCCCAAATGACGTTGTAGGCGGCCAGGAGCCGGCCGAACCCCACCTCATCCAGATTGCGCATCATCTGGTAGGTGAGGCCGTCCGCCCCTGGCGCCGACTTACGCTTGCAGCTGCGGAGGGCACTGCGGAGCTCAGTCTCCGTGATAGGGGCGTTGTTGATGGGGTGAAGTACCTCCCCCGTCTCAGCAACAGCAGCAGTGGGCCCTGGTTCCGCCTGGTGTGGCGGCAGGAAGTGTGCAGCGAAGAGGTTGGCCAACTCCGCAAAGCTGGCCTGCTTGCGGATGGCAATGGCAAGCCAGGGGGTTGCGGTTTCTCTGGGGCTTCAGGACGGCGTTGAAGATGCCCCAGAGGCGGCGGCAGCGTGGGTCGGCCTCTGAGCTGACGCATAGCTCGGCCCAGCGCTGCCGGCTCAGGCGGTTGGCGTGACGGCGGCAAGCCGCATCCACTCGCCGGTATGCTGTCCAGTCCGCCCGCTCCCCCGAGCGCTGGGCCTTCCTCTCCGCACGGTTGCGCACCGCCCGCAGCTGCAGCAGCTTCAGGTCCGGCGTGGTGGCCCCCTCGGCTGCAGCTCTGCGTGGCTTGTCTGGCGCAGCAAACCAGGTCCGGACATACGCGTGTTTTCCTTTTTCAAATCATCGCAAAAACAGCCGTCGCGGGTGCGACTGCGCCTGTGACGTATGGCTCAGCAGCACATAGCATCCAGGTGCGCAGACAGGGAGGAGAAGGGGGGGGGGGTAATTAGGTGTCAGAACACCCCCCAAAATTCTTTGCCTGCTGCATTCACTCCCTTCTTTCCTTCAGTTTTCTTTTTCTACCACGTTAAATGTACGCACCACTTGATAAACTACAATGTAAAAACAAGAATAAGAGCATTGGTTTTGTGGCAAAAAAGGTTCCCCAAAATTCTGTGCGCACTCGTATTTTTAGTAGATTTTACAGGGAAGAAAACTAGCCCTGTGTCTTTACATATTGAAGCATTAAAAAGGCTGAGACATTCTTTGGGCGCAGGCTATCTTTCTATTTCTTTTTGTTTCGTGGGTGGCGTTAAATACCGCCAGAAAAATATTTCTGGCTACGCCGCTGTCGGCAACTGAGTCAACGCGCGCGACTGGTTTTTCAAATGTTTGCTTTCTTAGCTGAATTTCTGGTGTAGTGTGCATCCTCCTAGCTATAGAATTCTTTTAATTCTGGTCATCTCTCATAAAACCTGTTTCGTAAAATCGGAATTTCAAATCAAGAGTGACATAGCACAACTTGTTTAGTTGGTGCCAGCGTCATCTCTTACTAAGCAGATTGACTCTCCCATTCCTCCTCCCAGTAGGTCCTCTCTCCCTATTGGTTACTAGTTCTCCCCCTCTGCTCTAATATTGGCAGTTAAAGCGAAGCTTTCTAGGTCTAACTGATGACGATGTCGTTATCTAAAACGCAAAATATTGGAGCACATGATGGTGATGATGATGATGATGACGACGATGACGACGACGATGATGATACAAGGAAAAACACTTCCAGTGGTTGGAACCGAACCTGGGTACCTCGCGTTATGACGCCGATGTGCATCTCATCGCGTTATTCTGACATGGTCGAAGAAGTTTGTATTTCAAAGCGAATTTGAACGCTTCACATGAATCGACGACTATGGGCGAGGGGGGCACTCAGCTTTCTCTCGAGGAGAGAGAGAGAGAGAGAGAGCTCTTTAATGTGGGCTGGAGAGGTCAGCTCTCTCGAGGATTCATTTGCTGCGTCTCAGTTTGGACTTATACTCACAGGCAGTTTCCCTTTTATCGCTGACACGTAAACTTTGACTCTCAGGCGGTTTGTACTTTGATTGTTTACGTTTTGACTTTGATTGCCGCGCCTTTTACTTAGACGCTTCGCCATTTGATTTTGTCGAGCAAGAAAGCTTCGCCTTTCAACCATCGCCGTCGTTAGGGGGGATTTGAATTTTTGTATGCTTCTACTACGGCTATTATTTCAACTGCACTCCGGGAGATGTGTGTGTGTGTGGGGGGGGGGGGGGGGGAGGGTAAGTTGCATATCATGTTTATTTACTCCACCATACGCTCAATTTGTTTAGTTGTTTATTTGTTTACATTTTACTTATTTACTTAACAATTTACCTGTTTCCCTAAGGTTGCACTTATTAATTTATTTAATAATTAAATTACTTATTAATCTGCTTATTTACTTATTTATTTATTTACTTCACCGAACGCTTTTCCAATTTTCCACTAATTAGTTTGTTGTGTTGGTGAGTGAGGGAAAAAATTGTGGTTGATTCCTCTGTCATAGGAATCGGTAAAACACGAAAGTGAAATGTGCAGCGAAATCTGCAGCTGAGCATGATTTTCGGGTCGGCGGCTATCATGTGGGTGTGCTTGGTGAGCGACATCCTGCTGGCGAGTCACTTTTTCAAAGGTGTACTGGCGTCATTTCTGTGACTGATAAGACGTCAGTGAAATATGGGTGTCTCCCGTCATTAAACACGTTTGTGTGAAAAAATTAAACCCGAAAACGAAGAACGCTAAGTATAACCAGAGTCCTTCATTGAAGGACTCTGGTATCCAGGGTGTCGAACCGGACTTTTTTTGGGTTCGGTTCGGGTTCGGGTTCAAGCCTTTCGGGTTCGGTTCGGGTTCAGTTCCAGAGCACCATTCCGTTCCGGTTCGAACCGGTTCGAACCGGTTCAGACGGGTTCAAACGGGTTCGAATAAAAACAGCAGGCGTGTTTTTTTCTGTTAATTTTTTGTGCTCGTTTTTCGTTTCCTTATCAAGACGGCATAAAACCAAGTCATAATGAAGGTTTCTTTGTGCAAATAGTTTGCCTTGGCCAAACTAAAGCGACCCTGCGACACTTTTTTCAACTTTTTTCTAAATGCTTGCAGAAAGTAGTCAACCTACACATCCTGTACTTAGATTAGGGGTCGCAAAGTGCCTCATCCAAAAATTACTGCTCTCTCCTCATCAGATAACTTAAAAATTTGCTTAAAATATTTTTCTCTCCTTCCCGGTCTTTGCGTTCTTCGACCGCTGAATGACATCATTACAGCGGTGTAGCGGCTATTTGCCGGCTTTCCTTAAGTTGCAGAATAGAACGCATTTCATAGCCACTTTAAAAAGAAAGCCACAAAAGCGAAGCAGAAACGGAAGCTGCATCCGCAGCAACTAGAAAATCACGCACTGTTGCTCTGTGCTGGCAATTGCTATGGTTCTCGCAGTGCTTCCAGATGCGCAGAAAGGTGAAAGCGTTTAACGAAAGTGTTTATTTATTTATTTATTTATTTATTTATTTATTTATTTATTTATTTATTTATTTATTTATTTATTTATTTATTTATTTATTTTAGGGATGAACGCGCCGACGCAACGCAGACGATGACGCGCGCCGTAGTGGAGGGCTCCGGATTAATTTTGGCCACCTGGTTATCTTTAACGTCCGCCGAAATCTCGTACACACGGACGTTTTCGCTTTTCGCGTCCACCAGAAAAGCGGCCGCCGCGGCTGGGAATCTAACCCGCGTCTGTGTGCTCAGCAGCGCAACGCCTTAGAAACTGAGCCACCGCGGCAAGTTTATCTGAAGTCTTCAATAGCTCCTTTAACTGTACAAGCTACTGCAAAACGTTTTCTATGGTAGTTTGACGAGTATGTGGCGCCCCCGCCTCCTCCCAAATTTTCGTTGGCCGCTAAGTTCGGTAGCCCTGCCAGGCTCGGTGTGAAAGAAACATTGTGCACGGCTGGCGAATAAACACCGATGAGCAGAGCTGCTCGCGGTCAGTTACCGTCACCACCAGCACGCTGCGGGTCGTCACTCGGGTGGAGGGTACTACGACCCTCCCACGTTCCCGAATGCGGGCCAAATCGTTACAGATAGGTGAACGATTACAACAATAACTGAAGCTAAACAAAAGGTTCGTTGGGGCACTTAAGGCCACTATTAGTATGAATGTGAAAGCATTGCTCTTTATGGCCGCAAGTTTACCTTTGTTAATTTAAGTTCGTTCATTTTCATGATTTAATTTTATTTTATACTTGGCTTATACCACGGCAATTTTATACACCACAGTTGTTTTCTTGAGGAAACAAGAAATATGGCAGACGATTACGGTAGTCGCTAATGCGAAATCTGAGTGCAGCGCGAACTGTATTCTTCTCGGCGACGGCGCATAGCTGCTGTGTCTTAGGAAGTGATCGCGTCCACAACAAATGCACGACGGCATGCGGTATACTCTGTCGTTATCTCGTAAGGCGTTGCTGCCGTGGAGCATGTCTCGCGCGGTCTGGAAATTTCGCCCTCCCCTCCCACTTTCGCCATACCTTCGTCCTCCCCTTTCCTGCTCGCTCTATCTTCGGTGGCGTATTCGTTCTCTCGATTTCAACGAGGCCGACGCTGAGAAACTACGCAAAACCAGAGGAGCGGGCGCTTAAGAGCTGCGCTCTAACGCATGGCTCTTCATAGCCACCGCTGTGCCGCCCTGTGATCCACTCCCTTCGCCGACCGGTGACTGGCCGCACATCGTCTCCAAATAATGCGTCCTCGCCACAGTCTTCTCGAACGCGAACATGTACACTCCTGGCCATGGGCAGCGCTCCGGTGCCTCCAGCGCCTCCCCCATCAGTGCATCCTAACCAGAATCTTCTGGCAATGAGCAGCCTACCTGCAGGCAGCCTCTTGCCTCGACCTACTAAGCAGACGACCCGCCCGTCCACAATCGTTTTTGGTACCCTGGAGTGTCGCCGTGGTGGGGCACTTTGCGTCTCCCCTCCCCTCCTCCCCCCCGGCAGCTCGTGACGGGCCGCCCCTCGTCCGCAAATCATGCATCCTCACCAGAATTTTCTGCCTGGCAGGCAGGCAGGCAGGCGGGCAAGTAGTTTACTGGCAAACGGGTGGTCTCTTTGGCGGGCAGGAGATGGTACGCACCTGCCATCTTTTTTTAGATCGATCAAATGTTACGCACGCACGCACGCACGCACGCACGCACCCCTATTTTCGCACAATGTGGCAAACAAATATGTGTTGTAAATAAATCGGTTGGTCTGCTACGCTTTTCATCTACCCCAAGTTTCAACGGCGCTTTAGCTTTAACACGAAAGGATTAGCAGTGCTAGAAGTAGAAAACAGTACGGCGTCGGCGTTAATTTCTGACTGCCAAGCATGGCAGGTGGCATTTAGAGCAATTTATTTCTGCTTATCTTTTATCTGCTAACAGAGCTGTTGGAAAGAAAGAACGGCTATAAAGGCTAATTGGACGGCGTGTATAGGATGGCATTGGGTAGGGAACCACCGGAGATATGAACTTTCTAATAGCCCTTCAGTGACCGGAGACAGCGATTGGGCTCTGGGAGAGATAATAACCAAGTGAAGTCACAAGCAGCAGTAATGATCACTTGTAGAGAGAGAGAGAGAAAATGAAGTTTAATTAAATTGAGGCAAAGGTTCAGAGAGGCGTCCTCATTCGAGGGGGCCGAATCGAGAGCCGTTTCCATCAAGAGCAACTGATCTTGAAGGCCGGAGCTGGTCATATCTGTCTCCCAAATCTCTATGAAATCTTGGAGGTTGGGTGGATCTACGGTACACTTGTCGCAGCCGCCTACTATGTGTATGAGGTTCCCAGGCTCTCCACACAAGCGACAAAATTGAGAGAGCTGTGTCCCGTCAAAGAGGTGGAGTCTAGTGGTGTGTGGGAAGGAGTATGCCCGCAGGGCGCGGAGTAATCTTTCCTGGTTAATCGCTAGCGATTTGTGCTGGGAAGAATACGTTCTACGGAAGAGGCTATAGTTCTGAGTAACTTCCTGGTCTGTGACTGCAGGATGCATGCACTCGGGCCCGGCTTCATCAGCTGGCTAAGCGGGTCAAATCTCGAGCCCCGAGGTTGGTGATCTTGTTTTCCGGATATGCCAGTATGAGCTGGTGCCCATACAATCGTGACTCTCGTTGGTGGTCTCCGATTGATCATTGGAAGTGTTGTAACATGCAATCGATCTTTGGCAAAGTTGGGCCACGCCTACTAAGACTCTGTTATAAGAGTTTTGGCGCCGCTTCCTTAGCTCGAAGGGGGCTGTGTTCGGGGGTTGAGATGGTACACCTGTGGGAGGCTGCAGAACGGTAGCACAAAGAAAGAGAAGGTATTGAAGAATGCTATCGGACGTCTCTTGCATCAAACCAGTTGATCGTTCCTCCTTTTTTTCTTTCAGTTTATTTTCTTTCCAACTGTCGCACCTCATATATATACACGTTTTGAAAACCCTTTGATGAATATAAAATACGCATTAGGCAATTAGTTATTAACTTTAGTACGATATGGTAATTTTAATTTAGAAACAACATAAGAGCGCAATACGGGCATAAAGGAAGAATTTTTATAGCGTTCAGGTGGTCGTCACATAACTTTGCGGCTACTTTGTGCTTGACAAAATTTCGTGATTGGTCGAGAAGGAGAATGCTGCAAAATTTCCAAATGCCAAAGACCCCAAAGATATCATGTGTGGTCCCACCGTCTAATCTGCCTTAACTGACTCGCTAGATCCTGGAATCCAAATTAATCAACACACCAGTCCAACTAATCCACAGTAGCTCATTCACTCACCTAACTAATCCACCCCAGTCTACCTGCTAACCCGCATTAATCGACTTAAATCCATCCGCATGTAAAGTTTAAGGCTGAGCAGATTCAAGATAACATGAAAATGCTATGAAATATAGTTTAAAAGTGGAAATTAGAATCCCCCTTTTTTATATCTCATGCTCTCTTAGAGCAGTAACCAAATGACACAACGGCACTGTATACAAGCAGAAGTGAAGTTAATTTTGAGAACTACGAGTGTTTGTGTCTCAGTGCTGTTTGTATATAACTGCTCATTCAAACTAAAATAGGTGGAATATATGGATTTATTGTTGATGGTGTCCCTGAAGGCCTTCACAAGCGGACAGGGATGCATGCGAATTAACAACACATTAAAAACTTTACACGATTTTAAATACCATGCAGATAGAAGCCATGAAGAATATTCCATGATATGTTGCCTCGTAATATGCGTTCTAACTTAGGTTATGCTAAATGTAAGAGAGAATTGGGAGAGATGGGCAGTACCCAACGCAAAATGGTAGTATATACGGACAACTTTACATTACATTGAGGGCAATAATTAGAAGAGAACATGATGGGTCTTGGGAACTGCAGACTACGCAAAATATTTCATGGTTCTGTCTGGTGAGTGGCAAAGGTAGGGACCGAAATGGAAAACTAGAAATCATATTTTTGAGGCCCCGGAACCGGTTCGGAACGGTTCCTTCGATTCGTTCCGGTTCGGGTTCAGTTCCAAAATGGCGGAAAGAATACTGTTCCGGTTCAGCTCCGGTTCCGGGCAAAAATTCGGGTTCCGTTCCGGTTTTCGGTTCGGTTCCGGTTCCGGTTCGACACCCTGGGTATGACGTACTCTTTAGTTCTAAAGATTGCTTCCCCGCAGGTTGCTGCCGGCATTGGTGCACCCCATACAGACCGCTTGCTTCGTTGTACTGGCGTCATTTCCGTGACGGATATGACGTCAGTCAAATGTATGTGCATCCTGGAATAAACCACTTTCGTGTTAAAAACGTGTGTTAAAGCTGGAAAAAATTTACGAAAAGAAAGAATGAAAGAGTGCATTTTCTCAGTGCAGGTAAACCTCGAGCTATCTCCGCTGCTCTTGCCCGTGCGATCTTGTGTTTTTGATATTCACGCCTCGAGGTGGTCAGCTCGCATTCCTACTGCTCCGGGAAAGGAGAACAGGGTAGAAGAGCCTTTGCGTGGTAGGGTACCAGGTCGTACGAGGTATGTGGTGAAAAGAGTTTCCACAAGAGGGGCATTTGCAAGTGTTGGCAGGAAAGATTTGGTATAGAATGGGTGTTGCGGTTTAGAGTTCATGCCTAAAGCGGGCGTCGTGAGCGTTTTGAAAAGGGCCCGATGGAGGAATAGTGCACGTGGAGGCGGCTGGCCCAGTAGTAGCATAGAATCACGGTGTAACATGTGGGGCGGAATGTACAGGAGGGAGTACTGCCGAATCATCCACCCTCGCCGCTAGTGCCCTTAAAGGGGTCCTGAAATACCTTCCGCCGATGCATGGATGTACATGTACCCAAATAAAGCAATGTATTTGCGATCTCCTCCCGCAAGAATTTTGTTAAAGCGATGAGTATTAGCTGAGAAATCGTAAATCAAAAACCGCGCATTATCGTCGCTCCGCGTTTCCTCCTCCTTTCGACTTACTCTCCGCTGTTGACGGCGATCGAGCCTTGCCTCCCACGATGCTGCGCTCCGCAGCGGTGACGTACTTCCGCTATTGCGCTGCTCAGACTGTCGTCTGCTACGGGCAAGCTTTGTTGACACCATGAATCCCGCACTCCGCTCAAGGCTGGAAAAGCGAACGAAAAATCTGGCCGCATGTATGCGGCGGCCTGGCCTTGCCCTTTCGCCACTGGTCGGCGACTTTGGCTAGTTTCGGTTTCCGAAATTGTGGCGATCCTAGCGGCACGGTGCTGCGGCGTGGCCCTTCCCTTTCCCTCAGTGTTTCTTTCTTTCCACACCGTCAACGCTTCCCCGCCTCCTCACGCATGCGCAACAGCTCACCGGCGACAATATTTTTTTTTCTTTCCCTCGGCGTGCACGGCGGGCCAGTTCCGTACGTGCGTCAGCGAGCCGGCGTGCGAAGGGTTGCGCGGGTTGCCTAAACGCTTCCACGGGCGGAAAGTTTCGCTGCATTATAAAATACATTCGAATGTATTCTAAATATAGGGCAGCGGAGGAAGGAGTGTTACCACTCCTGCGCAGCTCTGTGGTGCAGCAACACAGGGCGGTACAGTTCGACCAAGTTTCTCGCGTTCTCCAAAGATGACAGGTAAGCAAATTAGCTTTGTACAAGTTATAGTGAATTCCTTAAAAGCCGACTGATTGCACTCTTCTGTTTTCAAAATAATTCGCGCATGTAACGTGAAGTTAATGAGACATGTCACTCGTCTTGGAGTGGAAACTAATGTGCAAATATATCCCAGCTGTGCAGGTACGCAAAGTTTTAGTAGAAGTAAACGCGTCTTTGGCGCGCACACACTTGCTCGCAAGATCAATTTGTGGTGGCATTGCCGCTTTTTGATGATTGCCTTAGTAACTGCTGGAACGTCGTTTCAGTATACTTATCAAGGTATTTTTTGTTGTTTCGTGCAGCAGGTATGAGTCTAGGTTTGGGCCCCAAGTCGAGGATGGTTTGCGACTTCATTGGACGTTTCCTCCGGTGACTCTCCTTAATCCATCCAATGTCATCACGACGCACCTGCTCACAAAGAAGGCAAGCTCAACTGTACACGCTTCTTGCCTTTCATGGCGTACATACTACCACATCGATTGATGGCGTGGAGGTGCTGCGCCCTAAGCATTTTTTCCTCCCCCGTCTTGTTCCAAAACGTATATTTGCGGCGAAACTACTGCCAAGCGTTGCTTCAGAGCTCCGAAAAATCTGACGTAACTCCGCGGTGTGCAATGCAAGTCGGTTTTCACATGAAGCAGTGGAAGGCTAAACCGAAATACATGCGTTGTCTGCAGCCGCCATTGCAAGCGTTTCGCTCATTAAAAAATAAATAAAACCAAGTAGCATTGCCGGCTTTGCTGTTCAATCTAAACTGCGCGCCCGCGCCTTGTCATCTTATCGCGAATGGGTTTGGTGTTCCATAGTTCTGAAGTTAGAATGGTCATGCCGTATCGGACAGGATGAGATAAGAGGCGCTGCCCAGACGCGAGTTAGAGGGTAGCTTGTAACAACCTGGCCGATATCTGCGGCTTAAAATACAGGAAAGCTTCTTTTTTTTAGTGCGAAGCACTTCTTAGTCGGGCCCCTACTCCTGCTTCCACCGCCGTCCTCCGTCCGCAGCCTAGCAACGGAGCTAGCTACCGTGCCTAGCAACGGCGCCGGATTTCCGACGCGTGAGGGCACTCGCATAGCGCCTCTTCTCCCCCCTCGCCTACTCTCCTAAAGCCCCTTTACTACTCTCCAGCTCGCAACACCCTCTCTCGGCACGCCAGCCAGGCCACTATATATAAAAAAAAACAGCATCCGGCGCCAGGTTTCGATCCGAGGACTGTGCGGCCGCAGCGCGACGCTCTACCGAGTAAGACACGGACGCGACGCTGATATCAGTGTTAGTAACGCGCCTTATATCTTTAACGCATTCAAACTACGTCGTCAGCGGCGTGCGTTGGCGACTCAGCGGCGTTATAGCGGCTGCAACAACCCTTAACGGTCCAATTTAGCGACCACAAGGCGGTCGTAATGACCGTCGCATACAACGACAACACAAACAAGTGCTGAAATAAATACTGTCGTTTCACTTTACTTTGCGTGTGTGTGTGTGTGTGCGTGATTACATTCCCTCTCGAACATCTCTCGAACATACACGTTAATTCACCAAGATTTCCGCAGAGGCACAAACGAGGCGTGTTAAGCCGAACGTGATCACGAGGGGGTGTTAATGTAACTAACGGGCAAAATGCCACCAAACTTCAACAAACTCCCCCTCATAGCATCACCCCGTGCTTCGCACTTCCTCATACTCCCCTTCGGGGAAATGCGGGGGAATTTTTTTCTGGGTGTCTTCTCCCCCCCCCCCCCCCGCCTTCCCTCCCACCCCCGGTAAGCAGACTGTTAATTCACGCGCCATTAAAAGAAAAGACGGGTGCGTTCGATTTGTGTTCTGTGTTCTACGACGTGCACATGGTTGGGCATTGTTTTTGTACGTAGATATAATCCAGCAAAGAGTGTCTGCCGTGCGGTCATTGTGTTGCAACAGTTTTTTATGGCTGCATTTTGTTGGTGTGAACATGATTTCTCGGAAAGTGTATGCAGGTTAATGCGCGGGTCAACGCTTTATTTCAGAGTTTGCGTTAACTCGCCCGAAAGGCAGGGCTTGAAGCATACGTGTGCGTGCTTTCTTTTAACATATAGATTCCCAATTATTGTGTCTCTGAACTGAAACGAATTTTTTTAATGTCTAAAGAACATTCCTGTCTCGAGGTGAGCCCAAGAAATAAGTATACATTGAGTGGAACTTTCAAGTTCTTTTCTTCTCCCGCCGCGGTGTGCGCGAAAAAAAAATCTGTGTAGGGACTAGAACTTTCGAAGTTCTTCTTTCGTAATCAAGTATTGTGTACCTAAATGTCTATTCATGGCTGTAACTTTTGCGCAACTTTAGACGGAGACCGATACAAAAAGGGACTCGAAGACCTGTACCTGTCACCGTGTAAAGTTGCGCAAAAGTTACAGCCATGAACTCAGAATACCAACTAGCCCGCCTAACCGTTTTATTGTAAATGCGTATGTAGCACGTTTTTTCTCTATTGTACAATGTTGTATGCCTAAATTTGCATATGTCATATTTTTGCTTAGTCCAATACTGTGTACATAAAATGTATGTGCAATATATTGGTGTAGTACATGTGTTTTCATGACTTCGAATCAAAGACGTCCGCATATGAATTTTGAATAAATGCATAGCAAAAAGTAATGTTTGCGTAACACTCCAATTATTATCGCCACAAAGACAACAATTTGACACCAGAAAACGTACTATTACATACATGTTTTCTTCGTTCAATTATTAAACACGTTACTGCACACATAACAAATGACGGGCGGCGGCCATTTCGAGTCATCGGCGCCGCTCGTCCAACTTTCGCGCCTGGTGCCATTGCCGAACTTTCGCGCCTGGTGCCATTGCCGAGCGGCCCATGAGGCAGCGACCGGCGGCAGACGCGAAAGTTGGACGAGCGTCGGTTTCAGGGGCCGGCGCGCGGCGGCACGGCCTGGCTGCCGCGGGATAAATGACGTCAGCAGCGTCCGCGACGTCAGCAAGCGCCCTTTCCCCCCTCGCCACTCGTTGCCATGGCGATTAATGCAACGTTTCTCAGAGGCCACGTACTACTAGGGGAGGATTTGGCGCTGCTGGCGCGAATTACGTGGGACCACGGTGGATGCGAGAGAGGCCGCCCCGTGCTTTCGCGGTGTACGTTGCTGGCGGCAGATGACTTTTTGTCGCCGGCGAACTCGCAGCCGCAGGGGGAGGGTCGTGCGCTCGTTCCCTTGGTGCACCGCGCACTGTTTATCTAAAAAGCGCCGTATCAGATGTGGCCCCGCTGGTGCCGGGTCTTATTTTGCGGCGGTGGTAATTCCTGCCGGCGGCATGTGAAAAAGTCATATAAACCGATACAGAACCCGTGCACAAAACGCTTTAATCATGTGACCAGTTCAGCTTGGGGCGACGCGTGGTGGAGAGGGGCAACGTAGGCAAAACATGCTCCGGTGCGGCTCTGAGCTTTCTAGCGCTGGAGCGAGCGCTATTTCTTTGAAAATCTCAAACATCGGTTGCCTTGGCAACAAGGCACAAACCGCTACAGAAGTCAGTTACGGTTGCGTGATCCCGGTTCAGCTTCGGGCCCCCTTCGCGACATGTGGGCACTGCAGGCGTACCACTCACTCCCATTGGGAAGTGCGAGATGCGTTTGGCATTACAGGAGGCGATGGTGTGTGTGTTGTGGACGCTTTTGTTTCGCGATGAAATGCGACGTTGTACTTCTGCGGGTGGATAGTGCTTCCCATGGTCTGGATTATCTTTCTCGAGGGACGTACGACTCAACCTCGCATTTGGTATGTGCAGTGTGCGTGGCTAAAAGCCATCGGCTTGTGCGCCAGAGTTAAGTGACTTGCTGTTCGTCCCCGCAAACCGCGCGCGAGGTGTGTACCGAATTTACGACGGGCAGGAGGCAACCCATCCTCTGTCAATCGTGGTTCAGACTTTCAACGCATGTTGTGACGTTGTGTTCGTTAGAAACGCGTCTCTGGACTGTTTTGAAGTTGAATAAAATGCATCCGTCAAACCCGGGCATTCGGCTCAGGGCGTTCTCTGCGATTGCACGAAAGAAGTGCCACGGGGCTTCAACGCTTTCTTTATGGAACGTACTCAGGTAACATAATATCCATGTCGTGTTATGGCCGTGTTGCATTCAATACAAACAGTTAAGCGTTTGTTTTACACTTGTTTCGTTTGTCGTAAAATGCCCAAGCACTCCGGCACTCCGCTGGCAGATCAGCCGGCGAGCCTACGCTGAGCAGACGACTCATCTCTTTGCCGGAAGTGCGTGAAAAAGCCGCTCAATAGCAGGATGTCTAGCTCATGACGAACATCTGGGAATCGATGACGTAGACATGTGAGGATGGCGGCGTCCAAAAACACGAAGGGAAGGGTGAGAAAAAAACGACAAACTTTGCAACAAAAGTGTGAGCTTTCCGCTGCGCGTAAAAGAGTAATACTTGGCACAGAGGACGTTAACGACCCAATCTAACGGTTGCGCTAGTTCATTTAGTGTGCTCAAAATGCCTTTCAGGGCCCCTTTAAAAGGATCGCGGGCAGTAGCGTTAGCCGTCTCATTAGATTGCGGGCAGAGCGGATAACCCGTCCCGGTATGGTACCCGGTACATCTGCACATGCGCACAACCACTTTTCCCGCCTCCGCGCACGCGCAGTAGCGCCAGTCGCCTACCGGGCACCGTACCGCGACCGCTTCTCCGCTAGGCTGTAACTCTCTAGTTTTAGCATAGCGGGTACCGTCCGCTAACGGTACGGCGGCGAGTAGCGGGGTCCGACTGGGCAGGGAAAATTCATTTCGGTGGGGTGGATTAGTTCCGCGGGCCGGCCTTCGCCATGCCCGCGCAGTCGCTTCGCTGAGGGGTAACCTCCTCGCCCTCCCCGCGCGCGCCTGCGCAGTCGGGTCCCGGTAACCCGCCGGCGTAGTGTGGGCCTCCGGTAGCCGCTATGCTAAAACTGTCTATTCCCTGGGAGGGAGGTGTGCCCTGGAGTTCACAAAATTTGAATGTAGGCAGGGCTTATTCTTTTGCTTTGAGATAAGTCCAGGGTGTGGGACCTGTGGCCCGCCAGCGTTTATTGTTACTTTAAGGCGACAGCCTTATATGTTTTCACTGGTAGGTTGACTGCGAATGATGCAAAAAACCTAAGTTAACCGAGAAAGGCAGGAATCAAACCAAAGCATGCGAGCCATGTATGAGATGTTTAGAGATTACCAAAGCATATCATTGATTGACTAATGATCGATATTAAGGGTTAGTAAATGGTTAATAAGACATGTTAAGATGTTATAGGGTGCTAAGTTGAACTGTGGGTACATTAGGGTGGAGTAAAATGAATTAGGATGAAATAATGATTGATTAGTTGTGTCAGCAGGAATTAGCAAGGTTGAAAGGAAAATGAATTAGAACGCCTTAGCCACTGAGCCACCGCGGCGGGTAAAAAAAGAAGTGCCGAAAACAATGTTTTGACCCAAAATACAAAAAGGGCTCGCGCCTGCATCTACACCCCGAGGCGACATTTCAAGTCAAACAGTAGCTAAACTCTCCAATAGATGGCACGCGAGTTGTGCGAAGCGGGAAAATTGAATTTACATGAACGAACCTCCACTGCGTTTATCATGAAAAAAAAAAAAAAAAACGATACTGAAGGGGAAGAGCGTGAGAGGTGGGCAGACGTCGGAAGAGAGGAGGATAAAAGCTGAAGGAAAGGCCGCGAGGTTATCCAGGCTTCGAGCCCGCATTGCTACTCGACACTGGGGTAGGGGTGTTCAGGGGATAAAAGAGAGGGCAGGCGAAAAAGAGGGGATAGGAGCGGGGTCGCGCACACACTTTAGTCCCTTCGTGGGCACTATAGTCTTTCGTCCAAGCGTGTGTCCTTCATGAAACGCAGAATGGCTTTTGTTGCCTTCCGCGAAGTCGATTGTAGGGGTCGTTGTCCTAGAACAGTTTCTAGTTTGAACTGTTGATTGTCCAATCTTCTGAGCTCGGCTGCCAAAAGTGTCTCTTCAACCTCGCAGGCGTCGCACTGGGCACTACTGGCCATCCCGACGAGGAAGGAGAAGGCTTTCGTGAAGGCCACTTCCATCCACAGCCTACAAAGTAAAGGAGACTGTGATCGAGACAGCCCACACGGAAGAAGACGAGTGGTACTAAAGTGTCAGAGGGGGACAAAAGACTAACAACTTTCAACCACAGTTGCAGCGAATTGAGCAGATACGGGGGCGATTTTTTTTCCTCTCTTCACTGCAGAGCCTTCTGGACTAAGGAGGCTTCCCACTCCCCTCGCCTTCGCCTTTTGATTCAGTAAAGAGTTCACCCCCCCCCCCCCCCCCGCACACACACACACTACATCCAGTTTTTTTTTTCTACGGTACTGGCGGCCCTATTGTCAACAAAGGACTCTCATCGATCGAGAGTTGTAATTGGCACAGATCAAGAAACAAAAACCTCCCATCCCAATTATTCCCCCTGTTTTTCCCTTTCCTTAACTGCGTAAAATATTGCTTCGACTCGACAAACACCTTTTCGGCACCTTTTGAAGAATCGCTGCTTATACGCTGCAGGTATGGGCAACGTAGATTAAGCATACTCTTCCTGCCTCAATAAAAAAATCCTTGAGCGTCGAAAAGCGTCAAGTTAGGTCCGTGTTAAGGCAACAGTTACATTTGATAAATTTTCTGACGCCGGATACATGCGGCGTCGGTAAACTTATACAAATGTAATATGTAGTATATGCGGTATGATAGACTTCACCGTGCAGATTTTTCAGACGAAAGAAAGGGGAATGAAATTAAAACATCGAGGAACATATAAAGAGGGATTTAGAAACCTTCCAAAATAGATTAGAGGAAATAGAAACGCAATGCTGTTCCCCCAAAATCGGTATACGATCCCCCCCATTGCGTAGTGAAATAAGCATATGCAATGTGCGGGATCTTTCAGAGGATTGCGCCATATGTTCGCACATGTTCGAGGCTCCTAATTAGTTTACTTTTACGCTGAACTCTTTTTGCCACGATGTAACCGTTGGTCAATCAACGTCACGGGGAAGCATTGCAAATAAATATGCATCAATAGCGGCGGTTTTTGTGTTAGAACTGAAAGAGATTTTCGCAGAACCAAAAAAAAAAAGCGTCAGACTTGTCGTTGTTCATAACATTTAACGACTCATTTGCGAAATATAAATATGCTAATTTTCAAATTAGGTCGCAGCATTTCCTACATCCGGGCCCCATTCTTTTCAACCACACACACATCGACCCATCTCCGCATTTCGGACGACAACAACGTTCGGGTGGACGCCTGTATACCACTCTGCCTTCTTCAAACCCGTCTGGTAAAGTAGGGGTAGCGCGGTATCAAAAAAAAGCGAAAACTTCGCGGGATACCCAGTCTGCCGGTCTACTTCTGAAAGCGGAGGCACATCGGTAGCCGAATTGGCAAGGCGAAATAGAAAGGTTGTGGGCTCACACCAAAACCGCCCCGGGTACCTGTGGTTGTCATTAAAACAACAGTACATTTATAAAACACAGCTAGCAGTACGATCAGGAGCATCGAAATAAAGTCTTGCGGGATGTTTTTCACCGAAGCTGTGTATGCCTCAGTTCCCACATGTAGCGTGCCTGGCTAAATCGGGGTGCACCGGAAGTTTTTGCGCCCAAGACGTAGAGTGTTGCGTTTCCTTCTTAAACGGCTTCAGGTGTGACGTTTGTGCCAGTATTTTTTTCCGTAGACAGCTTGAGGGGCTTACGGAGCGACGCATTGCTCTGTATCTTTCACATAAGCACGCCCACATCACCGGTTGCTGGTTATGCGTGCACGGATGCAGGGGGTAGGGAAGGGGGTGCACACGCAACCGGGGTTCATGCGCTCACCGATGACGCACCCATTGCGCTAGCGGGAAATTTAAACGTTAGCACCTCACAGCCTAATGTGAATTGAATACTGTCCTGCGTGTTCGAGCTGTTTGGGTTGGTGTGTTACAGAGACAGTAAGATGCCTACGTCACGGGAGTGAAACAGATGGTCCCATGTTTGTTCGCTAGAATAAAGCTAGGGTACTTCCAAGTTTTATTCAGATAATTAGCTAGGATGTATGCTCAATCTCCAAATACAAAAAAACTGCGCCCAAGTTTGCTGGTGATCCTTCTTTATAGAATGGAAAGCCACAGAAGTTTTTTTCTGATTTCCTTATGTTTTAGATCTGACAAAAAGGAAGACAGAAACAAATACTATATCTCCAGCACCTTCAGTATAAAGAAAAGACATACATGGTGAAAAAAAAATATTGTAGCCCCACATGACATAATTGCAGCCCGTAGTACAGCTCAAATACCTCGCCGGCATTGACACAGACTGAACATTTCAATTATTCCCTCGCCTCCGCCTCTCGGTATTCTTTTTTTTTTTTCGCTCTCTTCGTGGGTCTGTGCGTGTAACATGAGGCTCGCTCCCATAAAAAACTTTATTGCCCTCTTGACGACCCAGTCAGGGCGACCCTGGTCGTCTGCAGTACGCTCCGTTCGATCTCACCAGCGGGCCGTCACTGAAGTCCGAGCTTAACTTCGCTCACTGTTTGAGACTTGCGCACAACTTCCTCAGAATCCCCGCTTCCTCCACGGTGGCGGTCATTTGTCAAAACCCATTTGTCACCGCGTCTCTTTAATCACGCCGCTCGAGACGTCTACAAAAGCTGTCGTATATAGCCGACCCCGCTTCCCCCATTCCAATGATTCTATTTATTTTTCATTTTTTGCTTCCCCTCCTGGAACAAGGTCGTGTATATGCTGCTCTTCTTTTTAGTTGAGGTGAGCGGGTTGTTCTTTTGGTTATTAACGAAGATAATACGCCCCCGCTTGCTTCTTGGGTCAGTCGCAAACCGAATTCTTCTAACATTAACGTTTATGGCTGAAATATGAGTCTTTTCACTTCGGGCTGAAGTTGCCATCAATTCTGATGACCTCCGGTCGGCCGAAAGCGAACGAAGAAAGGCTGTGTCACGTTCGCTTAAGTGGACAATGAAACAAGATTGCGTATAATTTAGATATTACTGCGGTGAAATTAATACATTAACAACAGCTTTGTGGCCGGTGGAGTAGGTAGTTTTAGCCTTAAGAAGTCTAGGGAGAAACTTTATATGAGAAAGAGTAGGGGGGTAGAAAGCTTTAAGGAATACTGAATGAGTTACCCCCCTCCCCCTACTCAGATGGGAGTGAATATACTGACGCGAGAAAAATGAAAAAAAATTAGGTAGAACAATGGATAGGGGGGAGAATAAAATTAAGTGCGCAAGGAGCGTAGAAAAAACTGTTATATTAGGAGTAGAGATCTGAGAACTTAGAGAACCCGTCCAATCCTGAGTCACAGAAGCAAAGAAAGCATTTGCCCCTAGTGTCGCGTCAGCATGCTTACGCCATGCTGCACGGAAAGGACTTAGTTTTAAGGCGTTATTTCGGTGCAGTTGCACGAGTCCTCTTTTAGCCGTTTCTCGTTCTCTGGAATATTGCAAACAGTATCACTTAAATGGCTTACACGTTAAACGGTAGGGCCTGCGCGTAGCGTTTACTTATTCAGAGTGACCACACTGTCTACATCACTTCCAATGGTGTAATTAATCCGTAGGCCTCCACTACGACATGCCTCGCAGCACCGGTGTAGGTAACCGTATTGTGTATGTGACACAAATGCCGGAAGAAATAGCAGAAACTTCCATCGGGGGATTGTCGGATAAATGCGCGATGTGGTTGCTATACAGCAAGACAATTTAAGGTAGGATTTATTACTATATAAAAACATTGCTGGAAAGACATTTTTAAGGGCAAGCCAATCAGTCTGATATCTGAGTAGTAAAGCCGCAGGTAAATACATCCATAAAACCCAATGTGTCCCTATGGAGTGCTACACACCGAACACCTGTAAAGTGGGGTTCTCAACAGCACGCTTGCTTCTTTTTTCTTTCTTTTTTTTTTGCTGGGTCGATTTTTAAGGCCGGTGCAACAAGTCTTATATGAACGCATGCAGGCCTTAGGAATACCTAGTAAATACTTCCATAAGATCCCATGTACCACTACCAAAACCTATATAGCATCTTTAAAGTCTGATTCGCTTCTGTACACTTACACATTGCTAAGACGCTCTTAGGGGCAGTAGGGGCGGTCTGATACGAAAATATTGCTACAAGAAGGAAGAGGTCACATAAGTAAAGAAGTAAGAAGTAAGTAAGTAAGAAGTAAGTAAGAAGAAGGAGAAGTAACCGCAGCAATGGCTCAGAGGTACAGCACTTGCCTAGTATGCTGGAGGTACTGGGTTCGAATACTGGTACCGCCGTGCCCCCACCGGTTTGTTTAATGGGTACAGGCGTCCCTGGTGGATTGCGGACCTGGAAAGGGGAATCCACGCCTGGAAAGCTGTCTTTACCTTTGCGAGGGGCCCCTGACATCCCAATTATGAAGACGAAGGAGATGCGAAATCCGAAACTGTGAGCTGCAAATTTTAAAGTTTAAGCGGGTACGGAGCTAAATACAAGCAAGCAAGCGCCGACGGAAAGCAAGTGTCCCGCTGTGTTCTTTTAGTACGCGTTTCTGCCCATGGAGATGAAACGCTTTAGCGCGATGCGTTAAAAAACGAGTGTCCAGGTGTGTTCTTTTCGGTACGCGTTACGTTCTAGCGCGAAGCCTTGAAAACGAGTGTCATGTTGTTTTAGTGCCATGACCACATGCGAATACGACGACGACGACGACGACAGGAGACGCCAACAGCCCGAGCCACTAAGGGCTTGGCCCCTAAAAGGGTTAAGCACAGATGAAACGACAACGGCGGATGGTGCGGTGACGGAGCAGCGTCAACGTGGCAAGTGGAAACACCATCCGCTACAAAATGGAGAGGCCATGAGTAAACGCTATCCGCACGTTACACCTTCGCTGGTTAACCATTTGTACGGACTGAATGGGCGCAGTTTGTTGTGTTTTTTAATGGCGTGATATGGAAGGTGTCGCAGCCAATGCGTATTTCGCTGCTGCGTTTCTACCGAGGTTGCCCTCTCGCTCAACAAGGCAACTAATGCTACCGCATTAAAAAAAAGTCCTTTCAGCCTTATTTTGTCCCACTCGCGCTCCAGTTGATCAGCCCAGCGCATGCCAAAAGCAGCGGTTCACCTCCCAATCTGGCCAACACAATTTAACAAACCGAGTACGCCACGTCAGGTCACCTAGCTTGTAACGAGAATTTCAGTAAGCCGCCTAAACCCGCGTGCACAAAAAGAAAAAGAACTATAATGGACGGGGAACAACGTTCGCGGGAACTAAATGAATTTCACTTGGCTCGGACTAAGAGATCAAATGACGTTACGCAACGCCTTTGCCGGAAGTACACACGAAGCGGGCGCTTTTATTTCCTTGACCCTCTTGGACGGCGCTCGATATTCGATGGCCCCTGATAACACGAACCCTGTCTGATACGCCTATATTGGCCTCAGAGGAAGACGAAACGGGGAGGGGCAGGCGTAATAAGAAAAGGAGGGGGCACGGCGATGCGCGAACAAGCACGCACGTGTACTGCACTTCTAGAAGGGGCCGAAAGGGAAATAGGAGGCGGCTGCGAGCGCCCGTAACGGAAAGTGCGCCGCATAAAGCAGAAGATGAAAGCGGCGGCCGGAATCGCAGGTCCGGAATAATATACGGCGCTGCGCGGCATCAATCTAGCAAACTCGTCGCCCGCCGAACGAGGAGGGCCCACGCATGCGAGAGGGAAAGGAGTGCGATACGCGCTCCTCGCCGGGAGTTAAGAACAGAAGCAGGCGACGAGAGCGCCACGCCACTGGTAGCAGACGAAAAATGCGGCAGCAGTAGCAGCAGACGACAAAGCGGAACACTATAAAAAATAAATAATACAATAAAACGACCGTTTCTGTCGGGCAGGAAAGTGAGAGTAGCGACGGTGTTTTCGGCGGGAAAAGCGAGAGACGAAAGAATAAAGTAAGGATGGTAGAGAGGGAAGGGTGAGAGCGTTTTTCTGCGTGGCGGACGATATTGGAATACAACTCGAAACTCGCGCTCCCCCCGGCGAACAGAAGCGCAAAGCGAAAGCAGACGACATTGGAGAGGAGACTCTAAGAACAAGAAGTTCAATTTCATTCTCGTTTCGCCACGTTTTTTGCAGCGAAGTGTGGGCTTCTTTTCGTGTGTATTGCTCGAGAGTTGGAGCGCTCATTCGCTCATTTCTGCGTTTTTTTTTCCCGCGCGCGTTTTTTTTTTTTTTCGAGTGGTGACCCCTTTAGTTTCGGGTATACATCTTCTTGGCAGTTTCTCTTACTTCATTGAATCTTCTATCTGTCCCAAGAACCAACGGTCCTCGATGTGGCTTTGCTTGTGTTAGCTAGTTCAGAATATTTAGTTTGTCCCCTCCATCAACGGTCACACCGTGCATTCTTATTTCGGCTTGTTATCCCTTCTTATTGTACACAGTTCGTCTTCTGCTCCTTCTTTAATCACCGCAGTGTGACAGGACTATAGCCAATTTTTGAACTCGAAAATAACTTAAGTATATTCAATAACCATTTAAATGCTTGGTGAAAAATTAAGAGTAGTATCCATGATGTCTTGATTGATTGATTGTGGGGGTTTAACGCGCCGACGCAACGCAGGCGATGAGGCGCGCCGTAGTGGAGGGCTCCGGATTAATTTTGACCACCTGGGGATCTTTAACGTGCGCCGAAATCTCGTACACACGGGCGTTTTCGCTTTTCGCCTCCATCAGAAAAGCGGCCGCCGCGGCCGGGAAACGAACCCGCGACCTCGTGCTCAGCAGCACAACGCCTTAGCCACTGAGCCACCGCGGCGGGTATCCATGATGTCTATTTAACACATAAGTGCCCGACAAACGGGACGCAAACACTTAGTAAAAGCCGGCAAGGAGCCCAAATGTTATTTTTCCAGGGCATCATTTTTTGTAAACCAAGCTTGCCGGCATTATTTCATGCGAATTGGTGTGCACACGCCTAGAGGGCCTTTCGGCGGTGTTGCAGGCGTGTATTTTGTGGATAAAAGCGCCGGTATTAATAAAAGCCGCTCACTCCGCAGAAAAAGCACCGTTGTACACTTTTATTTAGTGTCCACAGCACCCCCCCCCCCCCTCTCAAGATGCTATCCACCGTCTACAGTTTAGAATGACGTGCAGGAAAATGGAACGGGCCTCCTCTCATTTTATGTTCCAATTACGGGGCACACAAACGAGGATAGTATATAGGCTGCAAACATCCACGGCGTTAGGGAGCTTAGTTTGAAGTCCACAGTAGAATTCCCTAGTTCAGCGTTCCGTGCACTTGCTGGCGTGCGCGTAGATTACTGCAAGTGCAAGTGTAGACCAGCTATTAATACGGCGTCCGCACTGTGCTCCCTCAACTAATTCCTGCGACTCCTTTGTCACGGGGAAACCTTCCTTCCACACTTTCTCGAGCTTTGGTGGCCGGCTGCCGGCGACCACGCTGTCCGTATACCGGCGTAAGGACTTCCTAGGTGGTACCGCAAATGTTACGCTCTTTCTCCTCTTGTAGATCAACCTACGGAACGTGCGCGCCTAACTAGGAGATGCGATATGACCGATTCTCACTATTTTTATGTATGTATGTATGTATGTATGTATGTATTTATTGCACAAAAAAAACAAGAAAGGAAGGTCCACCAACAGGCGTTAATTGTCTCGCCTAGGGGCGGACACCGGAACGCCTGCTGGTGTGGGGGAGGTGGGAAAGGGAGGAAAGAGTACATAGGAATAGGGGGATAGGGTAGAGGGCTAACATAAATATATAAACATGGGCAAGAATAATCTATATACAACGTTAGGTGAAAGAGAAAAAAAAAAACACACACACAAAAAACGAAACACTAGACAAATAAATAAATATCAAAATACAGGACACGAAGGAGTAGGACACCTGCACACTTACACACACGCACTCACACACCCACACACACACACACAGGAATTCTACCCTAACAGCTACACTCCACTGCGACCCGGCCAGTTACGTAGAGTTGTAGCTTAGTGCATTGTGGAGCCCCGAGGCCCCCAGGTATGCTCCCAGGGCCTCGAGCACTTTGTCCCGCTCCCTGGCATTTCCTGGGGGCCAAAGCAGTTCCTCGAGCGGCCGCACCCCTCGGAGCACGGCCAGAAGCTCCGCCCGCCCTGCCGCAAACTTGGGGCACTCGTACAGTACATGCGGCAGGGACTGCACGGGCGCTCGGCAGTGCGTGCAGGCGGGACTGGCCACCCGCCCCAGTCGGTGCTTCCGCTCTGACGTCCACGCGGCCCCCACGCGGAGGCGCAGGACGGCCGAGCGCAGTCGACGAGGCAGGCGTGATGCCCGCACAGGCGGCAGACCCCCTCCGACACGCAGCCGCGGGTCTGGATGCCTGGTGCGGAGGTGCCGCTGGATGAAAAGGCGGGCGTCGTCCGCTGCCGCCTGGGCCAACATGTCCGAGGGAGGCAGCGCGTGAGCCCCGGCGGCCAGCTCGTCTGCCCGCTCGTTTCCGTCCAGGCCGATGTGGGCGGGGACCCACTGAAGGCACAGCCGAGTGCCCCGGTCCGCCAGCTGCGCCGCTTTCTCCCGGATGCCCCGCACCAACAGGGAGTGCGAGTCGCCGTCCCGTAGACGCGCCAGGGCCACCCGGGAGTCGCACAGCAGGGCACAGCGCTCGGGCAAGGGCTCCACCTCCAGCAGCAGGTCCAGACCCAGTCCGACACCCACCAGCTCGGCAGTGGCCGAAGATGAGGCATAGGGCAGCCGCGCCTGCCGGGTGGCCCCTCCCAGCACGGCTGCCGCTGCGGCCGACCCCTGCTGCTGCCGCACCGAGCCGTCCGTGTAGACAAGGGTGTGGCTTTCGAGGTCGCCCCAGATGACACCCCGTGTCAGCTGCAGTTGTCCGCATGGGGGCGTCCGCTGCTTGCTGCGCAGACCTGGGATGTCCAGCCTCACTTCAGCTGTCAGAGCAGGAGCCGGGCCACCAGGTTGCGCATCCACGGGGGCCACCACCTCTTCGTAGAGCGCGAGCATGCGCCCCATGCGCGAGCGGTGGTGGCCCCTCAGTCGCTGCAGCAGCGGGCCGCCCCCCTCGGCGCGCCGCAGCCGGTCAATTTGGCCAAGCGCCCGCTGGTCAGCCGTCATCTCGAGGGTCCACGCCCCCGCCTCGGCCAGCGTCTTCTCGCACGACGAGCTCTGGGGCAGGCCGAGGCAAGCGCGGACCCCCTTGCGGTGATCCCTTTCCAGCTGCCGCCAGGTCGGTTTCCGCAGGCTCACCAGCGGCAGCGCATACATGAGGAGACCCACAGCGGAGGCGTTGTACAGCCGGAGAGCCGTCCGCTGTGAGCAACCCATGTCCCGGGCCACCATCTTGTGCACCGCAGTGGTGGCCAGCTGCGCCCTGGCTCGGAGCTCCTTGGCTGCCTGCCGGAAGTTCAGCCGGTGGTCCAGGGTGAGTCCCAGGTACCGCACCCTGGTCTTCCACTGGAGCTCCTCACCATCGATGGTCAGGCGCCGGGTCCGTGCACGGGCGGCGGCGTCTGGATGCACCAGCATGGCGTCTGTCTTTGACGCCGACAGCTGTAGGCCGACGCCCGCCAGCTTGGCCCGGACTGCATCCATGGCCGCCTGCAGCTGCCGCACAATGGCTCGGCCCTGACCCTTGGGCCCCAGCACCCACAGGGCGATGTCGTCGGCGTATACCGAAATGTACACTCGGTGGCCCCCTCCTCTGGGCAGGCAGCCTGGCAGGGCGGCCATCACCAGGTTGAAGAGGAAGGGGCTGATGACGGAGCCCTGTGGGGTGCCCACGTCCACCGGCTGGGGGGCCGACAGGGCGTCTCCCACCTGCACCTGCGCCGTGCGGCCCGTCAGGAACGCCTCGACAAAGCCCCGCAGCTTGTCCCCAATGCCAGCCTCCTCCATGGCCAGGGAGATGGCACGACGCTGCAGGTTGTCGAAGGCGCCCTTCACGTCCAGCAGCACCAAGGCCGCCACCTGCTTGGAGGCCATGGCGTGTTCAAGGGCCGCCACGACGTCGGCGATGGAGTCGGTGGCTGCCCGGTGCCTCCGGAAGCCCGTTAGCTGCTCGGGGATGGCCTCTTCCTCCGCTGCGATGGCCTCCATCCTCCGCAGTGCCACCCGTTCGAGCAGCTTGCAGCCACAGGATGTGAGGGCCACAGGCCGGTACGCCGTGACTGCCACAAGGCCCTTGCCTGGCTTTGGGATGGGCCGCAAGATGGCTAGCAGCCACTCTGGTGGCAACCGGCCCGAGTCCCAAATGACGTTGTAGGCGGCCAGGAGCCGGCCGAACCCCACCTCATCCAGATTGCGCATCATCTGGTAGGTGAGGCCGTCCGTCCCTGGCGCCGACTTACGCTTGCAGCTGCGGAGGGCACTGCGGAGCTCAGTCTCCGTGATAGGGGCGTTGTTGAGGGGGTGAAGTACCTCCCCCGTCTCAGCAACAGCAGCAGCGGGCCCTGGTTCCGCCTGGTGTGGCGGCAGAAAGTGTGCAGCGACGAGGTTGGCCAACTCCGCAAAGCTGGCCTGCTTGCGGATGGCCATGGCAGCCAGGGGGTTGCGGTTTCTCTGGGGCTTCAGGACGGCGTTGAAGATGCCCCAGAGGCGGCGGCAGCGTGGGTCGGCCTCCGAGCTGACGCATAGCTCGGCCCAGCGCTGCCGGCTCAGGCGGTTGGCATTTTTATACTTTCTTTTCATTTTTCTTTTTTTCATTTCATTTTTTTTATACTTTCTTTTCATAAAAAAACACTACTCGATTAAGATTGCCTCACTTGTAAATAACGTAACACAGCCCCTCATTGAGTCAGTTGGGTCCCATCACGTACAGTTGACGCGAAATGCATTTATATTATTATTATTATTATTATTATTATTATTATTATTAGTAGTAGTAGTAGTAGTAGTAGTAGTAGTAGTAGTAGTAGTAGTAGTATAGTAGTGGGAGCAGTAGTAGTACAATATTATTATTATGTACTCATGTATTATTATTAAGCAGTAGTATTATTACTATCATCATCATAACCATAACGTGTGGAGGTATACCCAGTCGATTGAACACTCATCGTAGCCGCCAAACCAAGTGGCCTTTAAAGGAGCCATGAAGACAAAACAAAAGTTTGTTTTATTCGAAAGATTAGGTGTTTCATAGTACCCCAAGCGCTTTCCCGGAAGCAAATGGTGCTTTATTCACTGAGAAATAAGGCAATTTAAGTCAAAATTTTAAATCTCCAGCTAAAATTGCACATTTCGTCACGTGAACAATGGCGTCATACGACCTGTTCCATGAAACAGATACTTAGTATGTCGACTCCATATAGCACCCACACGCGGGAGTCGACCGAGACGGCGGCCATTTTAAAAATACTAGTAAAACCTAGTGCACCCGCAGCCCTAGTCATGGAATCGCCTGATCCGGAGAACAAAACTCTCGCTGAGGAGCTCGGGCTTGCATTTAACAACCTCACACCACTTGAACGCTCAATGCTTCTAAGTGCACGAGCGGCAAGAGTTGTGGGAAACGCGATAGCCACAACAGACGAACGCCCAGCCGTCGGCACCGCTGCCTCGTCAGCCCCGTCGCGACGGACGAATACAGACTGGTACGTATGTGCCGTATTTTCAATTTCAGTAGCAGTATCGCTTATGCCAGTTGGCCGGTGTTGTGTATGGAAAGCCGTTCGCTCGAGCTCTCTGCTCCGACCAGAAAGATTCGAGCGTCAATGCGCGGTGTGTACGGCAATTTTTTTCCCCAAGGTCAGAGCGCTTTGAAAGGCGATTTGACGAAGTCGGCGACGAGCGCCAGCATGTCCGGGTCCCTGCCGTAACCACTTCCTCGGTGTGACAAAATTGAACAGACTGCGAAATAATGTCTAAGCAGTTTTTTTTTTTTTCATGGATGATAGTCATGTGCTTAAAAGTGAACTGTTGTCATCTGATTCAGCGCCCCGTTGTACGTGAGACGTTTATTGGTTTACTGCTTGTACATAGTTCATTTGTCGCTTTCATTGTCATTCCCAATACCTTCCATATTCATTCCTTTCTCTTTCTGTCCCCAGTACCCTCCCCCCAGAGGGAAGTAGCAGGCCCAAGATCAATTTCTCAGGCCGACCTCTTCTCCTTTTTCAATAAACATTTACTCTCTCTCTCGGAAATGAAGCGAGCACACTCGTACTTCCTTTAGCTCTCTTTCTCCTCCGTTTGCAAAGTTCACAAAACGTAGCTACTTGCTTCGCCGAGGTCCGTCGTTGGGCAGCACATGAAAGGAGATCTCACCGGCGGGGATGTCGCACTCCCTCGACGATTTGCCCGTACTACATGGGCATTTCAAAACACAGCAACAAAATTTCATTGTAAAGTACTCGAGCAAACTGAAGTTTTCAGTGGTTGTAAACTGTAAACGAGCTCGTAACGACAGCAGCAAGCCAACACGACCTCCATACTGAAACCTGTGCGACGAGTGGCACTATCTCGTTTCTGCTCTGTGTTCCTTACTCCCCTTGTTTCTATTTTTACCTTTGCTGGTTGGCGATATGACGGCCAACCTCCTGTGAAGGGATTACGATACCAAGCAAGGTCGCGGCTGTGCGTGCTGGGACGGTTCGTTGGCCCCAAAGAGCCTTGAACCCGAAAATTCGTCTGCGCGACGGTGGCGATGGCGAGATGTCGAGTTCGGCATGGCGGTAGTTTCGTACGCATTGGCATACACGCTTGCGTGTTCGTTCGGAACTTCAACCGTTTACTCCACCGTTCTTTGTCATAAAAAGAATGTGCAGTATGTTTCACGGGCATTTAGCTCGCTATGCAAACTGTAAGCCCTGCCTAACATGCGTTTGCTTTTGCCGGCCTCCGCCAATCGCAGAGCATTCCCAAGTGACATCATAGGTTCTGTTGCGGAAAATGAGCTGGTGGGTCGCACGGTCATTTCCTTTTTTCCTAATTATGTAGCTTATTTGAGCGAAGTTTGCGTTATAAGTGGTGTCGTTATGGTTCTAACGAGGCAATCTTTCGAATGAGCCAAACTTGTGTTTTCTCTTCATGGCTCCTTTAAATACAGTGTCCCTTCCCTTACATCCCTACCGCACAATCGGCGTTAGCCAGCGGAAACCTCCTACAACTCGCAGTGCTTTCCGGCGATGCCGCAATGCGTCTGCCCCTTCGCCACTGCACCCACACGTGCAACTCCGCGGCTCCCAACTGTTTGCTTTGGCTTCGCCCTTCTGCGCGTTCCTCTTCTCATTCGAAGGACGACGGCGCACCTGAGATCGGGTCCGGTCCGTGACTCGAAACGAGTACGCCGTGCCTGCCAGCTTCGCAGGAGTGAAGGAGCTAACAAGACATACAAAAAAAGGGCTATGGGGAGGAGAGGTGGAGGAGACGGTTGTTGGAGGAAAAGGGCGTTGCTCGGGATTTCGGGCCCACTTCTGCAAGTTTCTTCGCTCGGCGCTCGTCCTTGGCGGTGGAGTGCAGAGGTATAGCGGTAGAGTGCTCTACCGAGCTCGGAGGAAGGAGGCAGTGCGCGCAAGGAATACGCTCGCTGCCGCTGCCTACGCAAACACGCGTACGGACTGCGGCCGAGAGTGAAGGATGTACGCGGCGCACTAGAGCGGCCGTCATCCGGTGACTGGTTGCTCTCTTGCAGGTCCGTCTCGGAGAGCGCCGCCTTGAATTTGTAGCCTCTTGATGCACAGTTGTTTCAGTGCACCGTCTACCCTACCAATAAGAGTAACTTATAAGGTAGAAGACAATTCGCTTTGGGTTTGTAACGAAAATAGTTAAGCGGGTGTTTGAATTAAGCGACACTATTCGAGCAGCCCGCGAAAATAACCACCGGCACCAGCATCGGTGATCACAAGTATCGGTTCGAAAAGTTGCGTGGTTCACACGTCTCATACCGTTGACAATTGTCTAGGAGAAGAAGACGGCGTGGGAAAGGGACTCTTAAGTTCAACGTGTCACAAACCACAACCTTTTCTGCGGATCCTCCGCCTTTCGTGTTTAGGTTGCAAGTTGGGGATGCGCTAGAGCCTCCTCTGATGCCTCATCGCCTCCTTCGTTTCTTGTTCTCAACCCAACAACCGTCGGCAGTAATTGGAGTAATATCAAAACTACGATTTGGCATGTTCGTGTTAAATCATAGCCAACAAAATAACAAATCGTACACGCTAAACATAGTAGCGACACAATGCAGTCCTTCGGTTATTTCTTCTACAAGTTTTTCCTGTGATCGCCACGGTTTCACGACCTATTACTGCCTGAAAATGCACCAGTGGGCGTGAAAGACATGGCGAGAGTTTGGACGAACGAGGAAGCCTGAAATGGTTTTCAACCGCTACTCGCCGTGTTAAGAAAGCCGCACCGAGGATAACGGGGGACGGTCACTCCGTGCGCTATCCTCCTCATTCGTTCTTCGACGAATATGGACCTCTCAGTGTCGGCGCATGAGGGCGGGCCACGAGATTTGAAGCGGGTAAGAAGACGAAACCAAAGTGCGCAGCGAGCGTAGAGAGGAAACAGGCAGCAAGCAGCTGGTCCACGCGTGCAAGCGCCGACAAAGAACAAGCAGCTTTGAGAACATTCCGTCAAACAAAAACAGAAAAAGAAGACCAAGGTGTGCTCGAGAAGGGAGAAAGAGCAAATATGCGACAGCCAATCAGAGAGGCGGTTAGGACAGACAGAGGCGCCTTGTCTCTGACCGAGGAGCCAATCAAAGGAAGCGAATCCGGCCAGCGGCCATCGGAATTTCTTCGCCCACGGTCGCCGCTCCTTCACTGTGACCCGGTTCCGCGCCCCTTTCACTTCTACGGCTCTCGAAATTGGCCCCTTCATATTTCCCGGGAAGGCTTCCGCAACAGCGCTGAGGGCAGCAAGCCTCGAGTGCGTGATCACCGTCACAGTGGAGAATTCGCCCCAAGTCTCACCTCGTGTGATTGGCCGAGGTCCGGTGACCTCACTGACACTAGTAGGAGTTAGTCAATGGGATAGCGAGAGGAATTGAGGCGAGGTGGGATCAACCAAGTCCTCCTGTTTTTCAGCCTCTTCACCTTTTCTTTCGTCCTCAATGTGTGTTCATATCCTGATTCTCTGGCTTGAAGCTGTCCTGCACGTGCCGGAACATTTTAATGAAAACAATGGTACGTTCTGTGGCCACCGGCAAGCCTTGGCTTTAATTTGGAAAGCTTTTTTTTCTGTCCCCTATATAGATTTCTTCTACTCCCGGAGTATGACTTCCGACTAGATATGTTTAATTTTGTTCCTGTTACTTCACACTGTCTGCACGCCTCCAACTTTTATTGCGACTGCATGCTTTTATGTGTGGTTTTTTATACAGGCTGTAGATTTTCTGTTTAGATTGTACATAAAGGCTGTAGACGATTCCTGTGGGATGGTGTGTCTCCATGTTCAACGCTTTCGCTGATAGGGAACTTGTTATTCACTCTTCTTATAAAGTGCACTGCTCGTGTTTTCCATGTATCCTCCAAAAGCGCCCTGTAAGCCTACTCTATTCCCCATAAGAGCCACAAAACCAAATCAGAGGTAAAAAAATTCAGTGTACTTCTGCTCTCTGAAAAAGGATGCCCAGCGAAGCTGTGGTACCGAGCCTCAACGTGAGCGACAGTATGGTACCGGGTCGTAGTCCAATGGGCGCACTAATCAAAATACGTTTGCTTGTTATTTTCCATTGAGCATACTTCTTGGTTAAATAATGAAACTCGGATGGAAAAGAATTTTTTTTTTTCAAACGGCCACACATGGGGCTGTGCGTTTTCCTATCGCAGATGCCCAAGTATTGACAGCAGACGAGAATTTCACAATATATTAACACGAAAGTGTTTTATTCTGGGATTCACGAAGATTCCACTTGCGTCCTTTCCCTCACGGAAGTGACGCCAGTACAACGAAGCAAGCAGCCTGCCTGTAAAGGGTGCATCCCTGCACCCAGGATCTTCTTGCGAGGAAGCAACCTTTAGCACTAAAGAGTTCGTTATACTTAGGGTTGTTCGTTTTTGGGTTTTATTTTTTAACACGAAAGTGTTTTATGATAGGATGCACCAAGGTTTTACTGACGTCGTATCAGTCACGGAAATGACGCCAGTACACCTTTCACCAAACCCGCCAGCAGGACGTCGCTCACCAAGCACACCCACAAGACAGGCGCCGTCCCGCAAATCCCACTCAGCTGTAGATTTCGCTGCACATTTCATTTCCGTATTTTACCGATTCCCATGACCCAGGAATCAAGCATAGTTTTTTTTACTACTTCACTGTGAAATATGTATTCTTTAAAGGAAAATAAAACGCGGCGTAATGTTAGAGTCGTCTTAGCGGCTAATTGTCATATAATTTGTTTCGGGATACTTTCAGCAAAACAAGAATTACAGTTACTTTCTGTAATCATACTTCCTCCGAAGATGGACGGGCTTCATTGGGCTACCCTCACTGTGGTAAAGCCATCTTACAAAAACGAAGCTCAGAACCATTTTATAAAAGTCGGCTTCACCTTTGAGCACAAATGCATTTCTGGGGAGACATGTTTTTTAGGGAAATAGAAGCCGCATTTATAATAAAATATGAAGGCAGTAGGACTTTAAATCCCTTAGGATTATTTTTTTCCTATGCTGAATGTGGGGCACACAGTTTTACGATCCTGGAGATTTGAGTGGGCGCCGCAACGTGGCGCTACGTTTGCGTGTGAAAAGAAGATCAGAATGTTTGCGGGAAAAGAGCAGAGAACAATCTGGGAAGACATGCGAACAAAGAAGCCAGACTAGCACAAACATTTCATAAAGGTATTTTATTTTTATTTATTTTGTTTGTATTTTTTTCGCGAGGTAATTGTACAGTGGCGTTAAGACTAAGGCCGCTGTGCAACGCCACCCCGTTACAAAGGGGAAGCCACTAAGCATCATCATCATCATCATTCTTCTCTGCATCGCTCAGTTGCCAGGGGCGATCCGCTTGATCCTATCCATAGAGATTTTTGCTGCAAAAAGAGAATCCACTACAGCCAACAAATTACACAGTGATATTCAGGGATGACGAGATCTCTAGCCTACGACGTTTCACACTTTGCGAAGAACCACATTTCCTAAGCCCAATCCAAATAAAAAAAAACAACGTGTTCGACAGAAAAAATGAAAGGAATTATTCTCGCCCAATCTTTCTCTCTGTTTATACACAAACAAATATATATGTATGTATGCATGTATGTACGTAGTAGCGAATCAGAATGGGAAATAAGGGGCTCGTAAAGTAAAGACAGAAATAATAGATACATACCCAGAATTAAGGGTAGGCAGTCGAAAGCCAAGGAAAGCAAATGGAAAGATGTAGTAGGTAATTTATTCTTCTCGAAACACATATAGCTTTTTGTTTGAAAGATAGAAAGAAACTGGAGAAAAAACTGTGGTTGATTCCTCTGTCATAAGAGTCGGGAAAACACGAAAGTGAAATGTGCAGCGAAATCTGCAGCTTAGCATGATTTGCGGGTCGCCGGCTGCCTTGTGGGTGTGCTTGGCGAGCGACGTCCTGCTGGCGAGTCGCTTCGGCAAAGGTATACTGGCGTTATTTTTGTGACGGATATGACGTAAGTAAAATTTTGGTGCATAAAACGCTTTCTTGTTAAAATATAAAACCAAAAAGGAACAACCCTAAGTATGTATAACGTACTCTTTAGTACTAAAGGTTGCTTCCCCGCAAGAAGACCCTGTGTGCAGGGGTGCACCCTTTACAGGCTGCTTGCTTCGTTGTACTGGCGTCACTTCCGTGACGGATATGACGTAGGTGAAATCTTCGTGAATCCTGCAATAAAACACTTTTGTGTTAAAACATGCCGCATGGTGGGATGCCAACCCACGAACTCCAGAATACGCGTCCGGTGCGATGACCACTACGCTACCGGTGGGGCTGTGGTCCCCTTCACTTTCTCGGGTATTTATGCTGAGGTAATTTTCCTGCGCTTGTGGGCGGTAGCTAGTTCCACCCTGACTACTCAAGGTGAAGGGGACCGTCTTTCTCTCTCTCTCTTTTCTGGCAGTCTTGGTGCCATAGGTAGTTTAAGGGGGTTCAACGCTGGTCGACCACTCCTGAAATGTCGTAGACGGTCTAGTCACGGTCCGGGGGTTAATAAGAAGGTCCGTGGCATGTCCCAAACGTGCTTTGCGAGCTACAAAATCGGTGATCGCGTACCTGCAACAAACGGGTCTAGACCTGTCTGTAAATAACTGAATTCCTTGAATCCTTTGTGCGCATCAACTTCTTCAACATCATCCCCATCATCTTTATCACGTCATTACCTGGCCTAGCAAGTTAGGCATTTTAGCCCTGGTAACATCGCCAAGTCATTAAAGATCTCTCTTTCTCTCTCTCTCTGTATCCTTATATATATATATATATATATATATATATATATATATATATATATATATATATATTGTGAGTTTTGTTTGAGGCTATAGCTTGTCTGCCACCATAGGTAGCAATTGCTCACTATCATCACCACCGGCTTGAGGTGATCACTTCTTCATTTCCTGTACATTATCATCATCATCGACGAGCCCGCTTCTTCGGAGATCATCATCAGTGCTGGGGTTGGATCGCCATCTTGCGTTCTCATCGACTCGCCTCCGAATAAAGGAGCTACGAAGCCACGGTCTGGTGGCCTGCTATCTACGGCCTCACAAGTGGTGGAGCTGCAACTCGATCCCGACCTGTACCTCTCCTTCGACACCCCTGGAGCTCAGTTCCGGTCGCCGCTTGCCCTCGAGACCAATGCCCATGTCGCAAGATACTCCCAGTGGCGCTGTCTCCGCGCCCCTGCAGTGCATCGTGACCAGCCCCCAGTGCGACCCGCCCCATTTCTATGGTCTTCGGGGAGAAGACGTGGAAGAGTGGCTGGAGTGTTACACCCGCGTCAGCCAGTTCAATAGGTGGGATGATCACAACAAACTGTTGAACGTTGGCTTCTCTCTTAAGCAAGTCGCTGAGACATGGTATTTAAACCACCGACACGACTTTACCGACTGGGCTGGCTTCACTACGGAGCTGCGAAAGATTTTTGGCTCCACTAAAGCTCGGAGCGACAACGCAAAGAGGATACTGTATGTCCGCATGCAGCAAGCTAACGAGACCTATACCTCGTACATCGAAGATGTTCTAGCACTGTGCCGCCGTGTCGACAAAGATATGCAGGAGTCCGACCGTGTCCGTCACATTCTGAAGGGGATCGGCGAGTTCGCATTCAACGCACTTGTCCTTCAGAACCTGGACACTGTATCAGACGTAATCTCTACCTGTCAGCGCCTCGACGAACGTCAGTCGATCCGCCTTCCACGCGACATGGCGTCTACTCATCATCTTGGAGACGAACACCTTCGTGGAATGATTCGCGCTATAGTTCGCGAGTAAATGTATGGCGACGTCTCTCACTGCACACATGGTGTCCCCTCAACGTCTTCTTCTCCTAGCCTTCGCGAGATGGTTAAAGAGGAGCCTGCCGCCATGCCGGTGCTATTGCCTCCTGTTGATCCTGTGGCTCCTTCAACGCCGTCTTACTCGGAGGTCGCTGGACGGACACCCATGCCGCTGTCCCCACTCACGGCTCAGCCGTCGTCTGGCTGTGTGGCGGCCATGCCTCGTGTGCCGAGTACGCCACCCTACTTTCCGGCCCGCCAGGTTGCCGCCATCAACCGCCCAGTGTGCTACTATTGCGGCATTCGAGGTCAAGTCTCCAGGTTTTGTCGACGTCGCCAACGGGATGAACGACGTGGCTACGCCGCCTATGAACGCCAACACCTGGCCCCGAATTACTACGGCTACGGGCCGCGTGCGTACCTGTCGCCTTCCCTCCGCTCCCCGTCTCCGCCTCAGTCGAGCGACGTTACCCGCAGCTCCCGTGGACTACGACCCCGCTCGCCTTCACCAGGTCGCCACTCGGTATCGCCTCTTTGCCCTGAGTCTTACGTCTCCGACCACCGCCCGGAAAACTAGTTAAGGCAGTTTTGGGAGAGAAAACTGCATCTCCTGCGAATCTTACAAGTCCTCCAGAGCGTCCGTCGAACTTGCTGTCTGTTTTAGTGGAAGGTGTTCGCATCGATGCCCTAATTGACACTGGTGCTAGTGTTTCAGTCATAAGCGCGGAATTGTGTGCACGCTTACGCAAGGTACGTCACCATACAACGGACCTTCTTTACAAGGAGCCAACAGCAGTGTGATTAGGCCCTCCGGACAATGCACGGTGCGGGTTTTCATCGGTGCCCTTCGCCATCATATTCAGTGTGCAGTGTTGTCGCCCTGTGCTTATCATTTGATTTTGGGTTGGGATTTTCTGTCTTCCGCCTCCGCCGTCATTTCCTGTCACCAACCCGAAATTGCAATGACAGATACTGAGCATCCCAGCATTTCGGAGGTGCAACCTACTATGCACCTAACAGCTAGTGCCGACTGCGTTTTATATTCAGACCAAGAGACATTACTTTGTGTTCGTTCTGCGCAGATCAGGGACGGTGACGTGATGATAGTTCCCTCTCCGCGTTTTATGTCCAAAGGAGTCGTCATCGCAACGTGTCTCGTCCGATTCACAGAAGGCTCGGCGACGCTGTTAGCTACCAATGCCACTTCCGAGCCGATTAGGCTCCCCGAAGGCACCAACGTTGCTTCTGTTGTGAATGGCGAAGCCGTGTCCCTTCTTCCCTTCTGCTCGGTATTCCCTGTTTCACGGCCTTCAAATTTTGGACAATCACTTTCCCCACTGGTGGCCACTATAAGCACAGACCTCACAGAAAGGGAAACACGACTCTTTCTTCAGCTCCTGGAAAAAAAGGACTCCTTTGAGTTCTTTTCCAGCAAACTAGGACAAACATGGCAGCGCATCGTATTGAGACGGAAGTGACACAAATCGTTCGTCGTCGCCTGTACCGCGTGTCTTCGTCGGAACGAAAAGTGATTGAAGAAAACGTTGGGGACATGCTTCAACGCAACATTATTCGTCCGTCCTCCAGCCCGTGGTCTTCCCCCGTCGTCCTGGTGAGGAAGAAGGATGGTTCAGTACGTTTTTGTGTCGATTATCGGGCTTTGAATAAGATCACAAGAAAGGATGTCTACCCGATGCCGCGAATAGATGATGCGCTCGACTGTTTGCAAGGTGCTCAATATTTCACGAGCCTGGATTTGCGATCTGGCTATTGGCAGATCCCCATGCACGAGTCTGACAAACAGAAGACAGCGTTTGCAACTCCAGATGGCTTATACGAATTTAACGCAATGCCTTTTGGTTTGTGCAATGCCCCTGCTACATTTGAGCGCATGAAAGACACAGTCCTTCGCGGCCTTAAATGGAAGACATGCCTATGTTACCTTGACGATATCGTAATTTTTTCGTCGAGTTTTTCTGAACATCTCCTACGACTTGATGAAGTATTGACTGGTCTGGCTAACGCCAACCTGACTTTGAACATCAAAAAATGTCACTTCGCCCAAAAATCTATCAAGGTTCTCGGTCACGTCGTCAGTAAGGACGGTATCTGGCCCGACCCAGACAAAATTTCCGCAGTCGCCAATTTTCCTCGCCCCCAACACCAAAAAGCCCTTCGCAGTTTCCTCGGTCTAGCATCATATTTTCGTCGTTTCGTCCGTAATTCCTCCACTCTGGCTTCGCCCCTCAACCAGCTACTGCATTCCGGAACCTCCTTCGTCTGGACTGATGACTGCGAAAAAGCTTTTGAAGACCTCAAGCAGGCACTTACTTCTGGACCAGTACTATGTCATTTCGATGACACAAAACCCACCATACTCCATACCGAGCTTGTAGGCAAGGCATCGGTGCCGTTTTGCTACAGCGAGATGCCCAGTTGCGTGAAAGAGTCGTAGCTTATGCGAGCCGCTCTCTGACACAATCGGAACAGAACTATACGATCACTGAGCAAGAGTGTCTGGCGGTTGTATGGGCCGTACAAAAATTCCGGCCATATCTCTACGGCCGACATTTCACGGTCGTTACAGACCATCACGCATTGTGCTGACTGTCTTCATTAAAGAACCTGTCTGGGCGACTTGGTCGGTGGGTGCTGCGCTTGCAAGAATACGACATTACGGTTACGTACAATTCCGGAGTCAAGCACCTCGACGCAGACGCGCTTTCACGGTGCCCGTTCACGCAGTCGTCGGACGACTTGGTGTCACCCACCCATGAGCTCCACCTGCCCATTGCACCCATAGATGTCACGTCTGCCGATCACCGCGACTTGGTTGCCCGTCAACGCGTCAACAGCTACTGCCGAAGCATAATCGATCGGCTCACCGGTTCGACTCTGTCTCTACTACCCTTATATATATATATATATATATATATATATATATATATATATATATATATATAATGTTGTACTGCATGTCTCATATAACAAGTTTACGGTAGAAACCCAAGGTTACGGTAATCCGTTATATATTAACATGCCCTTTAAATGAACAACCTTTCGGTCCAACCAACCAAGACAAAGCGCGGTAGCCTCACTGTAGTTGTACTGTGGCGCGGTATTAACAACGACGCTGTTTTTGGTCGTATCTGTCATGGTTGGAGGCGTAGTAACACGGCCGCAGCGATGTGGAGAGGGCATAGCTTAGCATGGAGGAGAGCAAGCGCCAAAGCCCGGCAATGCAGTCGACGCTACGCAAGTAGTTCGCAGTAATGGAGGAGGAGGAATAAACATTTATTCAGCTGTATTAGTTCCGTTGTGGGAGGCCTCCTTAGTCCAGGAAGCCTTGGTCTTTGGCTGCCCGGCGGGCCCAGTCCAGTAAAAAAAAAAAAAAAAAACGGTATCACTCCGCCTTGCGTCGTGGCTGAGATGCGCGGGCCGAGGAATAGCGTCCGCATTGCTAAAAGGAAAGGCAGGAGTAGAGAAACGTCTGCTCAAAGTTCAGACGCGCTCGCCTCGCAGTATTCTGCTGGGACACATGGTGGGATCTCTTAGCTCCTCTTGTAACGAACGCTGAAAGCCGGAGTAAACGTACGGAAACTTTGTCTTTACAGATAAAACTTGCAAGACTATAATTAAAATAACTGAGTTAATATCCTTGAGCAGCCTTCCGGCCTGCTGTCCTAGTCGCAGGAAGAGCCCAATCACGCTCGTTTCACGCGATGTATGAAACGGAGTATAGACGAGGCATGAATAGATAACTGCTCAGCCAGCCTTAGCTTGACCGACAAGATCCGCCGGCTTTGAGAAGTTCTATGAAGCTCAGCCTTACGATCAGGGAACGCCCAGAAGCTCTACCGTTAACATCAGAGTTCATGCTTCCAATTCACTGTGGCTAGGCTAATCTTTCTCCCTGGTCACACCACGACGCAATAACATCGGTTAACTATCCGTGACAAAAGTAACAACAAATAAATCCTTTGACATCTGGATAGGCGTGAGTGTCCAATAGGGGAGCTCGTAATACCGGGCTGAAAGGCAGATCCGAGGACTAAACGAAGCAGAAACGGAAGAAACACAGCGGTGTAAAATCTTCGTAGAAGTTACGAAGAGAATATTTAAAGTAAGCAGAAAAATGAGAATTTAAAAATCAGGCGAGCGAACGCGCGAACGAGTATTGCGGACGGGCGGGTTCTGCCCACGGCAGGAAATTAAATTTCGGAAGCCCCGGCAGGATGGTCGAGGTGTCAGCGCGGACGTGGAGGTCTTTATTCCACGTCGGATAGCCGGGTTTGGCGCAGAGATAGCCGGATCTGCATATCCGTGACCGACAGAAAATAGCTCTGCCTGGGTAAAAATATTGAGTACGTTATTTTCTGTTTCAGGCTTCCGAAAAGTATTTTTTTCTTTTTTGGACTGGGCTGACGATGCACGCATGTTGCGTTGCGTGTGTACTCGGGTGGTTTTTTCGGCGTTAAGTAAGCAGGTATATTTTCCACCCGCAGGAGCCGATGGAAATACGCTGCACTTCTCGCGATTTTAATTCTGAATACCGTCACTCTGCGAGTTTTGGTCCACAGTAGTATCATAGGAAGATTTTATTTTGCCAGGCCAAAGGATCTGGTCGTTACGTGCGGTCGTGGTAAAATGAAACGAGATCACAAAATTATGAGCCAGAACCAAGACCAGTACACACAAATAACGTGCTTTCTTTTTATGCCAACTGATTTCTTTCTATGCAGCCTCGGATTACCTTCCTTAATCTCGTAAAAAAATCCTTCGCCATTGTCCTTTTCATAAGCCTTTCTATCCCAGCCAGCTACGCGACGAACTCATGCTGCCTCCTCCGTACATTTCAGCTTGCATAAATCATGCCCATAAAGACGGCCTGCCATCCTGCAGAACTAACACTTTTCCCCAGTAATTCATACCGCGTACATCGCAGGAATGGAACCATCTACCCGCATTGACGGCAGCAATTTCGGACCACCAATTTTTAAAACTACTTCAGCTAACATTGCATACTCAGAAGCATTGTAGTACATTCTATTTTCCTGGTTTTGTTCTCTGTTTTTCAGTTTTCTGCCCTGTTTTGTAATGTTTGTAGCTATTGCAACCCACTCCCCTCTCTAGTGCTTCTGGTCCTGAGGGTACCTAAATAAATAAATAAATAAATAAATAAATAAATAAATAAATAAATAAATAAATAAATAAATAAATAAATAAATAAATAAAAATTGACACGTGCCTTAATTATAGTAAGAAAGATGAGGAATGTGTCTTTCCGGAGCGGATATGCCAATAGTGCACCACTATTTGGCCTCCACTAACAGTAGTTGTAAATTTTGCTTATTATAATTCATATTTCCGTGTTCGGATTTCATTTTTTTTTGTGACTGTAGATTTGAAAAACCACAAAACACGTAAGCTGACGGGCTTCGGAGTTGTCCTACATAGCCGTAAATACGAAGGGTTATGAATGAATGAATGAATGAATGAATGAACGAAGTTTTTTTAAACACAGGACTTTTGGTGTCGCTGATGGGGGGGGGGGGGGGTTCGCCGAGTACCATAGAGCACGTCATGTGATGCCCTGTATCTGTATAAGAGGCCAAGAATACACAGGCGAAATTAACAAATGTCATCGTTTTAATGGTTTAAATAGACATTGGTAGAGAAAGCGTAAGTAAAACACATTGTTGGTCGAGTTGGTGCATACTTGCTCTAAAAATCAAAGTGCGATGGACACAATGGCACAAAAGCACATGTTCCGAGCTTATCGCGCTCTAAGTTTTAGAAAAGTGTGCACCAACTCGCCTAACAATGCGTTTTACTGAAGTTCCTTTCGTCTACAATGAGCCCTGTTATGTATTCCGCGTCGTCTTTTCCTCAAGCCGACCACAGCACCTTTCCTTCTTCCTTCGCAAAGTAAAAAGAGGGTTTGTTCCACCGTTCTCCTTCTGCTTCGATGAGCAAATTCCGGAGTAAATTATCGCGCTATAATGTTTAGAGGCAACTTTAGAACCAAGAGATAAAAAGAATAGAAGATCAAAACTGAACTAACGAAATTAAAACCGCATATTTTATTCACTACTCTCCAAGGAGAACAACAAAGATAAAAACCTCAAACCAGTGAACCGAGACAAATAAATCGTAAAAAAAACACTAAGGCTGTGACGGCCAACAGTTGCACAAAAATGCAGAATTGGCGACATTGTCGCATTTATTCGTGATAATTGTTTAAATACACATTTCTGGTCGAAGGTTATTATAGAACTAAAAAACATTTGGCTATAACAACTCCAAAAATACTAAAAATGAACAAAACAAAAACTGTCTACCCTACACACCAGAGACACCACGCTCTCCCGTTGAACACAAATTTTTTTTCAAAATCCCAGGAAAGTGGGAAGAAATAACGAGAGTTATCAAATATTGCGTAAGTATTCCTACGCCTCTTTCCTTTACTAAATTTGTTTTCCTTCAGCAAGTAATATACATTCACACTATTACTATAACGAATAAATGTATTAACCTCGAAAATTACCCATTTTTGTGCAGACACAGCGGGTTGCACGTTGGTAGCTTCCAGAATTCTTTTTTTGTGTTCTGGTTTACTTGTTTTATGGTTTTTTTTCTTCCACCACGTGCGGTGGTATATAAGGCAGATACATACATATTATTGATTTACTTTTTATATACACTTATTTCGCTCTACCAAACACAACTATCAAATGGGTAAACTTCGACAATTATGCATACATGTCCGATACAGAGCGTAACACGGTAGTACTTTTTCACGATGATTTTTTTAAAGTAAAGCTTTTTACCTGTATCCCCCAAAGGTTCTGTCGCGACCGTTGGTGTCAACAGAAAACTACCGCAAACGAATAAAGGAAGTTACTGGCACCGCCAAGGAATCGAACCTGGAATGAATACTGGAACGCAGCAAGAGACCGTTGTTTACCGATTGGCCTGCGAACTCACGCAGAGAAGGGTGAAACAGGCAGTGTACTTAGCGAGCACAGCTTCGGGGTTACCCCCTGCGTTCTCCCTCAATGCTACGTGATAAAATCACGCGACCTCTCGCACCGCTGTGCGCTCCGCCCACGGCACGTGCAGCGGCCGTGCGCGCTCCTTGCGCGAGCGTTAAGAAGGAAGGAAGGGTGTAGAAGGAAGGCAGGAAAGTTAACCTGACTAGAGCCTAGTTTGCTATCCTGCACGTGGGGAAGGGAAAATAGGCAAAAAAGAGAAAAGAGTGAATGAAGAGAAGTTGGAGTAGACACGTATGCCCAGCGCTGATGCACTGCCACTGATAGACACTGGAGGCGTTCAGTCTAAAGTCTGGTGTTTAAGTTCGTCGCCCGTAGAAAGTGTCAGAGTTACTTAATCACCGTCTGAGCGGATGACAGAGAGGGCCAGTAGCGCAGAATCTTCTCCTCCGAAAATGGCCGCTGAGGGTCCAGGTTCCTCAGTGCTGACGACAGCTTTTTTCTTACAGCCGAGTATCGTGGACACTCGCATAAAACGTGCTAGGACTTAGTAAAATTGAAGGAACCTCATACCGACGCGTGGCATCCCACTCCTCCCCTGTCTCTGCCGCCGATTTCGTCGCCTGCGTTGCCTGCGGAAGAGACGGAGAAAAAGTGAGATCGCCAAACACCGGGTTTGAGCCTACTTTGATTTCATAAAAAGAAGTTTCCACTTATGTGCTTCACCAGTACAACTCAATGAACCACTATTCATGGATCATGCATTGATTTAACCTTAGCGAAGGATATCTCTTTCAAGTAAAGGGTGCAGCTAAGTGTATTTCACTTGCCTCTGGTTTCACTCTTTGCAGAGCCACATGCGTGAATTCAAGTGACGTCGTGGTAATCGTTGGGTGTGTCGTTTACAGCTTTGCTTTCCAACCACCTTGACAGGGTAGATTGGTGCGCATTTTTTTTTTGTTTCCTTTTGGGTTTTCGCGTTGTTTTATTTTGGTATTTGTGTAAAGGCAGTGTAACCGATATACACTTTTAATGTCATTCGCCAAGCTTCAGCATTTGTACAGTTTTTGCGCTTTTTTTTTTTTATTTTCCTTCAACCAATAGACTTCATTTACACCGTCCTAACTATTATACATCTGTTAACTTAACCACTTATGCGTTTATCCGCAGAATTGAAGCGTTGCACGGTTGGGGCTCTGCGGGGTTCGGAGACCCGCAGTCTCTGTCTGCATTCGGTTTCTGTAGAGGCATGGTCGCAGCAGCAATGAATAGGAACTGCGCAACAAGCGCCGCATTGAGTCCGAGTATATGTAGGCGTAGCGTCGACATCGACAGGCTACCTGTCGACGAACGTAGCCAAAAGAAGCGTTTTCGCGTTGTCGTTGTCACGGAACGCCCGCCTCGTAAAGGCTGCGCCGCCAGAGAACGGAGCTGCAAGTTCCTCGACCGAACCCCCTTAATGGCGAAGGATGAGAACAAATATACGATGATGATGATACTGGTTCACGCTACGTTGGGTGTCAGCTGTGGATGCATTCCCACACGGTCCCTTCATCCTCCTCGTTAGTCTACAAAACTCATGTCCTGTTGAAATGCTTAAACATTCATTGCAACATTTTTAATGCTTGAGCATTTGCCGCGACAACTTGACCTCATTTTTTTGCCTTTGTAGTTTACTTCCTCAGTTACATTGCGCTCTTATGTGCGGTTGTCTGCCCGCTCATTACTCAGCATCGCGCATGCCCCCTCGTAAGCTTTCTTGTTTAGTTCTTTGCGCAATACCTACCCAATACGTTCTTTTCCCGGCTCTCGTGTAGGCGAGCGCAGCTAACGTTACGGTTTTAGACAGCATTTACAGCCCTGCAGTTAGATAAACATAGGTCGGCGTACTCACACGTGAGTACACTCATTTGTACTCCATTGTACTCAAACTCACGAGCGAGCAGGATGATCAGTGAGTACACAGCCAGATTAAAAAAGTGAGCACGATGTCGAGTGAGCACAGACTTAAGTGCAGTACTCGTGAGTACACTACTCGTGAGTACAGCACTTATGAGTAGGAGTACTCATGAGTACAGATTGAGTACGATTACTTGTGAGTACAGATGAGTTGAGTTCGAGGGAGTACAGATAGAGTATGAGTACAAGTGAGTACACAACAATTTAGTACTCAGGAGTACAGATTGAGTACGAGTACTCGTAAGGACAAATGACTTTGAGTACAAGTGAGTAGGATTACAAATGAGTATGTAATGAGTGAGTACGAGTGATTTTGAGAACAGACGAGCTTTTTCAGTCTGAGGTTGAGTGAGTAAAGCGTGAATGAAAAAAAATTGTGATTGAGTTTGATTGAGTTCTTTCTGTTCTGCCGACCTATCTAGACAAACCTTATTTTACATACTACACAACAGGCATGGATTGTCGTCTAATGCTAAAATTTATGGCGATGTAGGCATTGTATACTGCAGGAAGTGAGTCAGTCTCAACACAAAAGCCCGGACAACAACCAAAACTCGTCGTTTTTTTTTTTTTCAATACAGGGGCGGGAGTAACAAAAACAGATACATAAATAAACAAGTTGACGAATGAAACACCAGACGTCGACGCCAAGCCGGCTCCGACAACGGATACTCTATGTTAGTACAAGCGAAATAGAAAACGAAGCGGCAAAACAGAAACAGTGAAATACCCACCGGCGACGCGGGGGCACGGAAAATGCTATCGATATTTTGACGGCCAACAATTCGATGATGGATGATGTCTTCGCTCCGTACATTGAAAGGTCTACCGGGCATTCGTGCGGACGTCGATTCCTACGGGGCTGCAAGTTTTTCTTTTTCGTTTCAGTGCGCGTTGGTAGGAACCTTTCTATTTATCCCAACGCAACAAATGCTGTTATGTCGTCGGTTGTGTGTTCATAGTTGCGCTTGAGCCCGTTTCGAATCCCGGACTGGATTTAGTGTACCGCTCCGCGCAGTTTACGCATTTTATTTCTCAGTGTTGGTTGTCCATGTGTTTCCAGCTTTTTTGCGCTACTAACCTCGCTTCTACAAAACAATGCGTACAATGCCAAATTAACGAAATTTAGACATGCACAAATTGTTGATAATTGATCTGTTTTAACGTTTTTGTTCGGAGGAATATTAGATGGTTGCGACAAGTCAAGAGAACATGAAAACATTATTTACCTTTTAATATTTACAGGCATTTTTTTTTTCATATTGAATTTTGAGTTGGTTCTGACTTTTATTTTTGCGGCACTTGTGGTGGCCGCATGTTATGAAAGATAATTTCTTTACAACGACGTGGGAGCCTTTTTATGACAATTTTATCTGTTCCTGCGTAATATTTTCCAATTGAGTTAATTTTTGGGGCATATAGATATTCTGATAGTACCTTATCTTTTTATTTTTATAATAAATTAGTAATTAATGTTGTGAAATAATTAATAATAGTTAACTACCTGGCACGACACTCTTACAGCAGGAGGCTGCTACAACTAGATGCTTTTCGCCTCACCTCAGACCCCCTCGCCCCCTTCTTCAACTGTTCCCCTCTGACGTAGAAATCGAGGCGGCTTTAAAACTTCCCCCTCGTGAGAAGGGGACAGTATGCCCTAGCGAAATTTGTTTTTTCTCTGCATCCCCCGGGGAGAAATGAACGTTTATTCCGAGCCACCCGAAATCGTAAGCTGTTTTTGCGGATTTTTATTTGTTTGTCCAACCGGCATACAAGTTTTGGGGCATTGAATTTGTTTCGTCTTGTTGGGGCTTGCGTGTGCGCACGTGCGTGTACTTTTTGGGACGTATTTTTTTCTTTGTTTACGCGGTTGTAGTATGCTTTGGCAGCCCACCTTCTTGTTTTCTAGTTTTTTTGTATGCCATCCAGAGGGGAAAAGTGTGTTTTCTTGGTTTTCTTTTGTTTTTCTTGCGTGGTTAGGCCCTCCGGTGTCCGAGTTTCTAGACCAGAGTCAACGATTCCGAACGCTTCACTTCTACCCCTAGCTATCCCACTCTCTCTCTCCCTCCCTCTCTCTCTCTCTCTCTCTCTCTCTCTCTCTCTCTCTCTCTCTCTCTCTCTCTCTCTCTCTCTCTAACTTTTTTTCTGTCTCTCACGGCGCATTTCGCTTTGCGATTTCAGAATTGTTTTGAGAGCTGGAGCGGCGGCTATCGCATACCGCCGTGACAGCCACTTATGGTCGCCTTGTTTACACCACGTATCGAAGAGAACCCACAGGCATTCAAACCGGGCATTGCCTCGCGCAAGAAGAAAACAAACAAACAAACAAACAAACAAACAAACAAACAAACAAACAAACAAACAAGCAAACTCGTAAACAGAAAACGCGGTCGGGAAACGGTATACTTGTTGTCTCGGTGCACGGGTCCATTCTGCCGACGACACACGCCGACCACGAATCACTGGTTGTCGTCCCACGACGGCCTGATGGATATTTATGGCGCTTCGATAAGAGAGCGACCGCCGGTGAAGCTTTCTTTTGTGACAAAAACACCCAAAAAACAAGAAATAAAATATAAGTGAAGAAAAGGCGGTATTTCGGTTACTGTAGGGCCCGTCAGCGGTGGATGAGAGTTGTCGGGAAGGAAGAGTGAAAGCGAAAGATAAATGTTTGAAACAAAATGTGCAAAATCTGGGGGCACGAAGGCAGGGGACGTCAAGCGAGAGTCGAACACGGCCGCAACAAAGATGGTCCTTCCTCGTGGCAGGCAGCGGTTTCTCCGTCGGAAGTTTTTTTGTAAGCTTACGGGAGAGCGGTCCCACGTTGAGATTTTGCGAACCCGACGCGGTGCGGGTAGGTCCGGCGAAATGGAGCTGTCCGTTTCGGTTAGGTAAGTCATCAGTTTTATCTCTTTCGTTTTTCATTCTTTTGCCGCGGCCGGCATCCGCTGGTAAAACTCATTTTCTATCGGAGCAAACTCTTTCGGCTTTCTCTTCCCTAGCTCAGCCCATCGACTGTCACCAAGACGTTCCCTGAATCCACCCGAAGGAAAAGAAAAGGAAAAGAAAAAGCGAAAAGAGATGTCAGACGATTTTTAGTCGTTGTTCAGTTTAGCTTCGAGTTCTTGCGCTCACCAGCTGATTTGGACCTGAAACAGCGCCATGGGGTTTAAATTGAAACGTCGTACAGTTGTGCTTTTGAGTTGCTTAATCCTACGTTCCTACAATCCTGCGTTTAACCGGATGCCTCCGCCAAACATAGAACCGCATTGTCCGGACTGCGGGGAGGCGCACTGCTCACTAGCACATATGCTCTGGCAATGTCCTGCTTTACGCGATGCAGAGTTCACCAAAGAAGAGGACTGGGAGGAAGCCCATAAGAGCGGCGACCTTTCGGTTCAGCTTCGGGCTGTCCAGAGGGCCTGCGAGAGAGCGGAGGGTCACGGCCTTCCGGTCCCTGCGTGGGAGCGGCCCGCGACTGTCACCGACTCCCCTTGATAGGGGCGGTCCAAGGCAGTTCCTCCGGACCTGAATAAAGTTCTTTGTCTGTCTGTCTGTCCGAGCTGGCGTCGCACCTCATGCTTCATGCTGGCCATGACGTTACGTGCGCTCTTGACTAGGTGTGACCAGGGCTATTCAGCCAATTTGCTTTGACGTACACGTCAAAGAACAACCGACGCACCGTCCGCTGTTTGAGCCTCCCGAAGATAATTTTATGGGAAGAACTAAGAACGCAGGGAACACAACTGAAAGTAATAGTATTAAAAATAAAACAAAATGTGGGACCAGTCCTCGCTGTGGAGTGGTTAGACCACCTTCACAGAGTGGAATGGTAATAGTAAGTACGTCCTTCACTTTATTTTATTTTATTTTATTTACATATTATATTTACTAATACTGTTGCCTTTTTTTTTCAACCGTTGAGCGTGCGTCTGCGGGAGGATTGGTAAGCGGAGGGGAAATGGAAATAGAAAACTCCGAAGACACCTGAGCGCAATTCTAATTAATTGTGAATGCAAGAGCATGAATTTCCGCTGTAAAGTCCCGAGACGCCTTGTTTCGCCTCGCGTTGTCGAAGGCCATTACAATATTGCGGCTGAAGACGCTTTGCTTTGAGATAAGTCTTAACGCTTTCGAATGGCTTCTATCTGTTTCCTACGCTTTGCGCCGCTTCTCGTTAATGACGCCGTGTAATTGCAGAGTTCTCTGCACGTCATTCAAGTGTTTTTATCTGCGGTATACTGGCGGAGTCGACGGCCTCTCGCTACGGCCGAGTTTAGGCTTGCGCTGTGAAGGCCTCGTGAAGTAACAGTAAAGTTCATTTTTGGGAAGGGGAGACCGGTTGGCCGGAGGCGGGAGACGGGAGTAGCAGGGAGAGGAGAAGAAGCTTTTTTCAAATCTTCAACGGTCTTGTAGGCCGCTTCTAATGGAGGAACGAATGGTCCAGTTTGAGGTGCCGAGCCGCTTGTAGACCCTGGCTCACTCGTGCTTATGTTTCATATAGTCTCTTCTAGAATGTCAGCCCAACAAGCGGCTTACATACTCTAGCACAAGCAGCAGCCCCAGGCCGCCTGGGCCACCTAAGAAGCTACGGTGGCCCTGTTTATACACCTTCTCAAGCAATCACAAGAAGAAATTAGCCTCGCGAGGAAGCCGCTTTTCTATTAGGGACACCGATCTCGGGCGCCTTCCCGCACGAGCTCGCGTGGAACGTCTTGTTATATAGAACGTTTCGTAGTATTGTTGCGTGACAGCAAGGCAAATGAGACGAAGCATGGAAAATGTGAGCGATATATTGTCACGAAGCCAAAGACGACGACGCAGTTCTCTTCAAGGAGAACAAGTTTATTGGAGCGAACTTGTGCTCCCTAAAAACTCGAAGAATACACAAGTGGCGAAGCAGCAGTCAACAAAAGTGACGTGCGCAAGCGAGCGTTGGTGAGTCGAATACCGCAGCGTCTGGTTACAGGCTTTTATCTTTCGGCGCGAGTGTTTCTCCAACCGTCGATTTACATCCAGAACATTGCAGATCATAGAAGATTTTTCTAGCCTGGTGGCGTTAGTTCGATACACTGTCCCTATCTCCTGCGATACTTCGGTGGTGCAGGCTGGGAGTCTCTTCTCCTTCTCACACACTGTCCCTATCAAAGTAGATAACACGTGCAGCAGAAAAAATGGAATGTGCGCTTCGCTTGGCCCACAGAGAACCGAGACAACACAGCCCGGCGCAGCCGGTCGGCAAAAGCATAAGCAAGCGAACCAAATGCATGGTTTGCGGCAATAATAGATGCAATGCATCTCTTTAACTCGCCTTGCCCCGCGTCGTTGTCGCGCGTAGTCCGCATCCCTCCCCCATTCTCCTCGCCGAGGCAGCTGCGCGCTCCGCCGCTCTCACCGCAGCGCCATCTGTGCGTCGACGCGGTCATCACGCAGCTTGCGCTCGGCTGCGCTCGCTCCCGTCGCCGTGCCAGCTGTGCGTTAGCGCGCAGCTTGCGCTCGGTTAAAAATTTACACCATCTCCCGCGAGGGGAACCATGGGGTAGATGCGACGCATCGGGGGTGAACATGCTGCGTAAATAGGATACACAACAACAGCAATCCACACGCTGACATCGCTAACATGACGGAAACGCAACGGCAACCCCCGATGCGTTGCATCTACCCCATGGTTCCCCTCGCGGGAAGATGGTGTAAATTTGAGATGCGACTGCATCTCATTCCCTCGCCTTGTCCCTCCATACGGCGTTGTTGTTGTCCGTCCACACCCCTCCCCCATTCTCCTCGCCGCGCGAGCCGCGCTCTCCGCCGCTTACCCCCTCTCCTCTCCGATAGCGAACACTCTCTCGCGAGGGGCATTGGATTGGATTCCATTGGGTTGACTTGGCTTGACTTGGCTTTGGATTGGATTAAAGTGGATTGTGTCGGATTGTGTTGCGTCATAGCCGCGGTCGTTCCAGCACCGGCCAAAGAAATAAAGAATACATCATACGCGTTCCTCACACGTTTCACGCAATTAGAGAATCAACCCAACGGAAACACCAAGTGAACCCCCAAGGTGCGTCGCATCTCCACAGGGTTCCCCTCGCGGGAAGGGGGGTAATTTTTTTACATGATGATGCCGCAGAACGATGCGATCTATTTACAAGCGGTAATCATCGCTCGAGCCACGAGTCCCCCCCGTCCACTGTTTCCTCGACGTCGGTGATGGGTCCCAAGGTACTGTGCGCCAGCGGCCATTTGCGCTTCCTGTAACAATATGGAACGCCTCCGAAGGAGTCGTTTTCCTGTTACGACCGGTTTTTCACTCGATGGGTCATTTAAGGCTTTCGCCTTAGAAGGGCCTGATGGTAATTTAAGGCTTTTGCCTGAAAAAGCACATCGTATTACGGTTTGGCTGCCCTCGCGACGAACACCGGTTGGAGGTTTACATCTGGCAAGCACTCACTCATGGATGTGATGCCCGAGCTCCTGTTCGGACGGTAGCAATGCCCCCTGGTACCTGCGGCATAGAGTTCTATACTGAAGTATACGAGAGGAAAACCCGTTGCTGCAATCGCAGGCTGCCGTGGGCGCCCAGCTGGAAATGGGAGGTTCCCGTTTGAACCCATTCCCATTTCACCCTTCCCGCTTGTTCCTTCCCGTTTCAACCCGGGGCAAAACAACCTTTCCGTTTTGCCCTTTCCCACTTGGCCCGTTCCCGTTTGAACCCGTTCCCATTTCAACCTTCCCGTTTGTTCCTTCCCATTTCAACCCGGGGCGAAAGAACCTTCCCGTTTCGTATTTTCCTATTTCGCCCGTTCCCGGAATAACTAACCCAGTTTATGAAACGTTATAAAAATATTTTCATATTGTTTTTCATTTATTTCTGTTTGTTCACAGCCGCTGCGATAGCATGCTCAGTACATCCAGAGTCCTTGACTGCTTTTCAAACCTAGGCTTCACTTTTTGAATCTAGAGACGACGACATTTGGTTACAATATGTCATACCAATTAACAAATCTTATAAATTAACAAATCCTAACAAACAAAGTAACAATTAACGAATTAATAAACAAATCTTCTGAATAACCAAACAAATCTTTTAAATTAACAAGCCAAAAAATTATAAAATCAGAAAGCCCAGAAAAGCGTCGCGGAAGCACAAATAAAAATCGCTTTTACACTTTGTCTTTTACACTTTGAAAGAAATCGTATTTGGCGGACTTACACATTTAATCGTTATAATAGCACAAGTCTACATCAATGTCGAGAAGAAACAGATGAATACTATATAAAAGATAAAAAAATATGCATAAAAATAAAGTAACGCTATGTATCTGGATGCATATGCCACATCTGGCTATAAAAAATCTCAGTCATGAGAAGCGGCAAAAATTATAAACTTAGCTTTGCGTTTTATTGATTCTGTTTATTCCCGTCACTCTAGCGTACTAAATTTGCATAATAGGGCAAACCTTTAAAAACTTAAGCAGCGCAGGGTCGTCTCAAGCCTAATTTTTCTTTACTACAGAAACTTAAAATTGTCGCGGGAATACTACCTCCAAGGGCCTTTCAGACGTTCAGCGAGAAGACATCATAGTAAGACTATTAGGCAGCCAATCAGTTAATTACTATTCGAAAGTTCTATTTGTTTCCTTGTGCAATTTCTTACTGGAATAAGTTAACTGAACGAACATTGATCTGGGTATCGTTAGAAGAATTTTCCCCGCGCATTGTAAATATGTGTCCTGGTTGAGTCGTCGTATTTTAAAATTGGAATACATTACGAATGCACATCCTTGTTCGGACCCCTTTGCGTCTATTACATATTTATGTCTTTTACCTATTTGTGTGGGGCATTTTTAAACTACGCCAATCAATACTGATGTGTTTTTATGTTCACTCCTGCATGAGTCCGACCAGGCCATAAAGTATCGGTAAATAAATAAAAAAATCTACCCATTACTCACGTAGGAAAGGCATTAGTAGCCAATTCTCAGATTTTGCACATGTTTTTGCCTTTTTTAAAGTCTCTCCTACGGACATCTTTGATCTATAGATCTCTAGAACCCGAAGACAAAGCTACGCTCCAAAAGGACGGCTGACAAATAAATTTCAGCCGCACGTACGAATACCAACTGAAGAAAAATCCAATGCGTGCATTACTCAAGATATTGGGTATCTTTATAGTACACTTTCGCCGCTACAAATTTTCTGTCGAGAGGGCAGTATCGGCCTAAGCCATTCAGAAACTTTTATCGGCCGAAAATATCAGTCGATTCCGGAAAATTTGGAGCATGCAAGTTTTTAGTGCATGACCCGTTGCTTGTAAGCACATTTCGGGGAACAGTTTCGAAGGCGGTAACGCATATTTTTTCAGAAATTCAAATGGGTTGCAATGATGCGGGTTCAAATGAGAAGGGCGCTTTGGGAGCGGGTTGTAACGGGAAGGGCGTTTTGGGAACGGGCGCACACGGGACGGGTCAAGCGGGAATGGGTTCTTTCGGGATACACCCCTGGAAACAACTTCCTCCTCTCTAACTTGGCTTGGCTTGCCACCTGGCTTCTTGTCCTCCTGAAGCCAGGTAACATTTTTGTAAGGGTAACATTTTTGTAGCGTGAGCTACACTGGCCGCGGTTGAGTAGTTTCGCGTGTCTCCTGGAGAGCCGTGCTGCGCATGCGCGAGGAGCAGTGACGTCACATGGCGCACAGCTAGCGCGCCGGAGTCGCTGCCGCCGCGCGCGCCTCGCTTGTCCGCGCATTCCAGAGGAGTGACGTCATAGCCGCGGTAGACGCACTGGCACCGGCGCGTGCCCAGCTGTGCGCCTCCGTTGCGCAGTAGCCAAGTCTGACGCTGCGCCGAACCCCCGAGCCGTCTTTGTGGCAATAGATAAGCAACCAGATGTTGAGCAAAAATAAATATACATGTGTCACATAATGCGTATACCGTGTGTAAAGAGAATTTATTAAAACCCACATATCAGGGCGCAGCGACTAGTGATAACAGCACTGCCCTAAGAACACAAAATTATCCAATCAGTTTGCATATAACATGGTCATACTACACACTGCACAAAATTTTTGGCGTGGTCAACAAGCCACTACAAATGAAGTCACACAAACTTCACCAGTGTTCAGAAAAACAGTTCATTGACTAACTCAGCTCAGTACGGCACTAGAGAAACGCTCAGGACGTTACTCTTGACCACTATAAAGCGCGTAGACCAACGCAAGTGGAAGGCTTCTTCCCCTAGAGCTGCAGCAGCAGCAGTAAGCATGATAATCAAGCTAATCCTAGACAACCATGAAAGCTAAGAATAACAAGCTGAACCTTAGCTCAAGCTACGTATATCCTGGCATGGCCGAGCTAAGCCACTGCTAATTTTTTCCTTGCTCGCGTTGCATGAGGTTTTTTTAAAAAAACTGACAAATAAATCTTCCGAGGCTCTTTTTTCATTGATAAATCAACTTCAGATATTACTTTAAAAATACATTGTCCTTTTTTTTTTTCAGGCGCATGCAACTTCTCAGTTTGTTATTGAACCATTTCAAGTAACGATGGAACCCTCTGCGCAGTCCATGACGGCACGCCCACTGAAGCGCTGCCTGCCTGGACACTAGCGCCATATGTCCCTCTAGTGTAGATCACTATGAAACTCTATGCTCGAGAAAGCACGCGCACAATAGCACCTCCACGAAAGCACGTGCTCGGTGAAACACCGCCGCACCACGCGCAGGCATCGAAAGCTTGTGTGCAAGCTTTTAGAGCTTGTGACTTCGCTAAAACCGACATTTATTTAAAACATTGGGCAATGCTGCACACATTTTTAGAGGAACGCGATGTTGAGGCCAGAAATTCATTTCAACGTGCATTAAAATTAAGTAATGCCACTCAAGTCACCGGCGCACCGATCCGGGCCGTATCTAGTGGCATCGGGAAGCTGGTCAATCTCCAGGCATACTTACCTGGTGTCGGAGTGTCGCTGGTCAAGATGGGCGCGCTCCCAGGGCGAGGCGTGGGCATTGCACTGTGCCCGTGCTGACCCCTGCCACTACCCCAAACTGGGGCAGATGGGGCATGCAATTTTTGGTAGTGGGGGGACTGCGTGCGCGCTTTCCCCCCTTCCTATTACAAATCCAAAATCAGAGCAGTCCACCAGTGTTACGCTACACTAGCGTGCCAACTCCCGTGTAAATGGCCTTGAGGGCGATTGCGGTCAATTTCACCTCCGTGTGCAGGCACGCTGTTCTGGTGTTTGTCACGCGTGCAGCAGCGCCATCTTGCACATCGTGATGGTGTGAGGCGTAATTTTCAAGCAATACTTGAATTGGCTCCCTTGCGTCGCCGTACGCCGAAACCGTCCGCGCCTTTCTTTCCCGCAGCTGCCGGATAGTGGCGAGCAAGATCATGCCATACTCTCCGCTAATCACAGGTACTCGCTCCCTCGGGAGGTCGGCGCTCACACAAGACAAGTGGCGTGCGGGGTCACGCCGTGCTCCCAGTCAATCGCAGACGCTCCCTCCTTCTTCCGAAGAGGGTTATCTCGCTCCGCGCACGTTTCAATTCCGGCTGCGCCATGAGTAGTAGGCCGCGTCTGGTCCGCTCCGACGAAAAGCGGACAGCCCTGCAAGAAAGCAAACGCGAACGGGCCCTTGAACGTGCGCATGCTCGGCGAGCTAATCCTGAGTTTCGGCGAGTTGTAAAATTGACCTGAAATAATCGCAAATCTTTCACGTTGCTTGTAGTCCTTTCAAATAAGCAACGCTCTTTTCTCAAACAAACATGTATCTTTGATATATGTCCCAACCCTACAAGCTCCGTTAAACCCCTTTTCCCGGAAGGGAGGTGTCTGTTTTTTTTTTTTTTTTGTGCAGAATGTCGGGGGCTCACCGTCGTCAGTTCATAAAACTCAATACACGTAAGTCTCGCTGCCCTTCTTGAGTTATCCACAGCCACCCCCTACCCCTGCCAAAGGTAGAAAAGGAGACACGGTGACAGCGTTATAGCCATAGTTGAGTTAAAATAATAGTGTTTAAGAGATCGCCTCGCCGCAGTGGCTCAGTGGCTAATACCCTAGTTATACGGCGGAAGTAACCCCAGTTACGTTTAACCGTGGTTTCTAAACTTTAATCGCGGCTATCGCAAATTGCGGTTTTGGCTGTTACGCGCGAAATTCCAAGTATGTCAACAGAAGTCACGTGACTGTGAGCGTGCCAAAAATAAACAATTTTTTAACCTCACCATAAAAACCAACAGAGAAGCAGTGTAGACAAAAGGAAATATTGTTAAAAAATGGCCCCCACCTCCCCGAAGGGAATCGTGAGGAAGTGCGAATGCATTTCTTGCGCCGAGAGTACACGGCGTAGTAATTCTGACATTGCCTTGAGAGGCGCCCAGCCAGCGAACGGTCTAAACTGGAGCAGAGCGAGCAGGAGACTGTAGCGAGAGAGCGCGCGCGAGCCGACCCACGGAGGTCTGGCGGTTTATCGCTGCATATATAGGGGGGTGGCTGAGCCAGGTGGCTCAGGTGCCTCCTCTCTCAGCCACCGCGCCGAGCCAGGTGGCTGAGAGAGGAGGCGAGCGCAAGGGGAGAGGGACAGCGGCGCACGGCAGCTGCAGCCGAGCGAGGGGAGAGGAGGTGCGGGTGCGTGACGTCACGGCGCGGGGAGGGAGAGTGACACACAGCGGCGCACGGCAACTGCCGGGGAGAGGAGGTGGAGTATGTGACGTCACGGCGCGGGGAAGGGAGAGGGACGCGCGCGGCCCACGCCGTCGCGCCGCGAGGAGCGGTGAGGGGCGTGTCGTCACGTGGTGAGTGACGTCACTGCGCCGTTGCTACCGACGCTCCTCTCCGCTCCACGCCGTTGCTAGGGGATAGGAGGACTGCGGACGGACGGCACCGCCGGCGGTGGAAGGTTTGGGGTCGCTTATAAAGTGCATTGCACTTAAAAAGGTTCTTCAGAACCAAACAACGCAACGCAATCTTGCGCGGCGAGTTTTAGGAGAGGGGCTTCCCCAGCAGCCAACCGCTCGTAACCGCCGTGCGTTTCTAGGGCCGGCTCGGTGTTGGGAACTTAAGGGTTAGCACCACGGTTGATATTTGATCGCCGCTATCTCTACAACTGCGAATTATAATCCATAGGCCAATTTTTCACCGCACTAACATTCACTTTGCCGCATGTGGAACATCTTTTCCGCGATCAGATTGATTTCGAAAGCGGCTATTGCTGCCGTGGGCTGGGCCGGTTCGAGCAGGCGCGCCGGCGGGTTTGCAGATACGGCCGGCGCGCGCGGATCGTTTCCGAGGGACGAAAACGCTTCACGATTTCCTGCATTATCCATTTCTGGCGAACGAAGCGCGGAATTTACTAATTTAGCACAACTTTCGTCGTAGTTGACCGGCTGGGAAAGGAAACGAGCCGCAGCGATCGCTTCAATCATGGTCACGTGTAGTAGTGCTGACTGCGAGAGCGACGCAAGGAAGGCAAGCTCCTCTTGGGGCCAGCTTTGGGGCGCCCGCTATTTCGGCTCTGTGAGGGCCTTCGTCTACTCCGCACGACAGGTGATTTTTTTCCTCCGTTAATGCACCGCCATTTGCGCGCGAAATGACTTGCGCGATTTTGAACACTGCGGCTGCAGCCACTGTGGTTAGCGTAACCGAACATAGTATGCCAAGCTCGGTTTGCGTTCACCATTGTTATCAGGGTAACCACAGTCTCGTCCGTCGTGTGACGCAGCCAACTGCGGTTTTGTCTAACCGCGGTTTGCTTAACCATCGTTAAGTGTTCCCGTGTTACTAGGGTATAAGGCGTTGTGCTGCTGAGCCTGAGGACGCGGGTTCGTTTCCAGGCGGCGGCGCGGCCACTTGTCTGATGGAGGCGAAAAGGGAAAACGCACACCGTGTGTTCGAGATTTCGACGCACCTTAAAGATCCCCTGCAGGTGGTCAAAATTAATACGGAGCCCTCCACTACGGCGCGCCTCATCGCCTGTATAGCGTCGGCGCGTTAAACTTCGTAATCAAGTGACTAGATCACACTACATCAGGGGTCGAAGCCCACCAATTATGTGTTAAATACGAAAAGGAAAGGACACAGGATGCCCTGTTTTCAATTATTTTTCATCTCAGCTCGTCTTGTAAAGCCACACTTCAGTGCTGGCCCTGTAAAATGTGCTCACGGTGCCTCCGGCACTGGGCGAGAGCTGGCCAAGTATTGCCACTCATTTATCGAAGGGCTGGCGTGCAGTGCTGTCAGATTTAATCGAAAAAATTAGTAGTGGCTTAGCTCTGCTATACCAGGATATACGTAGCGTGAGCTAAGGTTCAGCAACCCAGTCCAATCCAGTCCAGTCCAGTTCAGTCCTGTCTAGTCACTGCTCCTCGGGCCTGCTCAGCACGGCTGTTCACGAGCCACGCGAAACGGCTATCAAGCGGCTCCGGTGCAGCGTCAGACTTGGCTACCGCGCAATTGAGGCGCACACCTGGGCCCTATTCTCGACTGCACAAATTGCCGGCAATTCTGGTAATTTGCCGGAAGTCTTTTCTGATTGGCTTTCAATTTCGGTCACGTGCTTCCGGTTGACAAAGCGGTTGTGTGTGCTGTCGTCATTTTGACGTTTCATGTCGTTTACGGACACCAGTTCGAAAGTTTGCCTTATTTCTCGTTACGAAAGGCGCATAATTCTTGGCCAGCAATGAAAAACCAGACTAAATGCAGCGGACATGACAACGTAAGCCTGTCTTGGCTATTCAACAACAATACTGCTTGTAATACACACCTCCTCTGTGATTGCTGAGAAGGCGTGACGTAAATTAAACAGTTGGCGGGAACGATTACGTCATGAATTGGCAACTTCAGCCTGCGTAAAAGTGACGTAATGCTACGTAACAGCTTGAAAATGGCGGCTGTTTTTGTCGCAAAATACAAGCGAAATAGGGTGAAAAATTGCCCCCGCTTACGGCGCCGCGAAATTTGCGGCAATTTGCAGCAAGCGCAGTTTCGCATGCGCGCTGTTTAAAGCATGCTTCCTACCGAAACAAATTATAGTTTCAACTGCTTCCAAGTCAGCGATCATGGATCATACAAATAACGTGCAGTATTTTGCTTTTAAGTTTGCAATAAAATATTTTTTTTGTTTGGCGTAACCGCAACATAAGAGGGCAGTACAAGCCTCTCCATGACAAAGAGAACTCAATGCGTGGCATTTGTCCATACTCGTCCTAGTAAGCTGTTGGGCCACATGATCGAACTCAAGAGAAAAATAACAAAGAAAAGTGACTATTTGGTTCATTACAGCGCTGATTGAAGTCGAGCTTGACGAATGAGTGAATCGTCGACATCGGTGCGCTCCGCGGTTATCAGGCGTAGCGCTTTGCTGCTCTTATGTGTGATAGAAGCGATGGTCGCGGCCGTCTTTTTCTGGTATCATGCCATAAACTTGTAACATAGCAGCAGACGATGGCGTGGCGGCGGCGGAGGCAGGGAAGGTGATAACGCAACAAAGCTTGCATTGAAGCAGAGTGCCCAGCTATGTTACTAAAAGCGATTGAAAGAAATAAATACATACGGTAAAAAAATTTTGTGATGTTTTTTTTAGCTCGACATCCGCCTTTCACTCGCTTTTGGATCAACGTTACTCGATCGCCTTGTGGTGTTGACGCCAAATTTGACCACCACAAATGTGTTTTTCTTGTCAGCCTCAGCTACCGTCTTAATTTTTATAGTACATGCCAAATGTTTTTATATCTTTCTTGCACAATATTTGATACCTTGGTAGCGATCTTCATGAGTGACTCGTCAAATTACACTGCATGTCGTCATAACTATTATTGCAGCACGTCACTGATTGCTAACGTCGTGCTTACGCAAAACAACATGGGCGAATTGCCAGCCATTTGTGCAGTCGAGAATAGGGCCCCTGGGCACGCGCCGGCACCAGTGAGTCTGCTGCGGCTATGACGCTACACAATCCAACACAATCCACTTTCCAATCCAATCCAAATCCAATCCAAGCCGAGCCAAGCCAAGCCAATGTCTCGCGCTTGCGCAGAACGTCCCTTCACGGCACACGCGAAACTGCTCAACCTCGGCTACTGTAGCTTACGCTACAAAAGTGGTGCGGTCATCGCACACTCTGTGCAGTGAAAGGTGCGCGTTGGGCTAAGCATTCATAGTTTAATCACGTCCATCGCGGTTTTTTTTTAAACATGTTCTTTCCTACATCGTTGCAGCGCCCCACCAGCGCGCATGACCAGAAAATACAAAGTAAAAAATGGCGCATCCCACTTATATGTGGAAATCGACCTAAGGCAAAGATCTCAATAATGCTTACATCGTTAATAATGTCAGGGTTTTGTACTGCAACATGGAATTCATGTAGCACCATTTGAAATGATTGCACAGGGTGTCATGGTAAAACGTAGTTCACTTGAGACAAAAATGTAGAGTGGCATTTCTGCTCGCTCGTCGTCTTTCATTGGCGCCAGGCGCTGTTGCCATTTAACCGCGGAGCTGTTCAGCTTGCCGTAATGTGTGGCGCGTAACGCGTTAAAAATACCAAGAAAACTCCGAACGCTGTCGAGCGCCTGCCTCGCGGCTACCGCCGACCGTCTCCGGCTCGCCCAATGGATCTAGCAAAAAAAAAAAAGCGAAAACCGCGAGGAGCGCCTCGCGTTGCCTAGCAACCAACAATGCTACAGCTGGAACAACACCTGCTACACGGAACCTCGACGTGACTCCAGGAACGCCACGCATGCGCCGTGCACGTATGCGCCGCCGCTGCGCCCCATCGGTCGTCAAGTGCTACCACTCCTATAATGTTTGGCATGATAAACACAACGATATCGAGGCATATCGCGATGTCTATTACTAGCACAGTGCAGGACGACGACGGAACACGTAAATAAACAATTCGAAACTTGTAAAAAGGCGTTGTAATATGTCCTTCAGTGCTCACGCGAAAATCCTGCAGCTTCGCTATGGGGCAAGCCTTGCGCGATTTGGTGCAAGCTTCGTCAGTTCTTTTTTATTTCCAGTCATAGCTTGGAATCAATGTGAAGATTCAATTTTGTGCCTTTTGGAATTATCCCGTCATAAACTGGTCTTCGAAGTATCCATTAACTAACTTGAACATACGATGTTTGTATACCAAATGCCATACACCTTGATGTGTCTCGCGTTTGGGAGCTCTGATGATGATGGTGACCTGAATTCACGTTCGCAAGTCTGTAGGTACGCCACGGGTGATTCTTCCGGCGGAAGAGCAGGTGATTATGCAGGCACGCGCTCGTGAGCGTAAAAAAATAAAGTGAAATTTGAAAAATTAAACAAAAAACCTAAACTTAAAAATTTTGTATAAATATAAGCAACATTCAATTAACAATAAAATAAAAAAATTACCTTTAAAACACTTGAGCAAAAAGATACGTTATAAAAATAGAAGCAACATTAAAAATACAGTCAAACCCGATTATAATGAACCTGGTTAGAGCGAAGTATGCTATATATCGAACAAAAGAAAATCAGTTACGAAAATGCATGCGAAGCATATTCCTTCTAACGAAGTTCACAACGGAAATATCGAACTCGGTGCGCCTACAATTGCCACCGAAATGCACGGTCTCGGAGCGGCGATTGAGATGCTGATTGGCCCTGATTGAGATGTTGAGCCTCTGATAAAGTGATGTGACGCCCGACACCTTCCGTAACTGTTTCCGACGCACGGGATTCACGACGGAGCCCATCCAGTCAGCGAGTCTGGACCAGGACGGCAGCATCGGCGAACTGCGCAAAGAGCTCGCCAACGTTCCAGATGCTGTACCGAAAGCAGTGTCCTTTGAGGACTTCCTGAGTGTCCACGACGACTTTGCCGTCACTGTGAACCCCCCAGGCACATACAGCGCCGCTGATGTCATGGCAGCTGGTGCTGCTGAAAGCACGGGTGAGACTGAGGATGTCACAACGTGAAGCCATCCGATGAAGTGCTTTTGCCAGTCGATGTGCTCCGCCAATATTGCTTGGATATTGAAAGGCACGGTCATGAACTGGTGCAAACGATGTCTCGTGTAGAGAATGCGGTGCTAGTTGGTGCCGCCACAATTAAAGCGAAAACAAAAATCACCGCTTCTTTTGCAAAGTGGGCAGTTAAGGCGGAAAGTAGCTTTACTGCATGCAATAAATGGATTGTTTTGTGTAAGGTAATGGGATACTTTATGTGTTCGTTTCTCTATGTGGCAATGTCAGAGGGTGGGGGGTCCCGCGTATTGCGAACTCGTAACAACAAAAAAAATGTTATAGACGGGTTTGGCTATATCGAACTATTGAATATATCGAACTAATCGTGGTGCATATCACAGTTCGCTATTACCGGGTTTGACTGTAGATGTACTTATAAGGGGCGCTGGATGAAGCTCAGCCTCAATGGACCTTTTTTTAGTACCTGTCGCTCCGAGCAGCATCCAGGGCGAACTAAACACGGTTGTCAGGCACCTACACAAGACCCCTGCACAAAACTTCCTCGTGTCCTCTCACCCACACGTCGCATTTCCTTCCCCACGGAGGCCACGGAAGCAGCGCACATTTCGCCCCTGCGATGGGCGAACGGCATTTACCTTTATTTTTTGTTTTTGTTACTTACTCAATGGTAGCACGTGTTCGCAGCATGTACAGGTTCCGTCATAAGTAATTGGAACAAGTATTTGTAAATATCACAAAATATTTGTCTTACTGGCTTTATGGCAGGTCTTACCGCTTTACAGGAAGCTTTTTATATTAGGGAGGGTTCCTTTAAACGCACACAAATGCAGTCAGGCAGTTCCCGGAAGAAGAAATTCGTGTAAATTTACGAGACCATGTTCCAATTACTTTGACGGCCTCAAATCACTTACAGCCTCAAATTTAAGAATCATGAATCAACTAGCCACACAACAAGTTTTGTTAAATTATCCTACTCAAAGGCGTTTGCCCCTTTCTTTTGTAAACTTTGTGGGTGTAAGCAATCGGCGATAAAAAGGTGCAGCGCTTGAAAGCAGCAAACTGAGGGTTCACCTGTTTGTTTATATCGCCCGAGGCACCCCCCCAAAATGGCGGATCGGCAGCGCATGAGCAGACACCTACTGGAAAAAAGTTCATTGTCGTTGTGCATTACCTGTTTTCCATCAAGCTTCCCTTGTTTTACGGTTTTGTTTGGGAACGGGGCGTCTTATTTCTTCTCTCCGCCAACAAACGAGACACGCCAGACGTTTCTCTGAACTTCTGATTGCCGCTTATGGTAGCAGTGCCCACCAAGCTGCTCGTCGATCATGACGTCGCATACGAAACCAGCACGCTTTTCAGACGCCAGCTCCAAGCACTGTCTTAAATTTCGCTTGGGTTGCCAACGCATTGACCGCTTCCGTCGCGTCTGCGACTAGCTAGGCTCGGCCAGCGACCGCAGCGAGGTCGGTGCCGCGGAACCTTACGTAGCGCTTGCTTAACATTGGCTGAGCCTGAAGGTGAGATGTACGCTACGAGGCATTTCCTGGGTTTTAACCCAGAGTAATAAGCTTCGGTTTAAAATCACTGTGAGATAATTCATTCCGATGGACTCTATAACATAAGGCAAGGCCATGTAACTAAGAAAGCAGGATGACCAGTTTATTTCTTTACGCATTATCCCTTAAAGGACTTTTGAAGTACATAAGTAGAGGAGGTTACATTTCTAGGAAAAGTATAGTGGAGGAAGAACAAAATAATCAAAAGGGAACTACAAGACCGCATAACTACTACTGTGCAGTTGTTACAAAAGATGCTTGCAACATTTCTAAAATATTTAGTTATTACGTAAGTATTACAAACAATATTACTTTCCTTATCTTAATAAAACAGTAGAACAGGGGCAAAGAAGTGCCACGAAAAAAAAGAACCAAAAAGAAACAACAAGAGTAAGACTACTAGCTGAATTTTTATTCAACATTTAATTAAAACACATCTTCCTTCGCAAATACCCATGAACGTTGGAGCATACGCCCCCCCCCCCCCCTCCCCCTCCCCATCATTAATATGGGCATTCCAATAAGGGCGCGGCGTTAGAGGAGCGGCTGGATATGTCTGTTACCTGGCTTCAGAAACTGCAGTAGGGCAGGGACCGCATGAAAAAGCAAAATCAATGCCCCTTTCATCTAACGGGAAAGGTGGTTTAAACGCCAAGCTAAATAAAGGAAATCAAGGAAGTGCGCGGAATTAAGGAAGTGGGCCTTCGGGATGGATTTCGTTGAGTTCGATTTATTTAGAAGTTCGAGCTTGTTTGCTTTTTGCTTATTTATTTATTTATTTATTTATTTATTTATTTATTTATTTATTTATTTATTTATTTATTCAGTTCAATGGAAAGTGACTCAAAGTCAAAGTCCGAAATCCGAACTGCTTCGACCGTGTCGGAAGGGCGCCATTGGATAGGCGTGGGCTCCATAACGCGAATGACCTGGGTTCGATTCCTACCACAGAAAGCGTCTTTGTTCTTTGAGGCGCTTGATGCGCCTTTGCGGAAACCCATCATCATCATCATCATTAGCCCGCCCATTGTGTAAAGTTGGCTTTCCTGAGTTGGCGTTCTCGCGTACGGTTGCCTTCAGGAAAGCAAAGAAAGCTCCGCTTTAAAAATTATACAGCTAGATAACAGACGCACGCATTTACAACGTGTCGTCGCAGGGAGGGCGAACCAAAATGCAAATGCCAGAAAAAAAATTAGAGAATGTGATATTCCCACGCACGTTTAACGGCTAAGTAAAAGAAAGAGTACTCTTTAGGTGCGAGAAAGAAAACAAGTTCGTGAGGGCTAAGCGGGGAGGAACAAACACGGAAAAAAAGCTTAATGAAAGCGAAGAGTGGATTAATAAAAAAACAGCTGGGAAACGAGGGGCGAGTAAATACGGAGGCGCGAGCCCAATTAAAGGCCCATGAAGCGTTCCTGGCCCGCCGAGGATTGAATTACATTTAACGACGCGCGATCGTCCGTTTATGCTGCCCGGGCGCGGTGAGGAGCAAGAACAATTAACTCATCAGGGTCGCAAATGACTGCTCCGGTTCGCCCTTCAGCCCCATTAAAGAAGGCTCAGCCTCCCTCATCGCCCGAAACTAGTTTACCCAGCACCCCCCTCGCCTCCTTTCACATTATTCTTCCCTTTGTTTCAACCGAGACCTTCTGGTCTGCTTTTTTTTTTCTTTTCTTGCTCGTGTGCATGCGGTACGGTCATTTCTCGCCTGTTTTCCGCCATAATCGACATAGGCACGCTGGCTGGGTTTTATTTTTTCCCCCTTCGACTCCCCCTTCAGAGCCGGAAATTCCACAGGAGAATCTTCGCGTATCTTGTGTTTTTTTTCTTTCTTATACCGATACCTTATTATTTATTTTCGCTGAATTAATCGACCTTTATTAATGCGATTTTCGTTCTCTCAATAATCAGCGCGAGATTTTGATAAATGTTTAGCTTGCACTGCGGCTTGAAAAGCGGTTTTAGTGTGGTGAAGGGATTTCTAGGCCACTGCAAAACATTAACTCCTGCAGATCTTCATCGTCTCGTCTGGTAGTGTCGAAAATTTTCACAATACGCAACTTTGTTTTCCTTTTGCTTTGCCACGCCCACTCCCGCTGACTTTACCAGGTTTGAAGAACACACTATCGTTCCAGTTGCACAATTCGGTATTAAGAGCGGCCTAACTGTAGTGGTATGGTACTGATCTTCTACGAAGGGGATATCTCTTCAAAAGAACTCCAACCTCGCTTCACGGGGTTCAAAGTACTCAATTCAACCCCCCCCCCCCCTACACACAAACACACACACACAAACACACACCTACAGTGTCTTCATTTGGTGGATAAACTGCTTGCAACAACAACAACGCATGTACGTCGCAAGTGAGTACAAACATTAAGTTGCTCACAGAATCGATAATTATAACAGATGCTCTTTTATCAAGGTAGGGCTGTCATTGTACGGGTGATATACAGGAAGTTAATTCGACAGGTTTCTTTTTTTTTAAATTTGGCGCTTAGATTTACGTGAAGACAACCGGGTTTTCGCCAAGGGGGACAGACAATTGGGGGGCAACTATTGATGTCGGTGGCTTAATTAACTAAAATTGAATAATTAACTTTTTAGTGGCTGCACTGAGCAGGTATGTTTGTATTGCAGAGTTAGACGCAATCTTGCTTCTACGCAGTTCTACTTGGAAGATTTCTCCTAGCGCATTCGTACTAAGAAATATATAACTGCGAAATTTAATTGACGTTCGCATGATTACGCATACTAGACAGTGAAGACCGGTACAAACGAAGAGGCTCAGTGGCTAAGGCGTTGCGCTGCTGAGCACGAGGTCGCGGGTTCGATTGCCGGCCGCGGCGGCCGATTTTGTGATGGAGAAGAAAAGCAAAAACGCCCGTGTGTACGAGATTTCGGCGCACGTGAAAGATCCCCAGGTGGTCAAAATTAATCCGGAGCCCTCCACTACGGCGCGCCTCATCGCCTGCGTTGCGTCTGCGCGTTAAACCCTACAATAAAAAAAGACCGGCACAATGCTCCTCCCTTTTGTGACGTGCCTGCTATGTACGGTGTTTAGTTGACAACGAGGTGGATAACTGGCACCCTTTCAGTCTTGGCTGGTGTTATCGCAATCTGCAGTAGGCGGAACCGCTATAGATACAAAGAACAAAAAGGAGGAACTTAGCGCCTATCGTCACCGTCTAGCATGCGTAATCATGAAGAGGGCATTTAAACTTCGCAGCTCGATATCTCGGAGGACGGATGCGCTAGAAGAATTCTGCCAAATGAAACTGCGTAGAAACCAAATTGCGTCTAACATTTCAATACAAACATGCCTGCTTACTGCAGCCACTGGAAAGTTCATTATTCAATTTTAGTTAATTAAGCCATCAACATAAATAATTACCACCTAATTATGTGTACATCGGGGCGCATAACCTGACTGTAGAGGAGGCTTTCACGTAAAGCCAAGCGCCTAATTAAAAACAAAAACCTGTCGACTTAATTTTGGTCATCTGCGTACAACGGAACGGACCTTGAACAGAACGCGCAGAAATCCACCTCCAATTTACCCACGCTACCAACGCCACATCCTCAGCCGTTCTTAAAGGGACGGCCAACCAATTTTTGTTGAGTATATGCTTGCTATCCCAAGTGAAAGTGCAACACGTTTCATTTGGGATAGAAACATTGGGGGATTACTAGCGCAAATCGTAGTCTCGGGTCTCTAGTATATATGTTTCGACCACTCGTTGCGTTTACGCGAATTTATTCAGTAGAATAATTAATTCGAAAGTATTGTCCTTCCCTCTGTATCCTCCTTGCCGATTTTCTATGACGTTTTGTATGACGTCAAAACAAGATGGCTTGGCTTGACTGCGCTCCTGACGGCTCGCCGACCCTCCGACAGAATCAGTCGGCCCAGCGTTTAGTCGGCCGGAGGCCGGCCGGTCTTCGCGATTCGTTCGCTTAATTGAAACTAAGCCACGACACGTTTGGGCCAAGAAGAACGTGCCTTTAGTTCATTAGTTTGTAGACTGTATCAAGCTCAAAGTCCAAGTCGCTCCACACGAGCGCACATGCGACGCTTCGCTGACTGGTACGCTAGCAGAAAAATCTAAAGCCATTTGAAGGCGGGAGAAGAGTCAGCGGAGTTAATATTATAGGTACTAAGGAACTAGAATAAATCAAAACTTTTATCGCACAGCGTTGGGAAAGCACGTTTTTGCGCTGGGTGAACAAGCAGAGCGGTCAGCAGCACGACCACACATCTGCGAATGCTCTTCCGTCCAAGGAATGCCGTCGCTAGACATGAGATATTGCGGGAATTTGGGGGGACGCTCACTGCACGAGCGCTATACAAGAAATAGCCGTCTAAGCTGCTTGAAAGGCTAAAACTAAATAAAAATGCAAACTGGCTACACATTATATACCTTGTAGTTTCACCCGTGACATCGTTGGCTTATGGCCAAGTGGGCTGTGCCAATAGGTATGTTATTTTGCAAGTCGCAAGTTCGAATCCCTGGTAGTCCGTGTATTTTTTTAGTTTGTTTATTTGTTTTCGGGGATTGTTTTTTTTAAGCTGAACTCACCATTTTGCGCTTGAATGTTCATTGCTCCACGATGCAGTCAAACAAAGGCGTGCAGACTGGTACTGACGCACTGGCGAGTTCTCGTTGGCGTGGTACTCCCTTGAGGCCGACTGCTTGCGGGCACAGTCCCGAATCATCCGACCCCTGCCCTGGTGCAAACACGCCTCTTACGATGAGGCATGAGCCAGGCTAGCTCCAAAGGTGGGGGAAAAGCGAATCGCATTTAAGAAGGCGCTCATGTACTGCGTACGCCTCCACTAGTGATTGTTACGGTTCCAAGCCGTCCTGGCAGGCTTATCTTACGCATTTTACAGCCGACATGGAAGAAGCGCGGTACGCCGATTACTGAGGTATCGAGAATGCCCATGCAAGGATGACGTCGGATGCCAGGCATGCTTTTCACACAGCCGAAACCGAAACTGTTTTGAATTCTAATTTGGACATCGTTCAATGACGTGGCACATTCTACTGACGTCACTGCTGTTAGTTGATGCAGCCGCCGCAAACCGCGCATGGTAGTTTTTCTTCTTTGAGGCTTTACAAAATAAATACCGCCTTATCGCTCGGATAAATCATGAAAAGAGTGTTTATTTGAGCCAGTCAACGCAGTTCAAGAAAAAACGGGAGCTTGACAAATTTACTTCAAGGTACCTATAAAACACCCTGAACCGTAACCGTTTTCCTGATAGGGCCCTAGAACGTATGAAAGAGGAAATTTCAGGTCTACCAGCTTTAAAGGGACAGTAAAGGCAACCGGCAAGTTCGTTTCAAACAAAAGTCTGACCTTCAAACAGCCATTTCAGCGTTAAGTTGGTGACGAAAGATGCCTTAATTACTAAGAAATCACTATTTAAACGCTGATCAAACGTGACGCAAGCATCGGCTTGAAAAGGCTGCTCATATACAGTTGTCCAAAGACCAATTTCAGGATTTCGTCCTAAGACGCGTATAAAAAGGCCAGCGGGATTTTTTAAGTTACCCCGCTCCGGACGTCGAATTTAATTCAATTTTCCCGCTTTCGCATAGCACTCACCATCTATTGTAGTAGTAGCAGCTTGCATACGTTGTTTTTGCTCTTGCTGCAGGCTATTTCTGCATACGCTGCCACTTGTATGTTCTCTTTTCTTTGTTTTTACGTTACATTGTTTTCTTTTTCAGTCAATATTTTGGTCGAAAAAGTGTCAAGCAAATTTTCGAGGACTCGCGTGGCGTTTTCCCAATTTACCTGATTGTTTAACGATTGTACAACGCGGTATGGCTGTAGGTTGTATTTATTCTTTCTTCCCTTCGTTACAGCTAATCGCAGGTCATAATGCGTCTTGTATTTTTGTCAGTATTTTTGTATGATGTTGTTTTGCCCCATCCCCCCCCACCCACCCCTATGTAATACCCTCGCCCTGAGGGCCCTTAGGGATAATATAAATAAATAAATAAATAAATAAATAAATAAATAAATAAATAAATAAATAAATAAAACTGTTCGGACTTTCTGCAACCACGCGCTCCTGTAGGATCCCGTGTTATTTATCGTAAAACTAAGACTGGTGGGTATCGGGCTTACCAATACTCCACGGGTAAATAGTCGTTTGAGTACAATTGGTACAATTGTACTCAATCTTGGTACAATTGGTTTAGGGAGGGTTGCAATCAAATACTAGTTCCAGGCGTTTCCCATTTCGCCTAGGGCACAAGCCCGTGCATTGACAGCAGGCGGGACATCCTAACTGTATACAACTTCACGGCGAACTCCCTGATTATGACAAGTAAGAGAAATAACTGAACAAGTGTCATTCCCATTAGTATCAATATATAGTGGACCACCCGGGCATCGCCGGGTACAACCATTAGTTTAAGATAATTATATCAATAAGTTGTCAATTATGCCGAAGCAAGCAAATTATTCAATGCTAACATTTAATAGTCGCATGATGTTCGTGCAATCACCTTCTAATTCGGTTTCACTCATGAACGCTAGAAATAACAAAACAAATAAAGTAACTTTTTCTTGCATTCTCCGACAGGCTTGATGAACTCAGAGCACTGAACAGCCCGTAGTCAAATCGCCTACCTGATTTTGTAATGAAAGCACAGTCAGATTGACGCTCGTGACTTTTTCTAAATGCGAGGGGAAATTACCCCCACACTGGAGAAAACCCCCGAAGCACTTTGTGGACTCTCGTTGCCCTTTTTAACCATTCTAAAGTTCAAATCGAGTTATTAAGTGTAAAGACAAGTTAAATTCTACACCAGTGTTGAATTGGTGTAGATCATGAATCTAGATGTATAAAACTTTCTGCCTGCAG